>NC_025695.1:22240919-22268542 GCF_000633955.1 Camelina sativa | reverse complement strand
GAGGAGAAGTGAAGCTGTCCTGAGGAGAAAACAAGAGAGTTAAGGCTATAGAATCAAGGTCTGGAGTCCAACTCGACCGCACCACTCGACCACCACTCGACCGTGTGCTGAGAAGGACTCGACCGAGTGGAGAATGCACGAGAGAAGCCAGCTCGACCAGCCACTCGACCGAGCACTGGTCGAGTTGACCGAGCCGTTGACTGCTTTGACTTTTTGTATTTTTAGGGCTTCCACCTCATCTCCTATAAAAAGCCCTTGTACCTGCAGCCACCAAAGAGTCCAGCTTTTTAGAGAGTCTAAAACCTAGTTTTTACCTTTTTTAGATTTTATTCCTTTTGCACTTTCTTTTATTTTAGATTTTGTACTTGTTTAAGAGAGAAAGACTAGATTCTTATATTTTGTTTGTTTCATAACTTTCAAAGTATTAAGATTTCGAGTTTTATTCCTTCATCAATATTGTAGATCTCTGTTTCATCTTTCTAATGATGCAAGTTTCATTATTTTCTGGGTTTTTGACATATTTCACCATGTGTTCTTGTGAGTAGTTTGTTTAGGACCTTGAGGATGGGTTAGGCTGGGTTGATCTTGTGGTTTGTTTGATTTGGTCAAGCTTGATTGTTGTAGATCTCTTCTAGGCTAGATGATCTTAATGCTGATCCTATATCTGAGAAGGTAGGGTTTGATTTCAAGCATCTTAGCATCACACCAATGTCTAAGGAGCATAGATAAGGCTAGATCTAGAGCTTACCATTAGGCTTGCTAAGAGATTAGAAGTCTTGTTTGGTTTGAGATGTATTGCTTAATGCCTGCTTGTGTAGATTCTTTTCTTTGTGAGAACAAGTCTAGAAATGCATAGGTTTGATTGTTTCTTGCCATGAGAGTGGATTAAACATGTCTTAGAATAGTATGTCTAGAGATCAGCTCAAAGTTTGCTTGAGATTTGTTGACCAAGTTAGATAACCACAATGATTAGCTCAGCCCATGAATCCCTCCTCAAGGCCTTCTTTGTTTATTGAAATCTTAGTCTAAATATCATTGCTTGCTTGTTGTTTGATTAGTTTTAGCATTGCTCTGTTTTTCTTGTGTTGCTCTGTTTTCACGTTTAAGTCTAGCTCGACCACGTACTCGACCTACACTCGGTCGAGTGCTGCTCGAGTTCATCCCCAGAACTTGTGTTTTTGATTTGTGATTGTCTTGTTTCATTCCTGTTTCATTTCCATTGCATTCACGTAGTTTCCTGTTCATTACTTGTCTTGCATTAGTTCATTAGCATAGTGTCTATCTCTGTTCTAGTTTCATTATAGCTTTAATTTGTCTGTTCTGTTTGCATTTAGTATCTTGTTCTAGTTGTTTTTACTTTCTGCATTTCATATCTCATTTTAGGATTGTTAGTGACAAACAATCTTTACAATTGGCTTGACTTAGACTCATATGCACATCTTAATTGTTCACAATCACTCAGATAGGATTGACACCTCTTATACTGCAACTGCATAAGTTTAAAATGTTTCTTTAAAATGTTTAACACAAGTTTAAATTATTTGTCTTACACAAATGGTTTAGTTGATATGGTAAGATGTAGGCTCTGTAGTATATGGGTATATACTAGATGTCCAAGTCGATGATGCAAGTCCAACATTACAAGTTATTAAACAATATCCTTAATAGCACATTTGATTATAGATACTCATTTTGTTTTTGATTTCAGGTTTGGTCTTGATAACCCTCCACGGCGAGCCATCGTTGCTTCGATCCGTAGGCACTTTGATGGACCATGGTATTATATATCTTCGGTTCACAATGAGAGCCTCATGCAATGGTGGGGTGATTTCATCGTAAGTCATTTCTTCTGACTGTTTTTTTTACATAAAGTTTGTAAGAACATGATACATATTAACTACATAACAATTTATCTTCTTTTACAGCAAAGTTTTTTCTGGGATGATGCACTTGGCGGAAAAGTGTATCATTTGTGGTATCATGTTCTTAGTGGCCGCCTTAGAGACATGATTTCCAAGGCTAAAGTTTTGGGTACTAAGCCAAAGTGGATAAGTGGGGAGATCTGGGAGACAATGCAGGAGTATTGGGGAACCGACGCATCGAGGAAGAAGAGCAAGATAGCTTCAGCTAATCGAATGTCTTGTCGTGATGGTTTTGATCCACATGCTCACACCTCTGGCTCACAATCCTACGACCAGCTCCGAGAGTTAATTGTAAGCACTCTCTGAGCATGAGTTTATTATGCTTGATGAAAAATATATAGTCCAAGTTGTAATGTGATTTAACTTTGTGTCTGTATTTTGTAGCGACAACAGGAAGGGATTGAGCCTTCCATGCTTCGCATTCTCAGAGAGACTCACCGCAAATCTGATGGGACTTATGTGGATGATAAGGCGAGGTCGATCGAAGAAGAGATTCAAAGACAGATAGATGCAATCTCTCAAGCCTCTGATGGTGCATCACTAGGAGGTTCAGAAGACACAGGATTGACTCGATATACGCTTACTAAAAGACTTACATGTCTTATGGAAATAAATAAGCATCTTCCTCAATTGAGGAGGATGAGTTGTTCTATAAGGTAACAGTTTCTTATTGGTATCTATTTGGATCATAATTGGTACATAATCTTAGTTTGTTTTCAACAGTGTATATATTCGATTGTTCATATTTCAAACACAAAACACAATTTATATGGTTTTATTGATAATTTGATATTATTTGATTGATTGATCTAGTTACATTATAGTTCACCGGTCATATATTCGTGTTTATGAAGTTTGGATATTGACAATTCTTTTTGTATAGGTAGTACCTTCTCAGAATGGGAGGAACTTCGGACTCGGGGGTCAGAACTACATTCGTGAGCGTGGAGAAAGCTCAGCTGGTGCACTGGAAAGAATCTCTCTTGAACGTCAACTCACTTCTCTTCAAGAGAAGATGGCCACTGTTGTGGAATTTATGAACCAGTATATGACTGCAGGTGCCTCACACTCTTTCCCATCGGTTCAACAAACTAATGCTATTGGTGCGTCTGTCACCACTCCAATTCAAACCAACAACAGGCAGAACTGAGATGCTAATCCGACATCAGCTATGACTGGACCTCCGGAGATGGCTGTTGACACCCACCACAGTCATCCTACTAATGTGCCTGATGAGACTCATGAGCCTGAAGACGATGACGATGAAGAGCTGGTCGGCAGTGCCTTCAATTGATGAACGGATATCTATCACCTTTCTCCACTCCTAGAGACTATTTCGTTTAAAACTAATATCAGTTGTCTTTTGGATTAAAACTATGCTTTGTACCTTCGTTTCAAACTCTTATATGTAGTCTTTTGGGTTAAAACTATGCTTTGTACTAGTATTTTCAAACTCTGATCTGTAGTCTTTTGTGTGTTGTATACCTCCAAACTCTGCTCTGTAATCAGTTATGTGTTATCTGCTTGTAGGCTTTTGAATTATATCTTAGCTTTGTACTCTCGGTTTCCATGGATTTTCCAGATAACCCAGTGGGCGTTAAACCTTGACTCACAAGGCAACAAATTCGGTAACAAACTTACTCATCGAAACGTTACAAATTCGTGTAGCAATCACACCTCAACATTACTTGTACCCAGCAACTTCGTAGCAATTGGTTACACTTTCTTACAGACATTACGAAACAATCTGTTGCTAATTTGTTACCAAATCTTAGTCACAACTCGTAGATTTTTAAGTCGCCTCAAATTGTATGTATTTGTAGCTACTTTGATACAAGATTACGTAGCTAATAGAGGCTAATCCTTACAGAAAATCTGACGCTAATTGTCAATACTATGACAAAATAAACATGTCGCAATTAGTAACACAATAATGACGACTATCCTTGTTTTTTGTGAGACATTTATCCACAATAACTTTGTTACATTTAGTAGATAGTATCTACTAACATGTTTGAAACTGATTGTAACAAATCCTTGTAAATATCTGTAACATTTCGTACTAATTAGCTTTATTTTTTATTGTATCAGATCTGTAGCAGCTTCCGACGACTTGCTACAACCTGGAACATTGCGACGACCAAGTAGTTACAAATCTTATTGGTGTCAAATTTGTAACAAATTTTATTTTGCTACGGATTTATTGTTATTCCTACAATTATATTCCTAACTATATAACTTTTTTTTACTAGTGTCACATGCTTACTCCAACATGCTTTTCTCTTATATTTCTGATTCATTCACCTAATAACTAGATGATTCAATATTACGTCTCTAGGCTGATGACATAAATTGCCGCAATCAATGCATGGACAGAACATTTCTTCAGGATTACCCAAACGTTGTGCTGACTCATAAACAAGAACTTACACCCTGCTGATATTCAAGGCTAGCCTTGTCGGTTAATAAACATATAAAGTTCAGTACTAGTCTGAAAATATTTTGATTTTAAAGAAATTTATGCAAGTTACATACCTTGGAAGCCAAACCTAAGACTTGTCCATGTCAAAAGAACACCACAGCTCCACGAGATATAAATATGAGATAAAAGTTTCATAGATAAGACATATGTATAAAACATAACTGAATATATAAAAAGATTCGTTCTTAATTGGGGAAAACTCTATTGGGCTTAATAGGTTGGGTATGATCCGAGACCAAAATCTTAGTGCTTGACTTGGTGCTTTCCAAGTGAAAAATAAAAAAAGTGTGTTGTGCAATCTCTAAACGCTTTCAATCATCACATCACATAATGGTCAAAGTTTGGTCTAACATAAAACTCTTACCCGAAAGTTGCTGGAGAGGAGTTGAGTAGGAACATATGCAGCCGTTCCGAGAAAAGTGTACGCCTTAGCTTCTGCATAAGTCAAGAATTTATAGACATGCTTAAAATTCCCAATCCCAAAGAAAGGCTCAAGAATATAGAAAAAGATTATGGATTTCCATATTACCGGAAGCTGCATAAGGAAGTACTTTGTTTTGGGAGACTAAAGTTATAACTTCTAAAAGCCAAGAGAAGACAATAGCACTGCAGGAGACAAGGTTCACTTCCGATATTGATGAAGAGGGCCAAGACGCCAAGGACATGGAAGACCTCCAAGTGATTGATCAAGCTACCTAAGAGGGGCTTCAAGAAGACTTCTACTTGAAGAAATAGAAGTACAAGAAGTGATTCAAGGAGCAGATCAACAAGTAGTATAGGAAGTGACTTGAGGAGCATCAGTTGAGCTTAAATCACACTCGGATAAGTTTTATTGAATTGATACTATTTTTGCAAGTTCAACAACTTGACTCGTCAGAAAAACAACACACAAAAGAGAGCTAAGTCAGCCAGCGTAAGCAGTTTTCTTATTTTGTGTTTGTGCGTTTTTCTTGTTTCTTTGTTTGCGTTTTGTTTTTCTTTTTGGCTCTAGGGCAAACTAAAAGACTCCTTTAAAGTCCTCCTGCATCAGTTCTAGGATTTTTGACATTTGATTATTAATAAATAAAAAAAAATCAATTCTTCCCTTCANTTTTTTTTTTTTTTTTTTTTATAAACGATACCGATTAATATATATTTGAAGAGTATCATTACAACCAATCTGAGCTTCAGTAGTAAGTAAATCACAACATTATAGAGAAGGAGGAAATTGTTGGATTAGTCCGGTTGGAAGTTTGCAAACCAATGGTGGAGGTATGTATCCTGAATGTCCCTTGAGTGAATTGATGAGAGGTTGGTCTTATTGTCCAGTCCAATGAGCCTCCTTCTCAGAATGAGTTGGATCTCCTTTTTCAGCCTTTCCAATGAGCGAAATGAGGTTGTGTGAATCCTTGCATTCCTCTCCATCCATATTGTATAGAGTAAGGCTTGGAACAACAGCTTGCAGATTACATTAAGTTTCCTGTTTGTGGTAGGATTCTTAATCCAAGTGAGAGACCCTAAGAAAGTTGTTGTGGGCGATGGCCCTAGGTGAGCAAAGAAATCAAGCCAAAGAGCTTTGGAGTAAGAGCACTGTAAGAAAAGGTGGCCCCTTGACTCATCCCCTGTAAGACAGAGTAAGCAAGAAGCCAGTACCTGCAAGTTCCAACGCCTCATGTGGTCCCTTGTAGTGATTCTGTCAGAAACTGTTAGCCAAGCCATGAAAGCCATTTTTGGTATCCTTTCTTTGAACCAAATCTGGGAGTGCCAGTTGACATTAGGGCCTGGAGGATGAAGATGATTCCAAGTTCTCGACGAAGAGAAAGTACCTTGCGACTGGTCTGAGGCAAGTTTCCAACTGAAGTAGTCGTTACCTTCTGCCGAGGATGGTGGAGTGTGATCCGCTAGACAGCTTCGTAGGAGTTGAACACGACAGTTCCTTCCTCTTGGAAGAATCCAATGACCATTTGAGGCAGCCTCAGAAACTCGTGCTAAGATACCAATGCCAGTAATTCGAGGTCCACTGTTGCCAATAACCTCAATTAATGGGCCTAAGCCTGTCCAGTTGTCATGCCATAATAGAGTATCTTGACCGGAGACGATATGAGCAAACACAAAAGGACGAGCCAGAGTACACAACTTTAAAAGATGCCTCCATAACCAGCTTCCCAAAGCTCTGAAATCAGCGGTCCAGAAGCAACGACCTCTCATCAGATGATTCTTAGCCCTAGAGACCCAAAGAGAACCCGCTTGAGAGAATAAAAGCCAGGTCAGCTTCAGCCCAAAGATTTTGTTCCAATGAACTAATCTTTTCAACCCAAGTCCCCCGGCTGACTTAGGTTGGCATACCTTCTCCCAAGAGACCTTAGCGCCCCTGGCAGAGTCTGCAACTCCCTTCCGCAAAAAGGCACTGCAAATTCTCTCAAGTTGATGATGTATACAATGGTGAGATATGAATGATGATGGATGGGTGTTTCAATTCTATTGTGGTGTGAATGATGATGTATACAATGGTGAGATATGAATGGAATGATGGATGGGTGTTTCAATTCCCCTTATGCTATTGCAGTACAAGAGGTATCAATCCTAAATGAGTGTTTGTGAACAATTAAGATATGCATATGAATCTAAGTTAAGACAAATGTAAAGATTGTTTGTCACTAACAATCCTAGGAAGAAAATGTAAAATGCAGAAAATAAACTACAAGAACTAACAACTAGATGCAAATGAAACTGAATGATTGAAACAGTGATAAAGCAAGAACAGAAACAGAGACTACTACTAATGAACTAATGCAAGATAATTAATGAACTGAAAACTAAATGTATGCAACTGGAATGAAACAGGAATGAAACAAGACAAACACAAATCATAGACACAGAGTTCTGGGGATGAACTCGAGCAGCACTCGACCGAGTGTAGGTCGAGTGGGTGGTCGAGCTAGACTAGACGCAGAAACAGAGCAATGCAATAAAAACAGAGTAATGCTAAATCCAATCAAACAACAAGCAAGCAACAGGATTAAGACTAAGATTTCAATAAACAAAGAAGGTCCTGAGGATGGATTCATGGGATGGACTAATCATTGTGGTTATCTAACTTGGTCAACAAATCTCAAGCAAACTTTGAGCTAACCTCTAGACATATTAATCTAAGACAAGTTTCTCCCACTCTCATGGTCAAGAAACAATCAAACCTATGCAATTCTAGACTTGTTCTCACACAGTAAAGAATCTACACAAGCAGGCATTAAGCAATACATCTCAAACCAAACAAGACCTCTAATCTCTTAGCAAGCCTAATGGTAAGCTCTAGATCTAGCCTTATCTATGCTTCCTAAACATTGGTGTGATGCTAAGAAGCTTGAAATCAGACTCTACCCTCTCAGATATAGAATCAGCATTAAGATCATCTACCCTAGAAGAGATCTACAACAATCAAGCTTGACCAAGTCACACAAACCACAAGATCAATCCATCCTAACCCATCCTCAAGATCCTAAGGAAACTACTCACAACAATACATGGTGATCAAAGTCAAAAACCCAGAAAATATTGAAACTTGCATTATTAGAAAGATTAAACAAAGATCTTCAATATTGATGAAAGGATGAAACTCAAATTCTCAATATCTTGAAAGTTATAGAACCAACAAAATATAAGAATCTAGTCTTCTTTTTTAAGGAAGTACAAGATCTTAAAAATAAAAATGCAAAAGGAATAAAACTAAAAAAGGTAAAAACTAGGTTTAGGGAATATCTAAAAAGTTGCACACTTTGGTGGCTGCAGGTACAAGGCCTTATATAGGTGAGGAGGTGGAAGCCCTAAAAATAGAAAAAGTCAAAGTAGTCAACGGCTCGGTCAACTCGACCAGTGCTCGGTCGAGTCCATGGTCGAGCTGGCTTCTCTCGTGCACACTCCACTCGGTCGAGTCCATCTACCCACTCGGTCGAGTGCTTGGTCGAGTTGGACTCTGGACCTTGGTTCTTCAGCCTTAACTCTCTTGCTTTCCCTTCAAGATTGCTTCACTTCTCCTCAGGATTGTTTCCATGCTCCTTAAGCTCCAAAATCACCTGTTTATGCATGAAAAGATGCAAATGCAATGCAACTAAACTCTAATGCATGATTAGTCCTAAAGCTACACAATAATGATGAAACTGGCTAGCAAAAGATGCAAAAGATGTGAATAAACTAAGAGAAAACATGGTAAAATATATGAACATCAGTATCAGACGGGTAAGGATCCATGAGAAAGATTGAGCATGGTTGCCAAATCGATGGTGGTGCTCGATGGTCTCCCACGGCCATGGTTTGGCCGATGGTCTTGGCCGCGTGTGGCTCCTGTCTTCACTCTGGCTGTATATACGTTCACTAAAACAGGTATAACTTTTTACACGTACATCTGATTGGCCTGAAATCACCTCCATTGCAAAGCTTACTCAATTTCCAATAACTTAGATGAAGAAATCTGGAGCTAAATCCCAAGGAAAGCTCTTCATACGAGTCGATCTTTGAGGGACTGCAGACTGTTTCCGAATCATCAATCATCTTGTGTTCATCCAAATGTGTGTCTTCCATTATATTGCTAATTATTGACTTATTTGGCTCCAAAGCACAATTTCCTTGTACATCTCTACTCCAACATCTGAGATAACAAACTTGATGCAAAATGCAACCTAAACAACCTAAATGCTCATGAATATGCACAAAACAATGAAGAATTAAGCTCTAAAATTACATAAAAACACAAGATATCAACTCCCCCAAACTTATATTTTGCTAATCCTCTATCATGAGACAAAGGATTCAAACCATAGTCCTTAAATGTAATTCAATGGTGCTAGGATCAATCAAAGTCCTTACAAATATTTTTCTACGCTTATCACAATGCACCACTCTAGTTCACCTTCTATCTATTGGTAAAGACTTGCAATCCTATTGAACAACTCTTTCACATTCATTAAAGTGTTTGGTGTGATCATGCAAATGGAAAATAAATCAAGCTCAACTGGTTTAAGGGAAAGGCCTTTTTTTATAAAAAGGTGGTTGGCAATGGTGTTTTTGGGTGGTTTACTCTCAAACAAAGAGGAATGCTAGACAGTTATGAAACCAATCTAAGACTGAGAATAATTTGGGCATACAAAACTTAGTTCTTGATGTTCTACCCACCGAGAAGCTTTTCTACCCTTTTTTGCATCCTTCTTTTCTTTCTTTCTTACCCATAAACTCAACTTGATTCAACTTAAACCCCTTCTCTTCTTTACTTATGGTCTTAAACTTTTGAATATCTCTAAGGCTTCACTTTAAACATAAGCTCCTATTTTTTTTTTAACTTCTTTTGATGAACTCCCATTCTTATTAAACTATGTTTTAGCATTCTCTTCTTTTTTTATGAAACTTTTCTAGGAGACATCAGCTAGACTTTTCTTTTTCTTTTTCTTCTTAAGAGACTTAGAGCTTTTAACCAAACTTAACCTTAGAAACAAATCTTTTCTTTTCTTTTTACCAAGTAATTCTTTCTTTTCTCCCCCCTTAATCTCTCTTGTTTCCAACCCTTTACCCAAATCAAAATTCTAACCACCTATTTCTTTCAAAACCAGTCCTATTAGCTAGTTCTAAAGATTCCAAACCTAGCTAAAACAAGAGCCAGTTCTTTGTCATTCTCAATACTCTCAAGATTTCACAACCTATAGCATTATCAACAAAGAGGCCTCACTCAACAAATCAACACAAGGCTTGAAAGAAAAGGTTGGGGTTCAAAGGTATGGCAAGAGATTGGGTTAAATAAAATAGAGTGGCATAGAGATTGTTAACCCAAATGAAAGTTCCATGAGCTAGCATTCATAGTCCATATGCAAGATAATTTAAAGATCAAATTAAAGTCCAAATAATATAGAGATGCAGCAATGATCAAGCAAGCTTTACACTAGAAGAAAATACTTTCAAGAGACACAATGCTTTAAGCTAGATTCTTCATTTTTCCCAAAGATTAAACAAGCACCAATGAACTAGAAATGAGGGCTGTGGGTTCAATCCTAAGACTCTACTATTACAAGGTAGCTTCATTATCATCCCAAATGCAAATGCATACTAAATGCTTTTTGACTCACTCCTAAAGACAATAATGAATATGCAAAACTACATGCATTTGGTTTTTGGTTTTTGAAAATTTTCAATTTTTTTTGATTTTTCTCAAAACATAGCTATTAACAATGAAACACACAAAATGAAAATCAAAACAAAACACAATGTTAGATGGCTAGTCTCTCCCCAAAACTTAATTTACATTGTCTCGGTGTAAGAAAAATCCAAGAGAAAGACTAACAAAAATAAAGAAAACAAAACTCAAATGATATATACAATGGAAAGTTAGGACCATACCTTGGCCCTAGTTGTGAACCTTAGGGAATGGAGTGAGAGGAGGAGCTTTAGTGCTCCCTTGAGATGCTGTTGAATTGGTGGAAAGAGAGTGGAGGTTGATAGTGATAACTCTTGAGAGAAGGTCATGAAGCTTATCTTTGTCATATTGATATTTGGGATCTAGCCTGGCTTTGACACTTGCAAAGGGTGAAGAAGGACTTTTGTGCTTCACTTTGTACTCTATTGCTCCATCAACAAGCCCCAAGGGATGCAAACACAAAGTCATAGGAGATGAAACAATGGTAGGAGGGTGGATTTGATTCTTCTTCCTCTTCTTCTTGTCAACAACTTTATTTGCTTGACCCAAATCCTCTTCTCTAGAATCTCCTTTGAGGTCATCAAATAAAGAGTCTAAACACTCACCATCCAAAATTTCTTCACCAGAATTAGCAAGTTGTAGAGTATCTTCGTTCATCACATTCACAACTTTGACATCTTCTTGTTGATCCTTCAAAATCCTTGGTTCGTCTCCATTGCTATCAACTACAGAACCATATGAAAGCGTAGAAGTTTCGTGTACCGTTTTCCAATGCTCATCAACCATATCCAAATTATTTGTGAAGATAGCGTGGCAAAACTCCTTGGGGGTAGCTTTGGACCCGGTAATAGTCCACTTGAATTATTTGAAGTAGAAGTGTTGTGAGTTACCTTAAGATCAACAATATTCCTATGAGAAGCCAAGCTAATGATCTTATGATTAATTTCATTGTACATACCATCTATTTTAGTGTGCAGCTCAACAAAACTCTTACTCAAATCTGTATAACCCTTAGTTTGACCTTCTAAAACTCGTTTCAACAGGGCACTCACTTCATTATCTTGAAGAGCAAGTTGAATAGAAGACTTTCCTTGAAGCTTTAAAGGTGGATATGCTTGGTTATAACCGCTGTGTAGATATCTTCTTTCCTCAGTTTTGTCTCCACCCTCTCCTGGGACTCTATCATAGTCGTCATCATAGTATCTTTGATCACTTTGAGCCAAATTCTCAACAAGCAAATCTCCTTGTTCTATAGTGAGGTTTGAAAAACTTCCTTTGCTAGCCATGTCCAATATCAATTTCAGCTCCTTTTTAACTCCTCCATATAAAATACTAAGTATAGCTTGCTTGTTGAATCCATGATGTGGGCAATCTCGAATATATCCCTGAAGTCTTCCCCATGCTTCATGGAAGCTTTCATGAATTTCTTGCTTAAAACTCATTATGTCATTTCTCACTTGAGCTGTTCATTGCTTGGAGTAAAACTTGAGAAGGAAGATCTTCTTACAATCATCCCAACAATTGACCAAATGAGATGGGATAGTTCTCTCCCATTGGCTTGCTTTTTCTCCAAGAAAAAATGAAAACAAAATGAGCTTGATACTATCGTCGGGAACACCTCCAATCCTAAACGTACTACACAACCTCTCAAATGAATCCAAATGATCATATATAGGTAGTCCCAAGAACTTAGAGCCTTGAATCAATCTAATCAAACTTGGCTTGATTTCATAAGCATTGGCTTCTATAATAGGAGGTCGAATTCCATATCTTGACTCATGATAAGGAGCATCAAAGCTTCCTATTGTCAATGTGTTCTCTTGAGGTTGAGTCGGATTTTTTACCAGTACTTGAGGTTTTGGAGCTTTAGTAATGCTTGTTTGATTGTCCACAACCAATACCTTGAATAACCTTGTCTTTCCATTCGTCTTATATTGGTTTGAGTACCTTTGAAAGCATAAGAGAATCAGGGAAGACAAATTAGTAACAACAAGAAAAAGTGAATTCATCATCTCAACTAGATGCATGAAGCTAATCATATTCGCGAAATTAAATGGACTAGTCTCAAGCAAAGATGAAATCCTAATGGTTAAATGAAATTGCAAACCGGCAATGGCGCCAAATTGATGTAGTACTTTTACTTCAATTAAATTATCGAACCTCAGCTTGCAATGATCAACACACTAGGAATACACATGAATGCTTAATCTAAACTAATACAAGAATTGGTTTATTGTAACAATCTTAACTAACAAACTGATTCAAAGAAAGAAAACAAAACAAATTCAAGCAATGCAAACTCAAAACAAGCAAGGACACAACTAAGAACATACTTTAAATCAAGATTAAACAAGTGAACCTTGGGCAAGGTTAATGACTTGGGAGATAGCTAATCAATCCTAGATGTCTAAGCAACAATCAAGAACAATCCTATGGCTAAGAACACTTATTCAAATCAATCCATTTCCATTATAGAGATCCTATGCTAATCAAGTGATAATCAACAATTTCCAACGGTAATCACAAGGTAAGCATGCATTATAAACAAGTCTAAATACCACTAAGCACCCTAATCATCAATTTCCATTGGCTGGGAATGCAAAGCTCTTGAATAGTTTGGTTCAGGAATTTCATCAAACACCTTATAGGCATGGAAATCCAAATGTCTAGATTCAAGCATTATCAATCCTATCTAGCATTATTAACACTAAACAAGATAGGAATCACGTAAATAAACCCCTAGACATTAAAGATCAATCATCTATCTCCCTAATCTACCAAGCCCAAAGTTCTAAAGGATCTACTCACTCATACTTATGATCACACAAAGGAATGGGTTTGATCCTTGTAAAATCATAATTAGAGATTGTATATTAGAGAATATAGAAGAGGAACTTGATATTAAAAACTTAGAAGTACTCAATCATCCAACAAACCAAGAGTAAGAAAGTTTAAGAACCCTAAAAGCTGCTAAACAAGAGATAAACAAAAGTTTAAGAACCCTAAAAGCTGATAAACAAGACATAAACAAAAGATAACAAAAAAATAAGTCTCCCCTTAATAGGGTTAATGTATTTATAGGAAAATAGAAGGGAACCCGGGTCAACCCAAAACAGGTCGGGTCAAACCCGGGTCAAAGATAAAACAAGTGTGGACTAAGGCGGCTGCAGGATGGTCTTGGCCGATTGGTGAGGCTGCTTGGCTCCATCGGCCATTACTTGGAGGATGGTGGTGGCCGCTGGTAGCTCCTGTCCGTGGCGTGCAGATTTCAATCCGCCGACTCTTGGCCGATGACCTTGACTGATGGCTTCAATCGACCATCACTGGGCCGCTTCTCTTGGCCGCTGGTGTCTCCTGTTCGTGGTCCAAGTGAGTTCAGTCGGTTGGCTTTTGGTCGATGGTGGTGCTCGATGGTCTCCCACGGCCATGGTTTGGCCGATGGTCTTGGCCGCGTGTGGCTCCTGTCTTCACTCTGGCTGTATTTACGTTCACTAAAACAGGTATAACTTTTTACACGCACATCTGATTGGCCTGAAATCACCTCCATTGCAAAGCTTACTCAATTTCTAATAACTTAGATGAAGAAATCTGGATCTAAATCCCAAGGAAAGGTCTTCATACGAGTCGATCTTTGAGGGACTGCAGACTGTTTCCGAATCATCAATCATCTTGTGTGCATCCAAATGTGTGTCTTCCATTATATTGCTAATTATTGACTTATTTGGCTCCAAAGCACANNNNGAAGATGCATTATGTGATTCCGGTTCATGTATCAACATCATGTCAACCGATGCTGGAAGGAAGATTGGCTTGAGACACTTACAACCCTCAGACATACGCATAGGACTCGCCAACTCCTCATTCACAATACCCGAAGGAATGGTCCGAGACATTCATGTGAGAGTTGGAACCTGCAATGTTCCAACTGATTTTCAAGTTATCAATGCTGAGAAAGGAAGGTTTACACCACTTATCCTTGGAGGAGCATTCCTAGCCACAGCCGGAGCCGTCATGGACTGGCCTAACCGAAGAATGACTCTCACCAACATCAATGGCAACATTTTCTATGAGGCTAAACCATTCAACCCACTTACTCGAAGGTGTAGAGAAGAAGATTATGCAAGAGAGCCACCTGATGCCTACATTGGAGAAAGATCCAAGAGAGCTTGTCTAGGGACAACCACCTCTCCTCATCCTGCTTGACAAAGCAAGCTAACGTCGAGCCAACGACGTTAAACAAGAGCGCTTCTTGGGAGGCAACCCATGTCTAGTAAGTATTTATTTTTAGGATTTATTTTCTTTTACTATTGATATTTTTGCATTTTAGTTTCGGGTTTATAAAAAAAAAACAACAAAACAAAAAATAGAAAACAGAAAAGCCAAAAAAAAAAAAAAAGAAGAAGAAAGACCATGGATTGGCAATGCACACCATGTCTAGTGGCAAGTACCACCTACTAACAGGCCATGATCACCGTGACCGAAGCAAGCCGAAGGCGACGGATCAATCACAATCCTCATGTGATCGATGCCGAGAGTCCCACCAGCCATACCAACAGTAGCCAATGCCATGTCGTACATACCATGTCTTACGTACCGCGTTCGCGTACTATGTACTATGTACCATGTACTATGTACTATGTACCATGTACTATGTACTATGTACCATGTACCATGTACTATGTACTATGTACGATGTACCGTGTACTATATACCATGTACCATGAACCACGTACCATGTACTGCATACCCTGCACCATGACCGACATCCCATGTACCATGTCCTGCGTACCATGTACCATGCCCACCGTTCACCCGTGTACCGCGAGACACTTCCGAACCACCACCATCCTACCACCAACCATCACCATTCTTTTATTTAGGTATGTTTTTAGTATTTTTATTTTCTCATTATTATTGATGGTTTTAGGTTATTGTTTCAAGCAGGATGCATTTAGAGATATATCAAACACAATTCGATTGAACTTTGCCTAGTTCAAACACGATGTCAAGCAACCAAAGGAAGTATAAACGGTTATTCACCACATTTTCATTCCACAGCCGAACTCTAGACAACTTTTTGGGCAACCATAAAATGTCTAAGAGTCGACACAACATTATTCCATCAAGGTGAAATTGTTCTTAAATCCTACACTTTTCCTTATGATTTTTAATCCTCATCTCTTTCTTTTTTTCCCACCGAGGACAGTGTGATTTAAGTCTGGGAGGAAGGATGTTCCATCATATACTAATGCTACTTTCTATTTTGTTGACTTGAGACCTTTTTCCACTTTTTACATCAATAATTTTGACATTTTATCGAGTCACATTTTTTTTATTGAGTCAAAACCAGTAGGGGATTATGATCTTATTCTAACGGTTTATTTGATTTGGATTAACACTCTTATGACTCTTGATTATGCTTGACAACAGAACCAAAGTTTGGAAAGACTGTGAGCCGACTCAACAATCCCCAAAGTCCCTATTCGATGGATATTCAGATGATCTAACGTTGTCTCTAACTTTTATAGGACCTAAACCGGACTTAATTTTCAAGCCCTGGGAATTGGTATACATTGGACTAGATCTCTACATTCAAGCCACACAAGACATTGCACTTCTTCAAGAGTATGTTCCCCTCTCTCTTCCCTTCAATACTATAGAAAAGAAAGAAAAAGAGAATAAAAGATGAGATGATTTTGATCAGTTTAGAGAGGTAGGTAAATTACTTGTGACCTCATTATTCTACTCTTGAGTCAAATGATCACACAAAGCTTGGAAGCGAGGGGTAGGTAAATTACCAATGACCCAAGTATTCGCCTACACTTTTGATTTTTAAAAAAAAAGAGAAGAAGTGAGAAAAGGGAGAGGAAAGGAATCATATGAAGAAAGTCTTGGCTTGAAGAGGGTCTGCAATCCATTGATCGATTTTCCCTTAGTAAGATTTCACTTTTTATTATTGCTTTAATTTATGTAAAGAGATGACAATGGAGATTCTTGAGACTCTAAAGAATTGTGGGATAAAGGAGCGTTGATGATTCTCATGGTGGATTACAAATGGAAATTCCTAATGTCAAGGCGAAGAAGAGAGCAAAGACAATATCCCCAAAGATAAGTGAATTCCCAGTATTTTCAAAACCTCTTTTCCATGATTTATTCTGATTATTTGCTTGAGGACAAGCAAAGTCTAAGTCTAGGGGAGTTGATAACATCATTATTTTACCCATTTTAGCTATAGTTTTAGTATACATTTAGGAAGAGTTTAGTATGATTTCAATGTTTAAATGTCTATTATCAAGTATTTTAGGTTTCAAGAAGGTTTTACAGGTTTTATAGCAAAAAGGACCAAAAGACAAGGAAAATACGTTTTAGGAAAGATTCAGAGCTTTACAGTACGGGCAACTTTTGAAGAACTTTCAGAACTCACATTTCGACGTACATGGTGTCTATGGAAATATGAAAGAGTTATCTTTCTCCTCGAAGTGGAATCAAGTCAATCCATTCAATCATCAGGAAGTTATGCCCGATTTACCGAGACGTGTTACAAACCAACGTAAGGAGAACCATCAAGCCAATGGGCTTTTTATTGAAGGCCTGAACAGATACCACCACGGCGGCCCAGTCCAAGCCTTCACCACGTTCTAGAATCTTCCTATGCCGCCCCTTGCCATGCACTAAACAAGAGAAGACGTTTCTACCCTTACAAAACCCTAAACCTAGACAAAACCCTATAAATACTCTTCTAAACCTAGGGTTTAGAGTGTGCAATCATTGGAGCAGCCAAGAGACACGACCAGAGGACCAGCCGTCGACCAGAAGCTCTCTCTCTCTCATCCCTCTCTTTCAAGCTTTGAGATCTACCAAATCTTTCTATTCTATTTGCTTTGTACTTTGTTTCAAAAGGAAAAAGATCCTAGAACTTTGTTTGACAATCATTGAAGTAATATCTAAATCCTTTCTCTCTATTTATTCTTTTATGTTTATGAATTGTTTAAACCTTGCTTTGATGATTCCCTTAAACATGCTAGAGTAGTTTTCTAGTTGGGTTTAAAGGGATAATCAAAGGGGGGAGATGATCTTAGTTTAGGTGGCAATTTTTAGGGTTTGTTAGATTTAAATTCTGTTTATTCTATGCTTTAATTCTAAGTCTTTGCTTAATGCTTTAAGTTAGCCTCATGAACTAACTATGATCTAAAGTGTGTGTGCTTTGCCAAAAGCTTGCATGTGTGCTTGACCTAGTTTAGATGTATGGGGAGACATAGGAAGCACATACCCCTTACCTATGGAATTCCATGGATTAGAATCAAACCTGTTTTAAATGCTTTGATCTATGAGTCGTTGCCTGCGACAGTTGAGTAACGGAGTGTAGAGATCTTAGACGGTTAGCTTGAGAACTTTAAGTTAACGGTTCATTAGTGTTTCGTAGTCCAAGTTTTAGATAATCAAACTAACCCTAAACTTTCCTAGATATATAGATCATTGAACCCCTGCGATTCCCCTTNAGTTTTAGATAAACAAACTAACCCTAAACTTTCCTAGATATATAGATCATTGAACCCCTGCGATTCCCCTTGATGCCCAACGCTAGTTTTATTATTTTTATTTGCATTTTATTTATGTTTATTTGCTTGCTACAACCGTGACACTAAAACCCCCATTTTTATTGAGTCCTAGCCTTACATCTCTTCCGACGGATTCTCTAAACAACAACTCTCTCTCTGTGGGATCGATCCTTAAATACTACTACCGATTAGCTGTGCACTTGCAGCAGTTGTGTGGTCTTTTTAAGGTAAAAGATTGAAGTGAAAAACCACGCACATCACCACTTTCAAACATTTTCTCTGTTCTTGAGTTTTTGTCTATTCTTGCTTGAGGACAAGCAAAGATTCAAGTATGGGGGAATTGATGTGTCTGTATTTTATTGGTTTTACCTATAGTTTTTACAATTGTTCTGAGTCTTTTATTGAGTCAAAGTGTGCTTTTAGAATCGTTTTAGTCTTTTGTGAGTCTGTACAGGTTCTATGTTACTTCGGAAGAAAATTGAGTGTTTTGGGGATGAAAACATGCATCTGGAGCCAATTTGGTTAAGACTGATCGGACTAGCAAGCAGATGGAGCAAACAAAGAAAATCCACCCAGGATCGATTGATCCTCATTCGGGATCGACCGATCCCGTACCCAAAGCAACTTTTCCTTTTTTGTTTTAAACCGACTTTTAGGGTTTTATTTTAGTATTTAAGCACGAGGCTCGACCTCTAGAAAAACAACTTTTATTTTACGCAGCCTTTGAGCACTTGTAAGTTTTGGGAGAAGATCTCTAATCCTCTATAACACTTTGGAGAAGAATTCTAAACCCTTTTTATTTCTCTTTTGCAATTCAACTATGTTTCTTCATCATTGATTTGCTGTTCTTTTATCTCCATGTCTGAGTACTTATTCTATTGGGTTTCGAGTTTCAAAGGGGTTTATTATTCTCTAATGATGGTGTTCTAGATTTGGGGGTTGATCTATTTTGTTCTTCATCTATTGCTGTTCTTAATGCTTAAGCTAGATTGATCACCTTGATTAAGATCTTAGGTTTAATTCATCGTGGCACCAAAAGTGTTGTTGAGTTGCTAGAAAATAACTTAGGTGAGCAAGGTGATCCTTAGCCAATGGAAGTTGAAGTTAAGGTACCTTGTGAACAGATCAAACTTAAACTTTTATTGCTTGCTTGGTTGCTAGATCCAAACGACGGTTTAGGGTCTAGTTAATTTGTTGCATAGATAGCTAACGCTGCGGAAGTAGGTTAGTTTTACAATAGTGATTTGAGTTCTCGAACGGTGTCTAATGCATCCCCATCTAACCACCTTAGTCTGAGAATTATATTTCCATAGATTCACTACGCCCAATATTTCCTTTCTGATTTAAAAGCAGTTTATTTACTTTCCGATTTTGATAGTCACTTGAAAGACAAACTTCTTCTTTTTGCTTTAGCTAGATTCAATCTTCTTAGTTTCATAGTTCAATACTTAGTCTATGTGGATTTGATCCTAAAGTGTTACAACAATACTACTAGATCGTGGTGCAGTATGCATTAGCTTTTAATTGACCTTTGATCAAGTGCAAAAATGAAAATAGCAAAAAATATATTTTTTAAAAGGCGTATATACAAAAGGTTATTTATTCCTAACATTTTCTCTAGGAACAATTGCATAATAACTTTTATTACATTTATCCAAATTTCTGAAAAACATAACTCATCAAATTAAAAGGATTCAACAGATTGTTACTAATATATTTTCCATATGTAACGTTTTCCCCCCATAGAAAGAGTCATATTTTTACTTCTTTTTCATAATACTATCTCTCCTTATAATTAATAAGAGCCGTTTTTTTTTCATTTTTAATATTATTTTATAATAATTAAACGTAAGTAATTTAGAAACTAAAAAAAAGGTTCTCTCTCTATATATATTTATAGGGAAACTATCTTAAAACCTCTATTTTATAAAAAATAACATATACTTAAATTTTTGACAAAAAACATATAATTAAATTAAAATATAACCACCTAATTAATAAAATTAGTATATGCTCAAATTCATTTTTTTTTAAAGCTAACAAGGCATAACTTTTTACTTTTCTTAGAATCTTACAAAAATTTATACATTCATATTGATGTCTCATTTTTTAAATGGTTTTAAAAGATTATTTAATATCGACTTTTAAGTCTTTTTGTCGAGAAAAAATTTGATTTGGATGTTTTTGAGTCATTATAGATTTTTGCACATATTGGAGTCAAGAGAGGAGTTTTGGAAGATAAACTGATCAAAATGTGTTAAGAGAAGAAAAGATTCAAGGCGACAATCAATCAGTACACTTATGCCATTGATAGATAGAGAATACACCAACATCGGTACAATAAGTGTACCGATCAATAGAGACTTTAGAAGTTCTTGTTTTCTTCTTTCTGACTCATTGTTTATAAATATGGGTCTTGATCACAATCGCAAAGAGACAGTTTTGAGCGATTTGATGTTTTGTAAATCTGAACGCCTAGACAAACTAAAAACATTATTGAAATTTCTCCATATTTATAAGTATTTAATTATTTTTACATTGAAGTTTAGGGGTTGATGAATTTGTATATATATAATATGATATAAAACTTATTTTAAAGCAAAAAATTCAAATTTATAGTAGAAATTGTTAGAAATACTTATTTGTAGATACCCTTATTCAAAAATATTGTTTTGTCCATTTTCATTTTTTCCTTCTTTTAAATTTTAATGGCTATTTTATCCCTATTAGAATGATATTTAAGTGAACAAAATGAAAAGTTGATTTTTTTCGGACAAAACATGTCTTGCCAAAAAAATATTGGACAAAAAGGTTGGTGGGAACCGTGATCCCGGAAATTTAAAAATTTATAAAGGTTTTTAAAAAGGATTTATAAGGTTTTTGAAAGGGTTTTAACAAATTTACAAAGATTTACTAGGGTCTTAAAAAGATTTTTCAAGAGATTTTAAAAGAACTACAGGTCTTTAAAAGATTTTACAACGGTTTATAAAATATTTACAAGGCCATTTTAAACATTTACAAGGGTTGTTAAAAGGTTTAATAAAGGTTTTAAAACGACTTACAAGAGTGTTTAATGGATCTACAAAGAGTTTTAAAAGTTTTAAAAAGATTTGCAAAATTTTCATTCTCTTATATTTTTTTTCAAAAATATATTTTTATTGTTTATTTTTTGAAACTATTTTATATATAAAATGACTTAATTATCCTTTTTTAGTAAGAACTCATAATGACAAACTAAATTTTTCCGCCAATAATTATTTTTCCGAAAAAACAATTTCCAAGACAAAAAATTTCCGTAACTCCTTAAAAATCCTTCAAAAAATCTCTTTGAAATCTTTAAAAACTCTTGAAGATCTTTAAAAAATCCTTGTAAATTATTTTAAAACCCTTCAATTTTTTTTGAAAATGATAAACCCTTGTAAACCTCTTATAACCCTTGTAAATCTTTTTAAAACTTTTAAAACCACTTAGAATATGATGTCGTACATTAATATGTTTCTGGTGTAAAATTAACGTAGCTCATTTATAGAGAGGCACATTAATATATTTCTGGTGTTAATTTAACACACAGTCCAGTTATAGAGAGGTTATAAAAGCCGACTTTCTGTTGCCATACGCCACGGCACACAGCATGACACACCTCATTGCATATCCGAAGTATCTAAAAGAACTTTCGTAGCCGCCGAACCCCAAAATTGACAATTAACTTATTCTTGCTTTAACATGATTTCCAACATTTAATCGAGCAGTCACGATTACGGTCCAAAAAAGGCGCAGGAAATTCAAAAGACACGTTTGGTATGAGAATTAAAATAACTCTTTTATTACGTGCAAGAGTCGCTTTTTCTACTTTTCTTTTCATACTATATTAACTAATATTAAACAACACCTAACAACTTATATATACAATTAACCAAAAGAAAACGTGAAGATACGTTACTTCTCTTTTTTTAACATTAAAAAGACTCTCTTAATTCTCTTCAAGCAGAATCAAGAACGTAACTAAACATGTCCGATCAACAGAAAATTTATCCGGTAAGCGACCCTGAAGCTCCACCACATCCAACGGCTCCACTTGTTCCACGTGACTCCTCGAGATCAGAACACGGTGATCCCGCCAAGACTCAGCAAGCACCGCCGTTGGATCCTCCAAGGAACAAGAAAGGATCGAGAAGCTGTTGGTGCAAATGCGTTTGCTACACGCTTCTCGTCATCTTTCTCCTTATTGTCATCGTAGGAGCGATCGTTGGTATACTCTACCTTGTCTTTAGACCAAAAGTTCCGGATTACAATATCGACCGGTTACAGCTCACCTGGTTTCAACTAAACCAAGACCTGAGTTTATCCACGGCGTTTAACGTCACTATTACGGCCAAAAATCCTAACGAGAAAATCGGAATTTACTACGAAGACGGAAGCAGAATTAGCGTCTTGTACATGCAAACAAGTCTCAGTAATGGTACGTTAAAAAATCGGTTCGCTATTCTAGTTTTGTTTGGATTAAATTGGTTCAAAATGGTTAACCGGGTTTTGTGATTTTTTCTACAGGGTCCTTGCCAAAATTCTACCAAGGACATGAGAACACAACTGTTATAAACGTAGAAATGACTGGTTTTAATCAGAATGCAACAAGTTTAATGAATATATTGCAAGAGCAACAACGGTTAACGGGAATCATACCGTTGCGGATTAGAGTTACCCAACCGGTTCGGATCAAACTCGGGAAATTAAAGTTGATGGAAGTGAGAGTCTTGGTTAGGTGTGGTGTATCCGTTGATAGCTTGGCTGCTAACAGTGTGATCAGGGTTAAAAATAGTAACTGCAAATACAGGTTTAGACTATAATTTCGTTTCTTATTCATAATTATTTTAAGTTAATATTTATTCATTACAGTACGGAGGGGTTGAGTGTTGTAGTTCCCCCCATCCACGGTCGTCTCCTTTATTTTTTAAGAAAGAACAATTTTGTTTCACACTTGTAAATAACTAATAAAAGAAACATTATATTTCCAATTGTTCATAATTTGGTTGTTTTTTTTTTTTGGTTGTTTCTATTTACTAAGAAGTTTTGGATCTCAAATCTGGAACTATATATTGTAGCCTTGTAGGGTAGATAAAATTTGTTAGTTACCTCTTTTTCTCGAATGTTTGATTTAAAATAAAGAATCACTACAAGAAAACACGCGTTTTGTGATGGACGAATATGTTGCGAATCCCTCGCAAATCCACAAAAGCGAGAGATTTGCGACGAAAGTCCGTTCCTCGCAAATCGGTCAATGTCGCAAATCCCTCGCAAACTAATCGCAAATTGCGAGGACTTGATTAAAAAGCAATTTCCTCGCAAATGTAGTATCTAGTAACTCCCTCGCAAATTTGCGATGAATTTGCAATTATTTTTTCTGTCGCAAATAATAATAATGGTATAAAAAACAAAAATTTCATTTTGGTTAGCTTAATTAGAACTAAACTTGTAATTAAAATTAAACCTGTAATTAGAATTAAACCTTATAACTTATGCAAATTAAAGTTGTAATTAGAAGTACTAAGTTTTCAAATAAGAAAATAAGTTTACAAAGGAGATCAAGTTCTAAGCTAAACATTACAACATTACACATTAAGAGAGAGAGAACTATCAAACATTTCTTCAGGTTGCTTGGCCGCCGGTAGCTTCTCTGTCGGTTGCCTCTCCGTTGGTTGTGTCTCCGACAGCTGGATCTTCTCGGCGAAACTTTGCAGCAAACTCTGGATCTTTCTCTGCAAGATAATCAAAATATGCATCATAACTATGCATCTTCTGTAACTGAGTTGCCTGAGTTGCAAAAGTTGCTTCTGCAGCAGCAAGCTTCGCAGCTAAAACAAGTGGATCTTCAGAAGGAGGAGGCGGTTGACCAATCTGAGCTGAAGATGCTTCTGCTTGCATGTTACCAACCCCATATATCCGGTTCTTTTTCTTCGGAGCAACCTGCCAACAAAACATATGTAAACCATAAGTGTTTACACAAACATAAGTGTTTACACAAACATAAACATAAACAATGAAGCATGTTTTACCTCAACATAAATTTGGTTCTTCACAGTTACTAATAATCCGCCGGAAGCATACTCTCCATGTTATCCGCTGATAATAGCTTAGACTCAGCTTCAGCTATCTTTGACGACACTTGGAACTCTGCTTTCTTGTGGTGGTGATGATTGGTGAATGATATGAGATATGAATGAATGGGTAGAAAGCAAGGGGTTTCAATTCCCTTTATGATGTTGCAGTGTAAAGGGTGCCAATCCAAATCTGAGTGAGATGCAAGCAATCAGGACATGCACATTTATATAAGTTGAGCCAATTATAAAGGATGTTTGTCACTAACAACCTAATGATGAATGTAAAATGCAGAATGTAAAAGCTTATAAAATTAGATGCTAGAAGTAAAGAGAACAGGATGATCTAAACAACAATGCAATGAAACATAAATAGAAACTATAGTAATGCAACTAATAAACTAATGCAAGGCAAGTAATGAACAGGAAACTAAACGAATGTAACAGAAAAGCAACTAAAATGAAACAGGAATTGAAACAGGACAAACACAAAGCATAAACAAGAATTCTGGGGATGAGCTCGAGCAAGCACTTGATCGAGTGTGCGATCGAGGACAGGGTCGAGTCGGACAAATGCGAGAAACAGAGCAATGCAAACAAAACAGAGCAAGACAAAAGTAAATCAAACAACAACCAAGCAACAGGATTTAGACTAAGAAATCAATAGACAAGGAAGGTCTTGAGGAGGGATTCATGGGCTGGACTAATGATTAAGGTCATCTAACTTGGTCAACAAATCTCAATCAACTTGAGCTAATCTCTAGACAATGATCTCCTAGAACATGTTAATCCACTCTCATGGCAAAAACAATCAAGCTCATATATTTCTAGACTTGCTCTTACAAAGCAAAGAAATTATACAAGCAAGCATTAAGCAACAGATCATTTATGTCAAAAATCAAACAAGACATCTTATCTTGCAACCTAGACATTGGTATGATGCTAAGAAACTTAAAATCAAACCCTACCCTCTCGGTTATAGGATCAGCATAGAGTACATCTAGCCTAGAAGAGATCTATGACAATCAAGTTTGACCTAGCTAAACAAACCTCAACCACAATCCAGCCTAACCCATCCTCAAGATCCTAAGCAACTACTCACAAATGCTAAACATGATGAGCAAAGTCATAAACCCAGAAAATAACGAAACTTGCATGATTAGATAGATGAAACAGAGATCTACAATATTGAAGAAGGAATCAAACTCGAATTCTTAATATTTTGAAAGTTATGAAACCAACAAATATCAAGGAATCTCTTGTTTTCCTTCAAAAGTAGATGAGAGATCTAAGAAAATAAAAGTGCAAAGAGCATAAATTTTCAAAAGGGTAAATACTAGGTTTGAGAATATCTAAAAAAACTGGACTCTTGGTGGTTGCAGGGTACAAGGCCTTATATAGAAAAAGGAGTGGAATCCCTAAAAATGCTAGAAGACAAAATAGCTAGGCGGCTCGGTCAGCTCGACCAGGTGCTCGGTCGAGTGACCGGTCGAGTTGGCTTTTCTTTTGTTCCCTCCACTCGGTCGAGTACTTCTCCGCACACGGTCGAGTGGCGGTCGAGTGGAACTCCGGACTNAATCCACTCTCATGGCAAAAACAATCAAGCTCATATATTTCTAGACTTGCTCTTACAAAGCAAAGAAATTATACAAGCAAGCATTAAGCAACAGATCATTTATGTCAAAAATCAAACAAGACATCTTATCTTGCAACCTAGACATTGGTATGATGCTAAGAAACTTAAAATCAAACCCTACCCTCTCGGTTATAGGATCAGCATAGAGTACATCTAGCCTAGAAGAGATCTATGACAATCAAGTTTGACCTAGCTAAACAAACCTCAACCACAATCCAGCCTAACCCATCCTCAAGATCCTAAGCAACTACTCACAAATGCTAAACATGATGAGCAAAGTCATAAACCCAGAAAATAACGAAACTTGCATGATTAGATAGATGAAACAGAGATCTACAATATTGAAGAAGGAATCAAACTCGAATTCTTAATATTTTGAAAGTTATGAAACCAACAAATATCAAGGAATCTCTTGTTTTCCTTCAAAAGTAGATGAGAGATCTAAGAAAATAAAAGTGCAAAGAGCATAAATTCCCAAAAGGGTAAATACTAGGTTTGAGAATATCTAAAAAACTGGACTCCTTGGTGGCTGCAGGGTACAAAGCCTTATATAGAAAAAGGAGTGGAAGCCCTAAAAATGCTAGAAGACAAAATAGCTAGGCGGCTCGGTCAGCTCGACCAGGTGCTCGGTCGAGTGACCGGTCGAGTTGGCTTTTCTTCTGTTCCCTCCACTCGGTCGAGTCCTTCTCCGCACACGGTCGAGTGTCTGGTCGAGTGGGCGGTCGAGTGGAACTCCGGACCTTGGTTCTTCAGCTCTAACTCCCTTGCTTTCTCCTCTTCAGCATTGCTTCCATGCTCCTTAGTCTCCAAAATCACATGTTTATGCAAGAAAAGATGCAAATGCAATGCAATTATACTCTAATTNCAAGCATTAAGCAACAGATCATTTATGTCAAAAATCAAACAAGACATCTTATCTTGCAACCTAGACATTGGTATGATGCTAAGAAACTTAAAATCAAACCCTACCCTCTCGGTTATAGGATCAGCATAGAGTACATCTAGCCTAGAAGAGATCTATGACAATCAAGTTTGACCTAGCTAAACNGATCTCAGCTCCTAAAGCTTGCCAATAAACCAGCTAGAATCAATGTCCAAGTTACTAGTACTATGATGCAAGTTGAATGAGCTGTACTTAAAGATGTTAGACAAACTATCACAACCTTTACTGATTTGAGCATTTGATATTCACATGCATTCAAATCAACCATTTCTTTTAACATTCATTAATCAAGAACATGAATCAATCTTATGCAATGCTTAAACTCATTTGACTTAGTAATAAAGGTTTAGAGATAATGATGGTCTCTTTTTAGAGTGGGGCTTATCAATATCAAGGTTCTCTCATAAAAAATGGATTGAGCTTTAGAAGAAGGCTAAAGGTAAGAACAATTAGACACATACAAGAACAAAACCTTGTCTACCCAAAGGCACCCAAAATGTTTATCCTATCAATCTAAACCCAAATGATCCTATTTCTACCCTTTAACTTCTTCACTTCTCTTTCACCCTTTTCTCTTTTGTTTTTAAGCCTTAGGAGAGGTATCTTATTTGAATCAACTAGTGGAATGGGGCTTCTTTCTTATTTGCTATGATTCCTTTTTCTTCTCATTTCTTAAGACATAAAAGCTTTTTGCTAGACTCTTCTTTTCTTTCTTTCTTTTTCTTTAATTAGAACCATCTTTAACAATCTCATACTTCCCATTCTTTCACTAGACTTTGGTTTTACTTAAACACATTCCCCTCCTAAAGACTCTAACCTTTTCTTTCTCTTTTTC
>NC_025695.1:22234918-22240305 GCF_000633955.1 Camelina sativa | reverse complement strand
TTCCTTTTTCTTCTCATTTCTTAAGACATAAAAGCTTTTTGCTAGACTCTTCTTTTCTTTCTTTCTTTTTCTTTAATTAGAACCATCTTTAACAATCTCATACTTCCCATTCTTTCACTAGACTTTGGTTTTACTTAAACATATTCCCCTCCTAAAGACTCTAACCTTTTCTTTCTCTTTTTCTTCTCTTCTTTTCAAAACAGCCAAGTACCAAACCCAACAAGTGAACCACATAGTCCTATCTAGTTTGAAAAATTGCAAACTAGAACTACACAAGGCCTTACTCTTGTCAGTTCAAACCTAACACTTTCTACCAAGCTCAATCCCAAAATAGGCCTCACACTCACAAGAATAAACATGGCTTGAAAGAAGGGTTGGTTAAGGGTAGGAGAAACTGATTTAAAAGTGAAATCAGCTACTTGGATCAACAAGAGTGGTAAAAGGGAGAAAGATGATCCAAATATGTGTATGGTATCCATGAGTTTAAAGCAATGCACATGTTGATGATTGAAAGTCAATATTAGGTTCTTATAAGTAGGAAATGACATCAAATCATAACATGCTTCAATTTAGACCAAATGCAATGCAGGAATTCAAGGCTTGGTTCAATCTTATGCTTCTAACTACTCAACTAGCATCAAAGTACTATTAACTTGGACATTGATCCTAGTTTAGTGAATTAAGCAAGCTAACAAGGCAAAACTCATCATAGATCCCTAATGCAAATATTAAACAGTCCTTCATGAAACATGCTAACAAAATCCTAATATGCAATGCAAACTACATGAACACTCTTTTTTTTTTTTTTTTTTATAAAGATTTTTTTTGCATAATTTTTCAAAATTTTAGGGTTTTTCGATGCCATAGATGAAATGCAATTACTAACATGATTATGCTAAAAATTTGAAATAAGAAAACAAAACACAACATCAAATACTATCTCAAACCCTCCCCCAAACTTAAATCACACAGTCCTCTGTGTGAAAGAAATTTGATAGAGGATTCAAGACTAAAACAAAACACAATATGACATGCACTGGTATTTACAAGGAAGGTGATAGTGTTACCTCATGGATTGTGGAAGAAGCTATCCACATCCTCATTCATGCTCTCCAAAGTCTATTTGGGGTCTTGTTGTTGACTTGGAGAAGGAGATTGGGGCAACTCGACTATTGCCATCGAATGGTACTCGGTCGAGTGCTCGATCGAGTGGGGGGATCGAGTTGGATGCCGAGTTGGAAAATACTGACCTTGCTGCTGGTAGAATTGCTGCAGGAGTGCTGGATCCATGAAGTACTGGGATGGGAAGGGAGGGTAACCTGGTTAGCCTGGATATGCTGCTAGAACTGGGAAGCCATAAGGAGTTCTGGGTTGGAACTCAGCCGAGTGCTTTTGGGGTGCTCGGTCGAGTGGCTGCAAGAGTGAACCGGTCGAGTGCCTCGAAATTTGTTGTTCTCGGCTACTTGAACTTCTCTTCCTCTGAATTGGCTCGTACATTGAAGCTCTAGCTGGTTCCACAGGGTTTTCAGCTCTTGAAAGTGCTCTAGTTGAGCTATACCTCCTCAAAGGGCTAGAATGGCTTGGAGATGAGTTTGCACTCTTCAATTCAGCAATCTCCTTCTTTAAGCCCTTGATGGACTTAGCCATATTGCCCACCTTCTTCTTCAGCTTTTCAAACTTCTTCCCATGCCACTTGTTCCACTTTTGTAGGAGTGTCAACCTCTTGCTAGTCTCTCTCACTCCTCTACTATCTCTTGGGTTAGGCTCATAATCTTCAAAGTAAAACTACTCTTCCCCATCAGCCATTTCTACATCTCTAGCTTCATCAATTCTAACTTGAGCTGTCCCATCAAACAAGAACTCATCATCTGGCCAAAAGTCAATGTTTGCTCCTTCTTGTATGGTGGTGAGCTCTTGATTGGGTAGGACAAGCTGTATTTTCCCAATTGTTGGAAGCTCAAAATTGAAAAGGTGATTTCCTTGATGCATTTCCTTGGATAGTATTAAGTTGGAGGTGAGATAGCTTGAATCAATCCATCTTGGCATGACCTTCTTTCCTCTAAGTGGCACCTTACCAGCTTGTAGTAATGGAGTGATGATGCCTCCAATGGTTAGGGCTCCCATTGAGCCTTTGTTGTGCAATTTGCCTACCCAGCTTCTCAAGTATATCATGTGATCAATGAGCACCATTACAAGGTCAGTTCCCTCTCTGCTTCCAAGGATGATGCTTCCATCTTTTGCTTGAAGGATTATGCTATTGAATGCCACATCAATCATATTGAACTCACCCTCATTCACATTTCCAGTTTCCTTCCTAGCAAAGAAGGTGTTTGCTAAGGCCTTGTGGAAGTACATTAGGACTGGGCTTCTTATCTTGGAACCCTTGGTCTTGGAGGATGAGTATGTGATGTTGTCTCCAATGGTTTCTCAAATAGCATAGAGCTCTTCTCTTGGTATGACCATGCTCCTCTCACTACCAACTTCAAAGGCAAATATCTTGGCTATCTTTTTCAATGAAAGCTCATACCTTCTCCCTTTGATAGTGAAGTCAACATGACCAGGTCCAAACTCCTTATCCTTCTTTGTGTAGCAATGCATCTTGATTGTGGCTAACAATTCACAGCTTTCTTCTTTATACCCTTCCATGCAAAGCCCCATGAACTTACTTAGTTTGCACTTCTCAAAAAGACATTCCACATCTTCATCAATGCCTAGCTTCTCCATGGTTTCCTTGTGTGGGTATCTAGTCCCCAAGAACTGCATCCTCAAGAAGGCTTCATAAAGCTGCCTTTGAGTTAAGCTACTAGATTCTTCTTCACCATCATCTTCTCCCTCTTCTTCTTCATCTTCTTCTTCACTCTCACTTTCAATCTCCTCTTGTTCAACCTCAACTGCTGGCCTCTTCCCCTTGGCCTTGTGTCTCCTAATGTGCTCCCTAAGAGTGAACTCCATCTCTTCTTCACTCTCAGTTCGCTCAGGGTCTTCCTCAGCTGACTGATGCCTCTCTCTCGCAACCTAACTCGACCGCCTACTCGGTCGTGTGCTTGCTCGAGTGGTGGGTCGAGTGCTTCTTCCAGTTTCTCCTCTTGATTCAAGACGAGCATCACGACGATTCAGGGAGCTTTCAGCCGCTTGTCGAGACTTCCTAGTAATCTTTGAAGACATTTTCGAATAGAATATTCAAATCTGAAATGGGAATCTTTGACCTGCTTTTTGCTGCCACTCGTCCCCACACTCGACTGCAAGTGTTCGAGCTCCTTGAACAAAGTTTGAAATTCAAAAAAAAAATCTTCTTTTTCTCCCTCTTCTCGATCATCCAAGAGAAATAGGAATCGAGTGGGCCTTAGTTTCTTGATAACTCGGTCGAGTACCTCTCGTGGGCCGGTCGAGTGGGCTCGTGAGTCTACTTCCCCAAGTCCAAATCTCTCCATACCCATCTACACTTTCATTAAAAAGCCTGCCCAACACAAACATAAAAGAAAAGAAATCAAAACTACAAGGAAAATAAAACATATGTACAATGATACCTTAGGGACTTCCTCCCTAGTGAGCTTGTTTAAAGTCACTAAGCTTGACTTTTGATCCCTTTTCATGCTTGGTTTAGAGACCAAGGAGGTGATGAAATCCTCCCTGGTACCACTTGATCAATGTGAAGTTGACCCTTGATCACTTCACCCTTAACACACAAACCATATTTCTTCTTAATCTTGAGCCTTGGTCTTGCTTTCTTCAAAGACCTCTTGTTAAGCTTGATTTTGAGATCCTTCACCAATTCAGTCAACTCTTGAACAGAACCCTTAAGCTTTTCCACTGAATCCTCTTGAAGAGAGAGCTTAGCCTTTGGAGTTGCCACTTCACTTGAGACCTCATGACCTCCTTTGTCCTTGATAGTGAAAGGTTGATCATCAATGGTAGGCAGATTGGTTGGGTTATAGATGTCAAACTTCATGGTTAAATCCTCAGCAATGTTCAAGGTTACAAGACCTTCCTTGACATCTATAACAGCTCCAACAGTGGCTAAGAATGGCCTCCCTAGAATGATAGGATCTTCAGGCTCCTTATCCATCTCTAGAACCACAAAATCTGTATGAATCCTTGCCTTCCCTATCTTGACTGGAATGTTTTCCAACCTACCAACCACATCTTTGTTTGACCCATCAGCTAGGCATATGTGAAGGTTGGTGGACTTGAATTCAGTGTGCCCAAGCTTTTGTGCTATAGAGTAAGGCATCACACTGATAGATGCTCCCAAGTCACATAAGCACTGGTTGTAGTGAAGATAGCTAAGTGAGCAAGGCAGATAGAATGGTCCTGGATCCTCAAGTTTAATTGGGATGATAACTCCCTCAAGCTCTTCAAGGTCCTTTTCGTCTTGAGCATGGGCTCTCTTCTTTGACATTTCAAGCAAAAAATCCTGATAGAGAGGATATGGATCATATTGTTCCAAGGCAGGTCCTCTCTCTTCTTCTTGGTAAGCAATGATGACTTCTTGTATGGCCATCACTTCCTTCTTCTCAATCACAGCTTCTTCCTTCAAAGCCCTCACTTCCTCTTGTTGCAAAGCCATCATTTCCTTTCTCTCAATGATTTCCCTTAGTTCCTTCAGCTTCTGTGCCTTGAAACGTCCTGGGAATGGTAGAGGCGGTTTGTAAGCAGGAGGAATGTACTTAGCAGGCTTGACAGCTTCTGATCCTTCAACTCGATCGACCAGTCGAGCTGACACTCGGTCGAGTGCTGGTTCGAGCACATGGTCGAGTGAAATGCCGGATTCAGTTTGCTTTGCACAATCTTCACTCTGGGCTTCAAGAAATGACCAATCCTCCCAGCTTGAATTTCACTGTCCTCAGTGACTTCTTCTTCATAGACATGAATGGCCTTAGCAGTGAACTCCCTTGGGTTTTGAACAGCTTTTCCAGGGAGTTGGTTAGGCTTAGGAGCTGAAGTAGAAGTAGGCTCTCCATATACTTCACTCTAGAGTTGAGACCTTCAAACTTCATGTTGAGATCATTATACTGGGATGTTAATCACTGGTTCAACTCATTAAACTGCTTTGCCTCTTCCATCTTTCCATTAGCTTGCCCAATCAACATTTGTTGCATCATAGCTCTCAAATCTGGTTCTTGGCCTTGGTTAGTTTGAACCCTGGTGGGAGACACAATTGGGGCTGGAACACTTGATGTTGCTGCTTGGGTACATAGTTGTGTTNGTTGAGTTGGGTAGACTTGATCTTGAGGATTGGCCACATTAGTGCTTCTATAGGAGAGATTGTTGTTCTTGAATCCTCCTTGGTTGTAACCTTTGAATCCTCCTTGATTATGTATGTAGCACAACTTAGCAAATTCTGCATCTCCTTCTTGAACTGGAACCTCTTCTTCACCAATGAAATG
>NC_025695.1:22234285-22234858 GCF_000633955.1 Camelina sativa | reverse complement strand
ATGATGAATGTAAAATGCAGAATGTAAAAGCTTATAAAACTAGATGCGAAAAGTAAAGAGAACAGGATGATCTAAACAACAATGCAATGAAACATAAATAGAAACTATAGTAATGCAACTAATAAACTAATGCAACGCAAGTAATGAACAGGAAACTAAATGAATGTAAAATAAAAGCAACTAAAATGAAACAGGAATTGAAACAGGACAAACACAAAGCATAAACAAAATTTCTGGGGATGAGCTTGAGCAAGCACTCGATCGAGTGTGCGATCGAGTACAGGGGCGAGTCGGACAGATGCGAGAAACAGAGCAATGCAAACAAAACAGAGCAAGACAAAAGTAAATCAAACAACAACCAAGCAACAAGATTTAGACTAAGAAATCAATAGACAAGGAAGGTCTTGAGGAGGGATTCATGGGCTGGACTAATGATTAAGGTCATCTAACTTGGTCAACAAATCTCAATCAACTTGAGCTAATCTCTAGACAATGATCTCCTAGAACATGTTAATCCACTCTCATGGCAAAAACAATCAAGCTCATATATTTCTAGACTTTTTCTCACAAAGC
>NC_025695.1:22152951-22234076 GCF_000633955.1 Camelina sativa | reverse complement strand
GATTTAGACTAAGAAATCAATAGACAAGGAAGGTCTTGAGGAGGGATTCATGGGCTGGACTAATGATTAAGGTCATCTAACTTGGTCAACAAATCTCAATCAACTTGAGCTAATCTCTAGACAATGATCTCCTAGAACATGTTAATCCACTCTCATGGCAAAAACAATCAAGCTCATATATTTCTAGACTTTTTCTCACAAAGCAAAGAACTTATACAAGCAAGCATTAAGCAACAGATCATTTATGTCAAAAATCAAACAAGGCATCTAATCTCTTAGCATGCCTAATGATAATCTCTATATCTAGCCTTATCTTGCAACCTAGACATTGGTGAGATGCTAAGAAGCTTAAAATCAAACCCTACCCTCTCGGTTATAGGATCAGCATAGAGTACATCTAGCCTAAAAGAGATCTATAACAATCAAGCTTGACCTAGCTAAACAAACCTCAACCACAATCCAGCCTAACCCATCCTTAAGATCCTAAGCAACTACTCACAAATGCTAAACCTGATGAGCAAAGTCATAAACCCAGAAAATAACGAAACTTGCATGATTAGATAGATGAAACAGAGATCTACAATATTGAAGAAGGAATCAAACTCGAATTCTTAATATATTGAAAGTTATGAAACCAAAAAATATCAAGGAATTTCTTGTTTTCCTTCAAAAGTAGATGAGAGATCTAAGAAAATAAAAGTGCAAAGAGCATAAATTCCCAAAAGGGTAAATACTAGGTTTGAGAATATCTAAAAAAACTGGACTCTTGGTGGCTGCAGGGTACAAGGCCTTATAAAGAAAAAGAAGTGGAAGCCCTAAAAATGCTAGAAGACAAAATAGCTAGGCGGCTCGGTCAGCTCGACCAGGTGCTCGGTCGAGTGACCGGTCGAGTTGGCTTTTCTTCTGTTCCCTCCACTCGGTCGAGTCCTTCTCCGCATACGGTCGAGTGTCTGGTCGAGTGGGCGGTCGAGTGGGCGGTCAAGTGGAACTCCAGACCTTGGTTCTTCAGCTCTAACTCCCTTTCTTTCTCCTCTTCAGCATTGCTTCCATGCTCCTTAGGCTCCAAAATCACTTGTTTATGCAAGAAAAGATGCAAATGCAATGCAACTATACTCTAATGCATGAACAATCCTAAAACTATGCAATAATGGTCAAAATGGATAGCAAAAGATGCAAAAGATGTGAATATATTAAGGGAAAACAGGGTAAAATATATGAACATCAACACTTCATTGTACACCTTCTCAGACAGTCAATCAACAAACCACCCATCAGGTTTCCTATGAGTGTCTTCTAGGACTCGCAGGAAATCAGGTAGTGGCTCACCAGTCCTCTCAGATTAAAAACAGAGAAATGAAACAACTATATTACTATATTGTAGATATGATATGATTAATGAACTTGTGTTAAACAGAGATACTTACACGCTTTCGTGCTCAGGCTTTAAAAGAGGTCTAACCAGAACGGTGCTTATGTATTCTGGTGCCATCGGGATCACTATAGCGAGCATTACGGCTATTGATACTCTTTGCTTCTGATTTTGGTTCACACCAAAAGTTGACCAAGCCATCCCATACAGTAGGATCAAGCCACCGCGGCATTGCGTCATTACCTTCCTTCTTCCACTTACCCTTCCACCGAGACACTTGATCACTCATCCGGGTCTTCAACTTCTTTTCAAACTCAGCAGCAACCGAAGAATCTTGGTCAAATCCTGATCGTAAAAACTCTAGTTTGTAGAGCCAATTTATGTTTTGCTATGCTTATGATTAATGACCTCTTTTGGACTTTTTAGTCTGATTAACAACGAGAAACAAAAAAAAAATAGAATGTCAGGAAAATAGCAGTGTGTGAGGGAAGTTTCGACTTGTGGCTAGTAGTAAGAGAAGAAGACATTTGAGGGAAGTTGGAGAGGGTACAGGAGAGTGAAGGCTTCGGAGGGTCAGGGGGAAGGGGCGGTGGGGAAAGGGAAAATTGACTACCACCAGCGAAAGAAGGCTTGGGATTCAGGGCGAAAGCACGACCAACAAGGAACCAACTATTCTCCATAAGGAACAATTGTGCTTAACTCTACAGTTGCAATAGATAGTTTTTGAGCTGTTTTTGTTTTTTACAATGAGGAAGAAATAATTCTCTTAGTCATAAAACGAGAAATTCATAAAAGTTTTCAATAAGAGACTAATAAAAAAATTAAAGTCTTTCTCATTGACCAAAAAGACAGATACATTATTCAACTGTCTATACCTATTTTTCGAGAAGCACTTTACTTTTCATCACTTTGCAATACATTTCTCGGACGGTAACTATTTTTCCTTATACATTTCAGCAAAAGATGTAAAAAAAAAGGTCAACACAAAGAGGCTTTCACGTCTCTTATCTTCTGGAGACAAAGTTGAGCTCTCTCAAGAACCATTTCAACTCTATTTTTTCTCTTCGTGACCACTCTCTCACCCATCTTGTTATTATTGTTCTTGTGGATCTTTCCCATTGTTGACGACGACGCTTGGTCTCCGAAATTGTCCATGACACACTTTCTCTTCTTATGTTTTTGCTTATTCTTACAGTTTGATGACTCTGTCCAATGCATCAACAACAATTAATAGCAATTTTTTTCATATACTTTTTTTTTTTTATAACTTATGGTAGATATAACGGATATTTTAATACTAGACAAATGAATCTTCACTATCGGAAAGATATCGTTTTCATTTTCTTGTTCGTCCCAATTCTACTTAATTACTACAAAAATTATATTTGGATTTTTGGAGCTTTTGGAAAATATTGGCATACATCCATCTGTACTTCCAACAGTGATGACGTCCAAACAAACGATTCCATAAAGGTGGTTTATAAGACGGACAAAACAATTGTCTGATGTCGACCGGACAGTTGATGAGAATAACTATCACACTTTTGAGAGCCAGTATCCTATTTTTTATTTAGAACAAATTCCCTATTCATGTTTCAGAACAAATTATCAGAAAACATTTCAACATGGTTTTCACAGGAAAAAAAAAACAAAAATTCCACATGGATAAAGTAAGGATTTATAATCATAAAAGAAAGGTTGTTAATTATTCGAGTGGTATCAGTTTTAATTAATAAAAGATAAATTAGAATATAAATGTTGTATAGAAATTAGAAAACACAAAATAACCTTTTTCTTTCTAAAACATAAGAGTAATAGAAAAAAAAAACAAGGATATAGTAGTATTTCTATTGTTGCAAATTATAGTGACGACCTTGTGAAATGTAATAATCTGACTAATAACTAAGAAAAACAATCTCAGAACTGAGTAACAAAAAATAATGGAGTAATAAAGCAAAAAAAAATGAGAGTAGCTTGAGTAATAAGAACACAAGCCAAACGAAAAGAAACATAAGAATGAGAGTACCTTGAGTAAGAACGACGGAGGAGGAGGAGGAGGAGGATGGTATACGCGGCGGCGCGTGATCTTCACGGAGGTGAGAAATGAAAGATTGAAGATCGGATTTGAGGTAGGCGAAGCGGTTGGGATACTGAGACTGAAGAATCTCGAGTTCCTCTTTAGCTGTTTCCACTAGTTGCATCTCCCACGACAACGACGAAGTCATCTTCTCAGAAGAAAAAAAAAACTTTCTTTCTTCAATTCTTTCACTGCCCGAGAAAGAAGAGAAGAAACCAGAGAGAGAGAGTGAGTAATAATTAGTGTAGTTGGAGGGTATTTTTCCTCTTTATACGATGCACGTACGGATGTGACAGTTCGCTTAAGACACGGAAAGGGATTTGTGTTTTCCTTTCTTGTTTTGTTTTGTCCCTTTTGTTTGTCTCATTGGAACGTGAGAGGCTGAGAGCATAGCAGAGTAATGAAAAGAAAGACGACAAAAATATTAAAATGAATAGTCTGGCTTTCTAGTTTGTTTCCCTACGCACTAACTAAATTTGGGGTCCAATTCACTTTTAGGCGAAGACTCAAATTTTGAAAAGGGAACTCAGTTTGAACTAATCCACCACAAATTCTCGCCTGAGCAAGGGACATTATCCGTAACTTAGAAATGGAGATACGAAACATTTTTGGAGTAAAACAATTTTTCTATAACTAATTTTCAAAATTCAGGCTCATGAAAAGCCGCTTATCAAATCCCTAAATGTTTATGAGGATACAACATTGTGGTTTTACAAATATGGAATGAATTTGAATATGGCAGTGGCCTTGGCTCAGACCACAGAACAAGAAGAAGCCAACTCGGTTACAAGATTTTGTTCAATAAGCAGATCGCTGGACATTGCCGATGCTATTCTATGTCGTTTCAAAATCAAAGAAGTGGCGATTTTTGCGGATTGGTAGTTCAAGAAGATTACCCTCTCATCATCCTCTAAATCCACCCTCAAATTCTCGGTGTTGCAGTTCTCTATGAGCTGACATAGATGTCTCAGATTATCCACTTCCACTCCGTTCACTTTCTTCACCTGTTTTCAACACAAATACAGTTTCTTTTTTCATCAGCCTCTAAGACAATAATAAACTACGAATCTATCATGCCAAAGTTATATAGACAAGTCATGACTGTTCATTTCGAACTTGCTGTAATTAGAATCATATGGTATTCCGTTAAGTTGATTTAGGATTGCCGATTCCTTATATGTCAGAAGTAATTTGCAGTGATTACAATGAGGCTTAACATTAGCTTCTACTTACTTGTAGCTCTGTGAGACGCTCATATCCTGTGTTGATGTCATCCATTAACACCTATATTACACAGAGATTAAATTATCAGTGGTGATGCCTAAATGGCGAGACATCATTGTTGGTATATTTCCTAGCAATACAAAAGCTCTAAAGCAAGCTGTCGTGGTTTAGGAAACACAGATCATCCGGTCAACTGTAAGTGCTTATTATCATTGTAGCTCAAGTGATTTTCAAACCTTCTAACAATTTTAAATTCAGAAAATAGTATGAACCAGAAGTGTTTGATTAAGTTTGTAGTGAAAATCTTTTTAACAGAACGTAATTGGTAAAAAAAAAGAACTAGGGTAAAGAAGGCACAAACTTGAGAGACAATGACAAGTTGTTGACCGGCTTTTTTGGGCAAATCTTTCAATGCACGTACGCATAAACTGCGGGGAGAAGTGTTGTACCAATCTTCTCCATATTCATGAAGGTATGGCTGAGTGAGAGGTACAAATACAAAGCCCGCAAAAATGTAATAACTGGGGAGCTGATCAAATTGATGCACTGGAACAAGCGGTTGCAGCTGCATACAACACAAAACTTTTAAGCTCAGAAGAACAGATGATTGTCCATAATATTAGATGTAATATGAACCAGCGATTAAACGACATACGGTGATTTAGTTAGTAATATCTTTTTATTGGTCAAGAACAAATGACTTACAGGTTTTAGTGTGATACTGAACTCTTGTTCTTTTCCCTCCCTCAAGACTTTAACCAAGGCTGTTTCATTTGGTTTCTTCATAGATACCAGATGATCAAAAGTGATTCTCTCCCTGTTCCGGAAAGGAACTGCAATACACTTCATCAGCAAAACAGACAAACAATTCAGGACCGAGATTCATGGGGATAAATGAATATAAATATACCTGTTCCATCATTTGCTATAGAAACACTATCAAATGAGAGAATAACATCATCCTTCTTCAAAATTCTGTGAGCATCTGAGAGAGGGTTTATTTTGCTTATAAGAACCCCCGTCATTTCAGGACTCATCTGAAAACCAATACGGAGTTGAGCATTCTCCATAGGCTGACATGATACACCCATTGAGCAGAAACCAATGTATTTACCACACTGTTCAACACCAGTTATGAAATGCTTAATTACTGGTGTTGGAATGATATAGCTGCAGTTTGAAACGACAAAATAAAATGTTAGTTTTTAAAGTTTGGCTTGTCAAGACACACGTATACTATACTTCGATTATTATGCATATTGGAAACCAAGATCAGAATCTCAAACTTGGGAGATATCTCAAGACAGCAGAGAAATCACATAGAGCAAGAAACTTTGTTTTTAATCCTCTTCCTGATTACGTTGACTTTGTTAATGCAAATAGAGCTAGAAAGGTATCAAAAATTGATAGTTCCTACTCACCCTATGTTCTCAGCACCTGAAAGATTTTGAAACGCTACACCAGCTACTTTGTTTCCCATAATTGCTGGACCACCACTATTTCCGGGGTTAATCGCCGCATCTATTTGTATAGCCATTAGTTGTGTAGCGCCATGAACATATTGTGTGGGTTCAACTCGAGATACAACACCTGTTGTAACAGAGATGTTGTCACCACCTGTATTCATTACAAAGTCAACACCATTACTTAACACAAAGTGCCAAACATGATCATTCATAACGCAAAGTGTAATAAACTTTGTTATTTAATCATCATCATACGTCACATTTAGACAGCAGAAACGTTTTACAATTCTTTGAATGCATTACAAAAATGTACATGTTTAAGAACAGACCAATGACATGACAGAGCTAGTAGCCAAGATACATCAACAAGTGATACCATCTTAAGCCCTACTTTACTTTGATATGTATCCAAGAACTATTTACCTTGAGGATAACCAACAACAGCGACAGCTTCCTGAAGAAACGGTATATCTCCTAGCTCCAACGGATTCATACCTTCCCAAAACACTTCACTATCAACTACCAATATAGCCAAATCACATTCATGACCAACCGCTTGTACTTCTGCTCTATGCTTTATGGACGAACCATGCTTTCTAACTAACACAAACGAGTGATCAGCCACCACGTGAGCATTCGTTACAATCCTTCTTCCGGAAATCACAAATCCTATATCAATTACCAAACAAACAATTCTAAAGAGACTTAGAACAAAGGGGAAAAAAAGAAAAGAAGGGATTGAGAGTGGTACCAGAGCCCATTGATTCTCGTTGAGACTTATTCTGCCAAGGAAGAAAGTAACTAGGACTTGTAGAAACAGTGAAGATCTTCACCACCGAGTCCAACGCCAAATCTACCGCATCAGCCGCCGGCGAGTTTGTTGGCGATTTTCCCGCCTGCCTCCGCCGTGAAATCTTTCTGTTATAATTAATTCGCGGTGAGATCTTTCTGTTATTAGTCCTCCGTAGAGAAACCGGTGCTGGCGCGTTCGTGTATCGATTCTCATTTTGTGGACTCACGCTAATAGAATAACAGTGGCGAGAGATATGAGTGGGGAAAGGAGTCTCTGATGTTGTTGTTACGCCATTGCAACGTTGTAAGAAGGGAGGAGAAGTGCGAAATCCGGAGACTGAAGAAGTGGAGATTCGGCGGAGAAGCTCGACGGTGCGAACTGACCGGAGCAGCATAATTCTTTTCCGATACTGCTTATTTGGGTTTCCAAATGAGGTTTTAAGCGGCTAGGTTATAGAGTTTGTTAACCGATTCGTACCGACCGGTTTACTCTTGGTTATAATGTTTTAATGCAATTCTTTACCAAACAAAAAAAACAAAGTTTTACTGGAATTACACTATTCGCAACCGCTCCAGCATCCGTGCCAACAAGTCCTCCAAGTTAACACCTCCTACAAGAGCTCCATCTGCTAGAACTTCCGCATCCAGAATCCAAGCATCACCGGCCAATCCGGCACCGATACCATCTACACCGACTCTATCGGCACTTACGGTGCTATCAGTACCCCCACCGGCCACACTCATGGACCCTTCCTGGAATTTTTCCGACTTGCCGACGTCATCAGTTGTCACACTCTAGTCCACGACCACGTCCGCGTCCATGAGCACGACCAGCAACAACACCACCTCTAACCATCTACAATACCATGAACAAAAGGCTAAGCAGACAATCTAAACCAAACACAAAACAAACAACTCACCGTGGAATCACACTGCAAGCTCGAAAAGGAAGTTCTATGTCTCCAAACCACATACAATTGACTAACTCACATAATCAATCAAAGGCATGCAATCCCAACATCAACAACAGAAACCTAGTGAACCCGAACCTAGAATTGTAAGGACTCTAATACCAAACTGAAACGACCCGACCTTTTTTTTTTAATAATAATAAATAATAATTTAGTGATCTCATACTAACTAACAATCTAACTCCAATCAAACAACAACGGATAACATAAACAATACCACTAAACCAATGAAATATCCAATAACCAAATATCTTGTATTAATTCCATAACAATTAAACTAATAAACCAATCCAACATAAATCAAAGAACCAACAATCCTAGATAACATTCTAAGGACTCAACTCTAGCAACCTACAGAAGCCAGACAACCACCAATTGAGCCACTAGAACATCCTCCTCTTCATTGTCTTAATTTCACGATCACACTTTGCCTTTACTTTCACAACAAACACAAATTGAGATGCATGAGTATTGTCATAAACACTCAGTGAGACAATGCTCTCATCTAATGGGCTATACACAAGCAACCGAAATTCCAATGTCAAACAATCATCAAACAAATACAACAAACCAGGAAGGAGAAGTGAGAAGTGAGAAAAGTTAACTTTATATATATAGATAATAATATTTAAAAAATAACTTACGGTGAAAATTAAAAAAGAAAAGTTTGATAAAACAATTTGACATCTCAAAACATTTTTTTACATTTATATCATGGCAAATAAATTAAGAAAAACTTGATAGTTATTGAAAATTTAAATACATTATAAGTATTTAAAATTTAGACAAACACATCTATTAGTATAATATACAACTATTTGAAACAAAGAAATGATACAAAATATGATAAAAATGGAAAACGGAAAATTATGGTAAAAAAGACAATATTTAACTCGTTAAAGTGGAAAAAAAAATATGTTCTTTTATATAGAAAAGTGTTATGCCAGAAAAACAATATTTTTTTTTCTTTCAAATATGTATCACATTAGAAGAGTTCTAGTAACATTCTTTTACGTAATCTTTATTAATTAAAAACTTCCACCAATCCGTTGTATCCCCTATATAATAAAACGGAAGTACACAACTTTTTTGTAGACTATATAATTTTTATAAGTTGATTACAAAATAGGTTATAGATTAAATATAGGTTTCTTACAAAAAAATGTTATAGATTAATTGGTTAATCCATACACTATATGAATATAATTAAAAACTAGGGAGGTACCCGCGCGTTTACGCGCGGTAATAAGATTATAGGAAAAATGGTTTTGATACTTTAGAATATGCTACTTTTTAAATTTAATATGTATTACATATGTGAAATATAGTGTTTCATTTGATTGTCAATAACTTTTTGTATTTGCACATATACATAAGGATTTACTTTCTAAAGATCCATAATATTCTCAATGTAAAATATTAATTAAGTCTTATAAATAAACAATTAAAATGTAGTAAATAGATACTAAGATTTAATAAGTAAATTTAAGCGTAAGCAATTCCAAAAGATCAATATTGTAATGTGTTATCTCATTTACAAAATAAAGATGAGAGTAATCCATATTTAGATTTCAAGTAGCGGTTAGTACAAACATTCAGAAATTTTTAGACATTCAAATATATATAAAAAAATCTTCAAGGCTCCATTCTTTACATCTGAGTTCCTGAGCTTTCACCTTGATGCTCCATCACATGATTTATGTAATAACGTACAGCGAATTCAGACCTGTAAATATATAAAGTGTTAAACAATTTTAATATAACATCATAGGCAACTTGATTTTAATGTACATAATAACATCTTACATAGCCTTGTGATGCTCCAGTCCTTCGAACTCTGGTTTTATAAAGATCTTCGAAGAGGCCAATGTGTTTTCAATACATGGTGCACCTATATACATTTACAATTTGAAGTGAATATATTGGTTACCTTTTGATGATTATATCAGAACTATTTTATGTTACATACCTTCATATTCTCCGATCTTCATAAATCGCATTACACAAAACACATGTTCTGATTTATATATGAGATGGCAACCATTTGATTCCCATGAATACATGAATTGAGAAGCGTAGTTGTCTTTGGCACGACACTTCAAAGTTTCATTCCTACACGTTTAAAAAATTTTAAAAATCTTAACAGAGACCACTTGAAAATGTAAGTGTCTTAAAGATAGAGTAAATGTCTTTTACTTGCCATTTAACAGCGTGATGACAACTTCATTACTATTATTGGCACTTTCATGTCTTCTTTTGTCTTCCACATCTATTATACACCCACAAAAATCTAATTCGAGAAGAAGACATAATTTAGCTTTCCAAAGTGTTGCATATCTATTTTTGGTAAAAGTTTACTTTGTACTTTCATATGGAAGGGACCAATACACAAAGTTACAAAATACTTAAAAAGATTAAAGATTTCCGAACATAAAGATACAATTAAATATATTCACGGATTGTACCATAACAATAAAAAATTTATTAAAGAAATACTTATCGAAAGAGATGGAATGATTTATTCTTCCACAATATATATCATCCAAATCCTCGAATCGAAAGTAATTCTTTGGACTCCATGGTTGGAGCAGCTTCATCGTGGTATCATCCATAAATTTAATTTGATAAAGATGATGAGTATTTCTCTCCTTCAGGGTTGGATTGATTACTTTGAAACTTCTAATATCATACCATGCACTCACCATTGTTGATATATTTTCGGAGTTTAGCGAGTGTATTTGGTAGAAAAGCAGCTTCGATTGTGTCACCCTTCACAATTATATACAATTGTGTCAGAAGCCTTATATATAATTAAGAACTGTTAAATTTTGAAATTTAAGTAAAACATCTTGTTCAATTAACGACACTAACCATTTCATCCACAAGAAGCAGAACTTGTTTCATGAAGAACTCGCTGATTCTCCAAGAATGTAAGACCTTGGCGTGGATACACCAATTAGTTCTTCCGGGACGAAGATCAACAATATAATCGAATCTCATGATTTTCTCAATTTAGGTTTTTTCTTGTTTCTTCTCTGTTATTGAAAAAGAAAAAGGGAACTGAGATTTGTAAGAATACAAAAAGTCATGATTAAATGTTGCGTCTTAATCGTTTTAGTGTCTCAGATTTGGTCTGACTATTAAATTGTTAAATATTATATTAATAAATACAGTTTTAATATAAGGTTTTTCACCCTTGCATGTCCAACATAAAATTTGTGCTAACATATTGAAGATGTTTTCACGTTTTCCTTTTTTAAAACTTAAGACTTAGATATAGATATGAAAAAAAGATAATATTATTAAGAAAAAAAAACTCTGAGAATCGGATGACAAATGTATGAAATGAAACGTTATAGTAGATATTAGATGCTTAAAAGAAAATCATATATTTTCAAAGACTTTTTAGAAACCACATTAAGGGTTTTGTTTTGACATTTCCCTTCTTCATCTGTAATCAAAATCTTCAATCATTTTCTGCTTGTCACTCTAGAGAATGCAACGTATAGTTGTCCATGTACAAATACAGGCTTGGGTAAAAACAATCCAACATGTTCCAACGTCTGACCTTGGCTTTTGTTTATAGTGATCGCAAATGCAAGAGCAACAGGAAACTGACGACGACTCATACGAAAGGAAAACTTTGCATCCGGTGGAGACACAAACATCCTAGGGATAAGAACTTTATCATTAACATTTATTTTACCTGTTACAATCCTTGCTTCAATAACATGATTAGCCATTTGAGTGACAATCAATATCGTACCATTGCATAAACCTCCCTTAGGATCAATATTCCTAAGCAACACGATAGGTACTCCCTTTTTCAAACGTCAGAACATGGTTAGGTAATCCAGAAACATGAATATTGTTTAAGAATTCCTGTGTGTAGATCATATCGTCGTAAGCACTTGTATCGGAAGTCTCAATACTATCTGAACTCTAATATTGTCTTTCTTCCCCTGGATATAATAAAACCAAAATAAGAAAACGTTTATATTGAATTTTGTATACAAAAATGAACTCTTAATATACCTGGAAGTTGTGAGAGCATATATTGATTTATTTTATCAACGTCATCATTTCTTGGACTAAGAATAGCTCTTTCGCAAAAAAAAATTTGCATTGGTCCTTCTTGCAAACTAATTACCGTAGATCTCTTTAACAATTGCTTGTACAAGATCATCACATCCCATAATTAATAAATCCACGGGTATTTCTATTTCGACCTCTTCACTATTAGGCTCGTTGATTTTGCCATCCCCAATATCGAGTAGCTATTTTGAAAACATAGAGAGAGCATCTGCATCTTGACTATTAACTGCCCTACAAAGTCTCATGTTTTGTGTAAGCTGAAGTACTCTACAAATATCCCAAAGCAACAATGAGTTTATAGAGGCTACAACTGTCCCAACTCTACCAGCCCCTGGCACAACCAATAGAATCTGTCTAAAATCACCTCCTAAAACAAAAACATTACCTCCAAAAACTCGATCACACTTCATAATATCTCGCATACTCCTATCCAACATTTCGAAACAAAATATGTTCATCATTGGAGCCTCATCCAATATAATGAGCTTTGCTTCTCTAATTAACTCGGTGAGATGGGATTGACCATCTATTGAACATGTTGTATATTCATCCACATTGATGGGCATTAAATCTAGAATGAGCTGTCCGACCACCTTCCATAAGTAAAACAGCTATACCACTTGATGCAACATTAAGAACATATCATCCTTAGATCGAATGATAGCGCCAAGAATACTCCACAAGAATGTTTTTCCAGTACCACCAAATCCATGAACAAAAAACATCAATTATTTCTAGGTAGACACTTTATTGCTCATCGGTTGACATACTTAATAACCTGTCGTAATCCTCTCTTTGGTCATCACGGTTATAGTTTCTCTCATCTCTGAGAACCATATTCTCAATATTATCTATCAAAGAATCGTTTGGTTTAGGCATATTCATAATAGTTGATCGATTGGTTGAACCAAGTTGGAGAGATTTTTCTTCCCATAAGCACAAGATTCTAACCCGGATTTTTTATTCGTATTTTGAAGAATTCAAACGTGAAACACGATCAGTTGGTGAATACATGACCATAATATAACCTGCACTAAACAAATCCAGTAATTATATTCAAAATTAGATTGTCAAACATATAAAAGCATTGAATGAAGAGAAATTTTTAAGAACCTTAGAATATATTCGAGAGTTGGATATTAATCATATACTCTGCCCGACGTCTATATATATAACCTTAGAGATTGCTATATATTCCTAAATTTATAAAATTAATTAATAGTATAAAATTTATGTATTTATAATAATAGATATGTGTAAATATATAACATATATATCTCTTATATATGTTAACTTACTTATTTAAACAATACTTATTTACATCTTAATCGTATCGATTATGTAAAATTCTGATAAATATCTTTTAATTTTATTTTAAAAGATAACCAAAATATTTTCATTTCCATCTTTATCACTTTAAGTTCATAATAAATATACTCATGAAGATAACCATCCATTTAAGTAATTATATATAACATATATATATATATATTATTTGAGATATGATAATTTTTTTTTCAAACAATAATTATTTCCATCTTTATCATTTCAAATTTGTAAATTTTTAATAAATCGTAAGTTTTATCCTTTGCGAGTATGGTTTTTACAAATAAAGGTATATAATAAAACGTTCTTACATATTTGTCGTTTTAAATTTACAAAATTACATAAGTTTGAAGATATACACTATTATTCTGTCATTCATTTATGTATAATTTATTAATCTATTATAAAATAAATTAAAATTTTATCAGAAAAAATGATGAATAAATATTTTCACAAACTCAATATTTATTAAAAATTGACGATTCTATTATACAAAAGTCATAAAAAAGTGTAATATTTTTAAAGATCAAAGATCAATTTATTAATAATTAGATTATTGTTACATCTAAATAAAGAAAAATTAAATTAAAGGAACAAATGTTATAGGAATATTCTAGGGTGAAAATTTTGTTTTCTCTTTGATCTTGGCTTCCATATCATCTCTTTATGACACCAAACGGATGGAATTGAAATTTCAGCGTAAGTAATGTTTTTTTGGCTTTAGGAGCTTGTGTATTGAATATAATCCAATCCGAAAATTTAGTTCTTGTAGTCCTTGAAGGAATCATGACATCATCCTCAGGACCATCGTCATTGTAGTATTCTTTAGGTATATCCTGTTTAATATATATATATATTTAAAATTAATAATTAAAACATGAAATTATTCTCTATTCCCAAATAATTATAAAACATAATTATTTAATTATCTGAATGAAATTAAACAATTTCGTTTCCACATACCCGAAAATATGCATGGTTATTAACGATCATAGTTTTCCTGCAAACATGGCAATCCAAGTAAAATCAAATTATGAAAAAGAAATTATAAAGATTAGAAATAATTTAACACGTTGATCATTCCGATTATATAATATAATACCTGATACTAATTAGTAATTAGAAACAAATTTGTTGATCGATTCATTTGGTCCATGATACCTACGTCAAATAGTTATTATCTATTATATTAACAGGAAAATAAAAGAATAATAAGATCCATATGCAATATCTCTCTTAAAAAAGATGGAAGATAATTATAAGAATATATTATAAATATTCAATTGAAAAAAAAATCTATTTTTAAAATGTAAATATAAATTTGAGAACATAATAAAAGAGTTAAATTTAAAATCTCAAAAAAGCATAATTATTATACCTTTTCTGAAAGGTGAACCAACAATAACCAAAGCTTTATTATTTATGGATCTTGCTTTCCAAGAAACCACTATACGAACAGGTAAATAAAAGAATCAGTCGATTAATCATAAAATAGAAAATCAGAATACAAATATAAAATTGAGAACATGATTAAAGAATTTAATGTAAAGTCTCAACCAAAAAAGCACAATATTATACCTTTTTTGAAAGATGAACCAACAACAACCAAAGTGTTATGATTTGTGGATTTTGCTTTCCAAGAAACGACTATATGAACAGGAAAATAAATAGGATCAGTCGATGAGTCATAAAAAACAGCAAGATCGGAATACAAATATAAATTTGAGAACATGAAAAAAGAATTATTGAAATTGATAAAACTATAAATTTAAAAGAAGAGAGTTTTTTTTTTCTTTGTTGAGTTACGGTGAAAGCAAACGATAGCATTATATTTATAGTTGTAAATGACCTTTTTTTAGGGTTTCCAGTAAGGAGGTGTATTGTTGTCGTGTTTTTTTTTCTCCTGGAGAATCCCATTAATTTTTATATTAACATTGATCTATCTATAAACAATCTAAGCCCATTAATTATCTCAAATCTGTAGAATTTGTAGTATAAAAAAGAATCATAGTTGTAAAAAGGGTGTTTTCCGAAAAAATATAGGGATATATCTAGCAAATTCTAGTTTTGTAAATAACTTTTTGTGTAAATAGATTATTTCTGTCGATTTTTTTGATTTATTTTTAAATGCAGAAAATTGAGAATTTTACGTCCAAGGGCAAAATATTTCAACGATAGGGGTATATTTCATTAATGGCAAAATGGTAATTTGTGCCTGAGAGTGAACGTGAGACGTTTTTACTTCTGCTTTAATATAATAGATATCCAAAAAAATCTTTTTAAAGAGAATATTCTAATGATTTATACAATTTCCTAAATAAAATCTTTAGTATTCCATATATTTTTACAAAATATATATTGTTAGCCATAAAAATATACTCTTAGGCGTAAAAAGGAATAAAATCTTGGCAATTTATCACACTTAATCGTGATTTTCGAGATCTTATTATGTAATTGAAAATAAAATCTTACTTAAGATCATATTAAAAAACTTTCACCAAACATGTTCAAAAAATTAAAATAAAAACAAACAAACATAACTATTTCTCATAAATAAAATTACAAAATTAACAATATAAAACTTACAAAATAGGTGCTTTTTTGAAACCATCATATTTAGCATATGATTTTATTGCATAATGTTTTATTCAAAAAAAAAATTAAAAACAATCATATAAATTGTATTTTATTCTAAAATTATAATATAAGTAAAAAGAATTTCAATTTGTGCTCTAACACGGGTCATAATCTAGTATATGTTTACTAGAATTTAACCCGCGGTATACCGCGTGTATATATTTTTATTATTATTTATATTTTATATTGTATTTGTTTGTTAAATATTGGATGTTTTTCAAATAGATGAATAACTAAATTTCTCGACCATTTGTGCGATTAAATGTTTATATTATTTTTTTAACCTGCAATATACTTCATGACCATTATTTGTTATATTTAGTTTGTTTTGTTTAGTGTTTGAGATTCTATTTTGATTTTAATTATTATAACAAAAATAAAGGATCTAAATACATAATAAGTCATTTATACGCTATGATTAAGTCACATTTTTCCTTACGATTTAACTATTTTACACAATCTTAGTTAAATCAACTTAATGTTTATATGTCAAATATTCTAATATTAATAGTGTTGACAAATAATAAAATGAGATTTAACCCGTTTTAGCACAAATTAATAATATTTTATTAATTCCAACATGTCGTCTTTATAACCCATCTACTATATAACCATATTATATAGTATTTTTTAAAATTTTAATTTTACATATTTGTAATATTTTAAAATTTTATTAGGTTTATATATATATATTAATTATAATATTTAAATAAATGTGAATCGAAGTTCTTATTACGTTAAGAATCAAAGCTCACAAGTTTTGGAAAAAAACATGAATCAAATTGTTGTTTTTTTTGTTTGCAAATGATTCAGAGATAGAATATCTTCAATGCACAATAGAAGTGTGGTTAAATATATAATAGTTTCTGTTTCCATATTGATTCTGCTGTATTTTTTTAGTTGGAATGGTATGTAAAATATTTAGAAAACAAAATCTGAAGTAATGCTATTTTTGAAAATTTTTTAGAGATTAACTTTGTAAATAAATACAAATATAAGGGTAGAACCCAAAATGTACTTCGTTATATACAGTACAAAGGAGTAGAGAGCAAGCCTAATTAGCAAAGGTTAAGGAAACTAGATAATGTACCGGATAAAGTTAATTAAGCATATGTTGATTCAATCTATCCTAATCTGGAGGCGCCAAAAGGCGATGGATATCTTTCAACTAAAGATTTTAAAAAGATTCAATGTAAATTCTAAACGAAAAAGGTAGTTTGATTCGGAATGAAGAAAGCTGCGCCTGTTTAATTAAGTCGTCGTTTAATTTGTTTTGATGGTAACGCCAATACATGGGTTTTATTTAGCGAAGTTTGTCCAAACAAAAAAAAAAAAAATCACATTTTATCAAAAAAACAAAAAGAGTTTGTCCAGAAAAAGAGAGTTTTATTTAGTTTTTTTTACCCTCCCACAATATTAATATTTACAACATTAATTACTCTTGGTCGTGTATACCATATTTTTATTTTAACTTTTTAGCATCAATATTTTAAATAAAAACAAAAACAAAGAACGAGTAACAAAGACACTCTAGAGTCTAGATTAATGGTTTATAACTTAAGTAATCCATGCAGACGCGCTGTGTCGTTGTTACCCTATTTAATATTAGCTTCAAACGCAACAACTTTTATTCGCCCCTTATCCAACGATTCTTAATTTCTTACAATATACTTTAATCTTCAAATCCATATAGTATATATAATACTTACTATACCTAGTCATTACCATCAACTCTTTTATTCCCTTTTCCTACTTCAATCAACCTGGCAAAAGAAAATTCTAACTCGTTTTCATTTCTCATCATTAAGAAAAAGAAAAAAAAATGGAGAGGGTCCAAAGTACGAATCTACACGCTTACATCCTTATTGCAATAGCCCTCTTCTTGTCTTTGTCAAGATCATCTCATGCAACAAAACAATTCAATGTGTTGAGCTTCGGAGCTAAACCTAACAGTATTGATGACTCAGCTCCAGCTTTTGTCAAGGCATGGGATGCAGCGTGCGGGTCCACTGATGCAGCCGTTATTTACGTGCCGAAAGGACGGTATCTGGTTAGCCCTGTTCGTTTCAATGGTGTGGGTTGCAAGAGTCTTAATATTGTCTTCAGGATCGATGGCACTCTTGTTGGTTCGGAGGATTACATGTTTCTTGGGAAAGAAGCAAACTGGCTCAGCTTTGAACGAGTCAGTGGAGTTTCCGTTATCGGTGGTTCTCTCGACGCCAAGGGACCCTCGTTGTGGTCTTGTAAAGCTTCATCTAGCAACAACTGCCCAGCTGGTGCTACGGTACGCCCATTATCCTTTATATTTACAAAATTACAATGGTACTGTTGCAAGAACTTATCAATAACTTTTGAACAAAACCCTAAATCTCTGACTGTTTTTTTGTTTGTGTGAATGATGTAGACAATGAGTTTTGTGGAGTCGAGTAGAATCAAGGTGAAGGGAGTACTATCACTGAACAGCCAAATGTTCCACATTGTCATCAACCGATGCCGTGATGTTAAGCTCGATGATATTCAAATCGTGGCTGATGGAAAAAGTCCTAACACAGATGGCATCCATGTCCAGCTATCGACCGATGTTGAGATCCGTAACACTTCCATCAAAACCGGTGACGACTGTATCTCTATTGGCCCTGGAACCAAGAACTTGTGGGTCGAACGAGTCAAATGTGGCCCTGGTCATGGAATCAGGTGAGTCCCATAAGTCAGAAAAAGAAAACTATAAATTTTACAATACAGATTCTAATATATATTACATCCTCTATTTGTAAATTTTAAATTTTACAAGATTAAAAAATAAGTTTCTAATATATAAGCGAAGATCAACGTCAATTAGTATGAGACCTTTTGGGAAGCAGCCCAATAAAAAATCCGTGAGTGCTGGACCACTTGGGCCAAAACGGATAATATTATACTAATAGGAGAGTTGGCTCGTGCTTGGAAAACCAACAATACTCTATATATGCACCCCATATGAAACGTACGTGTGTATATAATAATACAATTGTCTTTTTATCTAAAATGAAGCATTGGGAGCTTGGGAAAGGATAGAGAAGAAGAAGGAGTTCAAAATGTGACGGTGAAGAAGACAGTGTTTGTAGGAACAGACAATGGATTAAGAATCAAGTCATGGGCTAATCCAACATCTGGTTTTGTTCAGAGGGTTCGGTTCTTAGACTCTCTCATGTTCAATGTCAAGTTTTCCATAATTATTGACCAACACTATTGCCCTCATAACATCAACTGTCCTTCTCAGGTAACTTATTTATTTATTAGGTGCATTTTTTTTTTTTATATATAATAAAAGATGAGTTGAATTGGTGTACATGAACAATTACTCTCACGACTTATAAACGTGTTAATTAAGGAAAAAAACAATGTACATGAGTTAGAGAGGAGTTAAGCATCTCACTTTACAATTTCTTTTCTTGATGATAATGAACTAGGAATCGGGAGTGAGGATAAACGATGTAATTTATCAAGGCATAAGAGGAACATCAGCTACGAAAATTGCTGTAAAATTGGACTGCAGTTCTAAAACTCCATGCACGCGTATTAGAATGAAGGACATTAATTTGAGATATGCTAATGAAGCTGCACAATCTTCATGTGTCAATGTCCTTGGTGATAGTACTCTTGGTAATTTGGTCAAACCCCAAGCCTGCTTCTGATTCTCATTCAATTCAATAAAATTCATAAAGATGCAATGATGGGGTTGAAAAGATATATGTACATTTGAAGAAACCCAATCAAAATTTCGTTCACCAAGTCTCTCTAATTAGATCTTCTTATATTAATAGTAGGGAGTCACATCATGATCTCTTTAGTTGTTTGTTTATACTTCAGTTGTTGTTCCAAATTTGTGGGACCTCAGTTCCATCTCTTCTTCTGTTTTAGAAATGAAAAAAATAAAAATAAAAAATAAAGGTGGTCTAAAGTCTAAACTATGCCATAAATTAAAAAGGATATTGTGTTTACTTCAAGAGCATGAAAAATAATAAGAATGGTGATATCATGCATGATTCATGGTTCCGATCAACAAACCCAAATAGAGGATGAAAGAAGATTAATACTAATTTAGAAACCAAAAATAAAAAGATTTTGATACCATGAATCGTATGAATATAACTGAGATAGATGATATATGAGAGATACTTTTATAAAGCTTTAAACAAAACAAATTTTACATTTTATATATGCAATGCCTATAAGCAGCGGCATTTGAACCTTTTTATTTACAACCTGACTTGATGATCCATTAAAAAATATATATATATTACAGATTTTGTTGAACATATATTACAGATCTACATGACATTCTTTGGCTTAAATCTACATGAACAGATTTTGAGCCTCCATTGATGGTTTCATGTAGATTTAAGCCAAAGAATGTCTAGAAGTGGGACGAATCTCCTCGGCATGAGCAGTGGGGACATAAACTGCATTCACAAGAGAGCTGTTTCTTCGCCCATAGAAAATGTAAACAAGCACTCCAATGAAAAGCCACACCGATACACGAGCCCATGTCGAAGCTCTAAAACATTAGAAAGACAAAATGTTATTATTACAGTAAACTCATCCGTTAGTAATTTACAAATCTGGTGTAATGATCCATAACTCACCCAAGGTTTACCAAGAGGTACATGTTGATAAGAATGCATACAATAGGCAAAAGCGGAACAAACGGGCAAATGAAGGCTGTATAATACGAAAGAGTTATACGTTACAACTCAAACCTTCCGATTTGTAGCCAAATGAAATGCTTACTATAAAACATTAGGCTGGTTTGTTTTTAGGAAAAACAAAGACATCAGTACCTCCAGAATGCCCAAAACTGTGTCTAGCATCATCCTGATCTATGCAACTCAGAACAATCAAACCAACAAGAAGGAACAATCCACCAACACCACATACAGAATATCTGAGGACTCTGTTGATAATTTGCATAAAAATGGAGCTAAGTATTCTATTTTGAATTCCAGTAAGAGACATAAGCTCAAGTAAATAAACGGTTGATGAACTAACCCTGGAAAGCGGAAGCTTGACGCTGCATAGCTTAAAAGGAAGTTTCCAATACAAGTAACCATAATGCTCCAACCAGCGAGTTTTCTTCTGTTTTCTTTATTGGGAACCCCTACAGAATCAACAACAGATGTGAACCTTTTGCTTAGTCCAAGACAAGAGATGATGAGCAAACATATAGAGCTAGTTTGCAAAAATGATTAGTAACTTACATCCTCCTTGAGCTTCTTGCTTCTCCACAATTGAAGCATCAGTTTGGCAAAGTAAAGGTTGTTTCAATCTAATGGAAGTCCCAACGTGACTGGATGAGTTCTTTTCATCACATTGGAAGGGAACAGAACAAATCCTCTCTTGAAGTGATGACGGAAGGGGCACCTGATAAAAGCGTAGTCAGTCTAGTGCATAGCATTGTAAAGGAGTTGGGGATTCTGGTTTGTCCATTGGAAGATAGTTAGAGACTTCTCTCCTTAACGAAGTATAAAGAAAACGTTTATGGTTCCGATCATATTATTACCTCATCTGGAGGAACATATCGGACTATCAACACTGATACTGCAACCATTGTAAATGCAACAAGTGTCCCGACACTCACCTACACCAACTAAAGCTTGTCAAGTTCTAGTTACAGGCTAAGTGGTGCTTTAAGTACTTAACCAGGTAATTTTGGTTAATCATAATGTGTTAATTACCATTCCCGCCAGTTGCGAAACATCCATAAAGAAAGCTAAGACTGCTGCACACAAACCAGTTGTTATGGTTCCATTAACAGGTACCTGTGTGCGTTGATTCACATTTGAGAAAAATGAAGGCAAGAGACCATCCCTAGCCATTGCCATCAGAATCCGCGGCTGAAAAACGAATAAGCTCTTTAATGAATAAGTTGGTCTTTCACCGCTCAAGCAACAATTACTTAGCAAAGAGTATGGTACAACATGAATCCTGAAATCTATAGATCTTAACACTTGAATTATGTTTATTAGTTTACCTGAGGGAGAATGGAACCCATTAATGCAGAACAAAGAGCCATGACAGCACCTAAAGTTATCAAATACCTATAAGAGAAAAAGGCAATGGAAAAAAAAAAACAAATCAAACTCTAAACAAGTCCAGTCAATGAACAGTATTGCATCTTAACCAACTCATGGACTTACGCAGCCCATTGAATTCCATGACTAGCAAATGCGGAGGATATTGGAGTGTCAGGGTCCATAGCATAATACGGCACTAAACCAACAATAACAACAGAGACCATCATGTATAGCAAACAACAAAGCAGGAGTGAAAGACCAATACCAAGCGGTAAATCCCGCTGGGGATTTTTCACCTGAAACAGCAATGTTAAGTATATAAACCAATGCAACCTTCAAAATATGATACTGCAACATTACATGATACGAACCTCCTCTGCCATACTTGCAACTGAGTCAAACCCAATGTAAGAAAAGAAAACAGTAGCAGATCCAGTAAGCATTCCATCAACACCATATGGAAAATACCTATGAAACGAAAACTATAATGTCATATAGCTTCCACCGTACAATATGATGGTCGTAGCATCAGCATAAGGAATGGACAATTCACCCTGTTGGAAGCTCATAACCAACCCAACCCGTCTTGAAACACAGGTAACTACCAGCTATTATGACAAATAGCATAACAAAGACATTTGCTGTTGTTACAATTCCCTGAGCAAATGTGCTCTGTAGAGAAGAGATATTTCACTTTAAAAACCAAAAACAGTTCAGCAGAGTTGAGTCTGTCCAAACGAAGTAATTGAAATAAATATGAAATCTATACCTCCTTCACTCCAGTGCACAAGAGGCCTGTTACAATGAACACTAGTACAGCAGCACACGGGTCAACAACAATATCAAGGCCTGGGATTTGATGACGAGCTAATATTGTAGGGAAACAATCTTCACCACCAAAAATCATTGCCTATCATATTATATTAGAATGTCATTCACATGATAACGAAACAATTTCCAAACGTTTATATAAAAGGTAAAAAATTCCCTTTACTGTTATCTATAGCTATAAATATCATTCCAGCTATCACAAGAATCCTTGACAAAATGAGGTCATTGGCTTAAGATTCCCAGCTCAAACAGCAACATAAGAATGCAAAGAAAATGATCTTATAGAGCTTTAATAGTCTCTATGGAAATCCCTGCTAACCATAGTAATAGCTCTATGAAAAGAATTGGTCAACATGCATGCAATACAACGCTACTAAACTTCAATTCAACAAAACAATATAACACCATTCTTCAAGAAACAAAACAATGAATGTACACGATGCAAGCCTAGATCCATCAGTCTGAAATGCAAGGAAGAGAAGATATATCAATCAGTGAAAGGGTAAAAACCAGATTAGGAGATATGCCACGAGCAACTGTTGAACCACCAATAGTGTATTCCAGAATCAGTGCCCAGCCAATCAACCACGCAACACTGCAATAACAAGAATTTCATAACCAAACGCAATGAGTAAAAAACCATCGAGTGACGAAGAAAAGCCCAAGAACCGCTACATAACTAAATAATCAAGTAAAATATGTTACCCTTCACCAATGCAAATGTAGGAATAATGATAGGCACTCCCAGCTGAAGGGAAACGACTAGAGAGTTCTGCATAGCAAAACGCTGAAAGGGCAGCTGATATTCCAGCTATAAGGAAGGAAAAAGCAAGAGCAGGTCCTGAATGCTCTCTAGCCACTGTTCCCACAAGTATATAAACCCCTGCTCCAATCGTTGATCCAACACCTAAAAATTGTGAAAACCAAACTCTTAAGCTTTAGTGAAGAACATAGCCAAAACAAACACAAACCCAACATTTACTCCTTAAAGATACATATATATATAAGTAAACAGATGGAATCATCCTATCAAAAACAAGCAGAAACAGAGGATTATTACAAAGTCAACACACAAAAAGCTTCAATCTTTGAAAACCATCTACGGATCAGATTACATGATAAGAAAACTCATCGACTATCTAAGAAACCCAGATTCCTAAATCATCATTATTACGAGAGTTCAGTTCAAGAAAATGAGATACCAATTGCAATCAAGTGAGGAAAGGTCAAAGCTTTGGCGAGCTGGTGGTGATGATGAGTCTGGGATGATGTGCCATTTGAAGAAGAGTCGACTTGTTTCCTTCTTACTAAATTTCTTAAGAAACCCCATGAATGATCACCACCACCACCTTCGTTTTGCGTATCCACCATAAAACCCATTAACACACACAACACAGCACAACACTTGGGAAAGTATTATTTGATGGAGAACCAATATTCTTTAGATAGACATTATTACAAGTACGTCTTCTTTTCTTTTTTTTGGGGACAAATACAAACTACAAGTACTGTACGTCTTTATTTGCCCAAAAATTGACATAAAAATGTCGGAGTCAGTATTAACTACATCTGAGTTTCAGCCATATAATAATTCTGAATCTGTATTTGGGATTTTTTTAAGAATTGACTCAGTTAGCTGTCGTATGTGTGCTACTAGCCTTCCCTATCCGTTTGATATATTCTGATTTCTACAAATTTTATTTTTCTGTCTTTTCCTGGTAAAATAAAAGGGATGACAGTTAAAAATTTGGATGGTACATAAATTAGCAGTATAGTTAAATATGGTACACAATGATATTAAAATCGTTAAATTAATTTTGTTGAGTTTGTACAAGTTAAAAATAGTTTCTTAGTACGTAAAAATTTGGCTTTCAAAGTTAATAACTGAAATAATTATGAGATTATGAGTAGTTAGTTAATAGGGGAAAAATCTCAAGAAAAAAAAAAACATGACTTATATTTATGACAACTAAAAAAGTTAATTTTTTTTTGGTAAATATGAAATAAGTCATATTTTCTTTATGATTTTTTCCATAAATATTCTTCTTTTTTATGATTAATTTAGTATAAGTGTCTAAAAGAAAAGATGTTTAGAGCACATTTATCAGCTCAATATAATCATAATAATAAATAATAATAATAAAAATAAAGAAGATAAGTATGAGAGAAAGAAGAAAAATGTCACTAGAGTCATATCAATCAAAATAGCCATGTGTCCATTAATCATTGATTTATTTAATAAACATCAATTAAACTATAATTATAATTTATAATAAAACAATAAAAATTTCTTTTTTGAGATACCAACAATCAAACGAATCTTCTTCAACGGGATATGCTCCTAATATACATAGAAAAACGTGTTTAATTTCTTAGTTCATTACTTTTTTTTTTAATTAAAGACATCCAACCTCTATTATTTTACTAATGGAGATGGCCTAATAGATTAAAAAGCTAAATCATATCTCATCCATCAACCAGTTTGGTTTGAAATAACTTGAGGAAGGCCTCCGCATCTGGTTTCGATCTCAAGTTCTCAATCATCACTTGGTTATAATTAATCTGTTTTTTAAGTTCTCTCCCTTCGTTTTTTCTTCTTTTCTTTTTCGTTAAAAGATGTAAAAGTGTTGCTAGGTGGATTCGAACCTGAAAACAAACAAATTTTCTCTCTTAGTTTTAAATATAGCTTTTACATTTCATACAATAAATTAATAGAAGAAAAATAAACCTCCATGTACCATGCAAAACGCATCTACCTGCCCCGTCCCCATCCTCCATGTCACTATTGGAAGCGTTAAAAAAATACGTTCATGACGTTAACATGTTAATGACTACCACACCAGCAAATATTAGTTTTCGCAACTGGCTAATTGGCTCTGAATATTTAATGTAATTGATCCGTTATCCTTCTTGCTAATTAACCCGTCAGAAATTTGACTTTTGTGGCCGGTCATCAAGAACATATATATTTTTTGAACACATATTATATATAATCTTATATAAAAACGATAACAACATTGACGATACCTTAAAATTTTACCAATATTTTTTGAAGTCAGAGAAAATGACGACGCAACTGATATGAGCCTATGACAGACAAAAACTTATAAAATAAAAGTTATCTGGCACTGTGGCACATAATCTCGACGACAAATGGACTCTTCATGCCTTTCAGCCCAACTAAAGAAATAATAACAGGGAAGTGAGATAATCGCATATATATGTTTTATCAAAATTCTTGGACTTGTTGCTAATAGACTCTAACTCTAGCTAGTAAAGAGATGAAGACGGACGTTAGCATACCTCCAGACGCATCTTGTATTTGCAGATGTTGTCTACAGAGTTTTCGTTTTCTTGTCTTTCCTTTCGCTTCCTCAAAGACTAGATTTCCTATTTGATCTCCACATGTTGGAGATGGTGGCATGTATGCACTGGCACCTATATGACCATGAGCCTATATTAGCCGATATATGAACAAAGAAAATTATGACAAAACTACATAAACACAAATTTTAAGTTCTTTTGATGAGCTTATATATGTTTTTCCTCCTTCAAATCCAAACTCCATGTTTTTCAAACAATTTTTTTTAAAGTCTTTCTTTTTATTAGTATATATATCATCTTAATGAAATATAAAACTAATATTAATCTTGTAGCTTTCAAATTCAATCTGGTTCAAAATTTTGCTAATAGAGAATTGTTTTTGTGATAGGTGAGATAGATTTTTATACATAGATGTACTTACGTAGCATGCGGTGTGTAGCTCCAACACGAGAAAAATGGGATAAAATGAGAAGAAACAAAGACAGGAACAGAGAAATATAAGCTGTCTTCGTAGCCATTGTTGACCGACCCTATCATACGTTCCTCTTAATTCTAAATGCTTACAGGGATTATCATATAGATAAACTTATATAAAGCAGCAGCAACTTTTCAATTTGAAGGACTTCAAAACTTTAGTGGCAATAAATGCACGCGCTAAGTTTTGCAGCTAAACTATCTTTTCGATATGTTTTATGTTGGCTATGGTCCATATTGTCCAATGTCCACCATATGGCCCATATGATTGCTTATAATTCAGTATGAAGTGGACAGAGAGGCTCCTACGTAAGTTTTTGGACTCCATAAATTGATCCTTTCACATATATATATCATCATGAAATTCATAGTGATTTTAATTTATTTATAAATTGGTATTTCTTATTTTATATTATAAAATATTAATTTATAGAAGTATTATTTAATTATTAAAACATTTGAAAAATTATCTATAATTTTTCAAAAATAAGATTAGACTTTTTAAACTATATTTTTTATGGTTTTGGAATTAAAATTTTAATATTTAGAACTAAATTTTTTTGAAATAAATTACAAACAAATTCAGGTTTATACATGATATACATAAATTCAAAATATGATTATCGACCTCAGTTTTCGTATCTTAACAGTTTATAAGACTATCAAAATAAAGTGATGAATATTTAGAAATTGAAAATTTCAAAAAAGAAAATGGCTATTTTTATGATATTTTCATTTGAAAATTATTATTAATAATTATTTTACAAAGATGAGGTATAGGAAAAAATTCATTTAAATTAAAATGAATTTAGAAACTAATTAAATAATTCTAAAACTATATATATAATTAATACAATAAAAATATAATGGGTTGCTTTTCTGTTCCGACATATTAGCTTCTGTATTGAACCAGGTGTTAACACTTATCAGTAAAACTTAATAACCTATCAAATTATAACAATTAATAGATGCAGCTTTTCTCTTCCTTACGTGGACAAAGCAAATCAAATCTCTTCTTTACGTGGACAAAGCAAATCAAAAACGGTTTGTAACACTGCCTTTAATTAATTGCTAAATTAATGTTCTTCGTCGCCGTCATACCAACTCTCGACCGACTCTCCTCGACCGACTCTCTTTACCAATCGTTAGTCGATTGATTGATTGCTTGTGGTGGATTTCACAACAATGGAGTACATAAACCTAGAAGGTCTTCGATTAGATGTCGCCGATTCAATGAGGTATGTTTCCCATCTCTCTATTCCTTGTCTTTGTTTGATTCAACGATATACTTATATATGAACACAAAAATTTCAACTTTGTTTTTAGTTCTGCTGTTTTCGAGATGGGAAATACCAAAGAAATTGCAGCTGTCTATGGTCCAAGAGAGATACTTAATTTGACCTATAAAGATTGGTGCTTTAGTTGTATATAATCCAGTGATTTAAGCGAATTGGTTAATATCTGTATGTATCTATCTCGGTGAGAGCATTTTATCTCCGACGGAGAAACCAAGTTGCATATCTAATCTTAAGCTGATCGGAGATTTGAAAGTGTTGGTGCACGCAGATCTGCTATATTATATTGCTTCATCGAAGATTCTGACTGAGGTTGACTAAGTTTGAGTTTCTCTGCGAATTGTCTCTTTGATCTGTATCGTTAAAGAAACAGAGGAGGAAGAAGATGACGTCGGGGACTAGAATGCCGACATGGAGGGAGAGAGAAAACAACAAGAGGAGAGAGAGACGACGGAGAGCAATGGCAGATAAGATCTTCACCGGATTGAGAATGTACGGTAACTACGAGCTTCCTAAGCATTGCGATAACAACGAAGTTCTTAAAGCACTCTACAACGAAGCTGGTTGGATCGTCGAGCCTGATAGCACCACTTACCGCAAGGTTCATTTTTTTCTCCAATCTGGATCTCATTTTTTTTTTTATCTCTGTGCTTACTCAGATTTAAAACAAGAGCATGCATTGGTATTTATATGCTTTCCTGAGTTGCCAAAGCTTCTGCAGAAGGTTTTCAACTATGTGATAAGTTCCCTTAAATTGATAAATAAAGATGAAGATCAAACAAGAAAGAGAAGAGAAGGAGAATAGAAGGAGAAGGAGAAGAGAAGTGTATTCGGGAATCGGAGAAGGAGAAGAGAAGCTGATGATTTGTTCAATGTGTTAATTGTTCTTGTATATGATCCTTTAATAATTAAAAGATTTTGTGTGCTGGGGAGGATAACCTCGTGCCCACCCTTCTGTTATTGACAACACAATGCTTCTTAAGAAGTTTGCTGGTGAAGAAGGAGAAGGGGTTGATGTGCAAAAGCTGTTTGCTTACATTGGACTGTTTACACTTGTTGCTCTCTGGTGGCTTGGTATACTAATATCTTCCATATTTTAGTTTTGCAAGTGTATCATCCAAAACATAACATATGAGACAGGGAATTGTTTGTCTCTTGATCAAAAGTTTGTGTTTTTGGTTGTTTGTTTTCAGTGTGGCCATTAACAGCACTCGGGATGAACCCAAGTTTACCATACCACACTCTAAAAGTTGATGAAGTTGTCTTAGCCAACGGTTTTGTTGGACGTGTCCTCTCTGACTATTTTTGGTACGTTACAATGATTCTATGTTGTCAGCTTGATGATTCCAAGTCTCAAGCATTTAGCGACAATTTTTCCAAAAACTCATCATCTACAGAAACGCTATCATTAGAAATATACCATAGCAACAACATAAAAAGGAACACTAACCTGTCTCAAACGCAAAAGCTGGAGAATCTTCTTGCTCTTAGGGTCAATGGCATTGATACTGCAAAATAATTCAAGGAACAACATATACTCTCTTCTTTTTCTTCTTCTTCTTATTATTTTTATTGTCGAATGGGGATCAGAGGAATCAAGCACCAAAGATTCCAATCTACCTAGCACGAACGGGAAACATAATCGAAATCTGCTAGAAGACAATCTTTTCAAATTTCGTTAATAACAAAAAAAACATCACGGTTAAACAAAATAAAAAAGGGCTCCTGAATTGGACTGACACACAATGGGCTTTTTATTTCTACCCTGTTCGAATACTTTCTAAATAAACCAACTAATCAGTTCTACAGTAAAATAAAATATTAACAATACGTTGTTGCTTGCTCTTGCCTTGTTTTATCTTCTTGTTCCTATCTCCACATTCCCTTCATACTGTATATAGTGAGTCATACGTTGTTGCTTGCTCTTGCCTTGTTTTATCTTCTTGTTCCTATCTCCACATTCCCTTCATACTGTATATAGTTTTATAGTCAAAAAACATGGTTTTCCCCAAGCGTTCATTTTTAAGTTGTTCAATTCTTCTTCTTCTGAAAATCTTGTTATAATGGCACTTTTTCATGTCCTTAAATTCACATATTAGGTAAGTATGGCTCACGGCATGGAGCTAATTCCTAAGCGTTGGACCTATGATGTGTTTTTAAGTTTACGGGGAACAGATGTGCGGAAGAACTTTGTAAGTCATCTCTACAATGGTTTTAGAAGATGTGGCATAAATACATTTATGGATGATGTGGAATTGGCAGTGCCGACCTGGAGATATTCGATGCTTAAAGCAAATAAAAAATGTACGCCCCAAAAAAAAAATTTCGCGTCACAAAATAAATAAAAACTTAACTAGTTTATAAGAGTTCTAACGAAAAAATGTTAATAATAAGCAAAAAAAAAAAACATTAGTTTTGTTTATCGCGAAAGATAATTCTCCTTGCCTTCATTCCTACAAATTCATTCATCAATTTTTGGTAATCGAGCTTCTCAACCTGTTCTTGCTCTATAGATATCAACGCCAAACCATTCAATCGATCCTGAGACATAGTCGAGCGTAGATAATTTTTTATGAGCTTTAATTTGAGCTTTAATTTTGAAAAACTTCTCTCCGCAGAAGCAACCGAAACCGGAATGGTAAGTAATATACGATAGGCAATCCATGTGTTTGGATAACAACCATCCATTCTTTTCAAAAATTCCAACACTTCAACCGGTTTTGTAATATCTTTTGGCAACACATCCCTTAAAAGTTTCAGCTCCATAAACAGATCTTCTCCATCTACATCTGAATGCAACATATGTCTGCATAATCCTTGAAACGACCCGACCCGTTTTTTTTTTTAAATAATAATAATAACAATTACAATATATAATTAAGCATCACATACTACTTAATTAAACCGACCTAAACCACAATACAACATTAAACCAGCAATAACCAATACAGAAAGCGGACACATACCAAAAATACAAAACCGATATAACATCAATACAATAATATTCCTACCCATTCTATCCAGCAACCTAACATGCTGCTAACCAAGGTTCCAACATAAACAACATAACCAACAACACACAAACGAGACCCTAGATCATCCTCCTCCTCATCGCTCTGATTCCACGTCACAACCTGCACACCACAAACAACAATTGAGATGCGTAAGTATTATCACAAATACTTAGTGAGGCAATCCTCCCATCCATTGGGCTATACACACAAGCAACTGAGATCTAATGTTTAACAAACAACAAATAAACACAATCAACCATGAAAACACACAAGCTGGTGTCGACCGACACTAGGCCCAGAGTGGTGTCGAACGACACCGATCCCGCAGATACGCTTCGCTCGAAGCCGATCAACGAATCTCTGTTTCCAATCATCTCAAATCCGTCCCAAACTCACCCAAAAGCTTCAGGAACCTATAAGAACCATAACACAACCTCCAAAAGCAAGAACAACACCACAAAACACAACAAATCAAGCAAACAAGGATTCTCAGACTTAGATAAGCCATGGTCATGCACTCACCTCTTTTGCAGGAAGATTTGATTGAGAAACAGTGGAACAACACCTTAAGAAGCTTCTCCTTCGTTTTCAACAGCCACACTCCTTCCCACAGTAACATATCTCACCAAAAACCACCAAGAACAAGCCAAAATCTCTCAAGAACGCAAACTCTCACTTTTCTCTCTTTTCTTTTGCAAACGGCGACAAAACATCCAAAAACCCTCGACCTGGGTTGCCTCTACACTTATATACTCGGTTAAGACAAACCAATTAACCCAAACCAACCCAAAACCGCGAATTAAAACAATCTGGTCAAACCACAAAAGCAGGTGTCGATCGACACCAAATCCCCAAATCCCAATATTTNATTTGGTTCACGGATGTTACAGGTGTCGACCGACACCCACTTGGTGTCGACCGACACCGATCCCGCAGATACGCTCTGCTCGAAGCCAATCAACGAATTTCTGCTTCCAATCATCTCCAATCCGTCCCAAACTCACCCAAAAGCTTCATGAACCTATAAGAACCATAACACAACCTCCACAAGCAAGAACAACACCACAAAACACAACAAATCAAGCAAACAAGGATTCTCAGACTTAGATAAGCCATGGTCATGCACTCACCTCTTTTGCAGGAAGATTTGATTGAGAAACGGTGGAACAACACCTTAAGAAGCTTCTCCTTCGTTTTCAACAGCCACACTCCTTCCCACAGTAACAGATCTCACCCAAAACCACCAAGAACAAGCCAAAATCTCTCAAGAACACAAACTCTCACTTTTCTCTCTTTTCTTTTGCAAACGGCGACAAAACATCCAAAAACCCTCGACCTGGGTTGCCTCTACACTTATATACTCGGTTAAGACAAACCAATTAACCCAAACCAACCCAAAACCGCGAATTAAAACAATCTGGTCAAACCACAAAAGCAGGTGGCAATCGGCACATCCTTGGTGTCGATCGACACCCACCACCAAATCCCAATATTTGGTTCACGGATGTTACAGGTGTCGACCGACACCCACTTGGTGTCGACCGACACCGATCCCGCAGATACGCTCTGCTCGAAGCCAATCAACGAATTTCTGCTTCCAATCATCTCCAATCCGTCCCAAACTCACCCAAAAGCTTCAGGAACCTATAAGAACCATAACACAACCTCCACAAGCAAGAACAACACCACAAAACACAACAAATCAAGCAAACAAGGATTCTCAGACTTAGATAAGCCATGGTCATGCACTCACCTCTTTTGCAGGAAGATTTGATTGAGAAACGGTGGAACAACACCTTAAGAAGCTTCTCCTTCGTTTTCAACAGCCACACTCCTTCCCACAGTAACATATCTCACCAAAAACCACCAAGAACAAGCCAAAATCTCTCAAGAACGCAAACTCTCACTTTTCTCTCTTTTCTTTTGCAAACGGCGACAAAACATCCAAAAACCCTCGACCTGGGTTGCCTCTACACTTATATACTCGGTTAAGACAAACCAATTAACCCAAACCAACCCAAAACCGCGAATTAAAACAATCTGGTCAAACCACAAAAGCTGGTGTCGATCGGCACATCCTTGGTGTCGATCGACACCCACCACCAAATCCCAATATTTGGTTCACGGATGTTACAGGTGTCGACCGACACCCACTTGGTGTCGACCGACACCGATCCCGCAGATACGCTCCGTTCGAAGCCGATCAACGAATCTCTGTTTCCAATCATCTCCAATCCTTCCCAAACTCACCCAAAAGCTTTAGGAACCTATAAGAACCATAACACAACCTCCACAAGCAAGAACAACACCACAAAACACAATAAATCAAGCAAACAAGGATTCTCAGACTTAGATAAGCCATGGACATGCACTCACCTCTTTTGCAGGAAGATTTGATTGAGAAACGATGGAACAACACCTTAAGAAGCTTCTCCTTCGTTTTCAACAGCCACACTCCTTCCCACAGTAACAGATCTCACCCAAAACCACCAAGAACAAGCCAAAATCTCTCAAGAACACAAACTCTCACTTTTCTCTCTTTTCTTTTGCAAACGGCGACAAAACATCCAAAAACCCTCGACCTGGGTTGCCTCTACACTTATATACTCGGTTAAGACAAACCAATTAACCCAAACCAACCCAAAACCGCGAATTAAAACAATCTGGTCAAACCACAAAAGCTGGTGTCGATCGGCACATCCTTGGTGTCGATCGACACCCACCACCAAATCCCAATATTTGGTTCACGGATGTTACAGGTGTCGACCGACACCCACTTGGTGTCGACCGACACCGATCCCGCAGATACGCTCCGTTCGAAGCCGATCAACGAATCTCTGTTTCCAATCATCTCCAATCCTTCCCAAACTCACCCAAAAGCTTTAGGAACCTATAAGAACCATAACACAACCTCCACAAGCAAGAACAACACCACAAAACACAATAAATCAAGCAAACAAGAATTCTCAGACTTAGATAAGCCATGGACATGCACTCGCCTCTTTTGCAGGAAGATTTGATTGAGAAACGATGGAACAACACCTTAAGAAGCTTCTCCTTCGTTTTCAACAGCCACACTCCTTCCCACAGTAACAGATCTCACCCAAAACCACCAAGAACAAGCCAAAATATCTCAAAAACACAAACTCTCACTTTTCTCTCTTTTCTTTTGCAAACGGCGACAAAACATCCAAAAACCCTCGACCTGGGTTGCCTCTACACTTATATACTCGGTTAAGACAAACCAATTAACCCAAACCAACCCAAAACCGCGAATTAAAACAATCTGGTCAAACCAGAAAAGCTGGTGTCGATCGACACCCACCCCCAAATCCCAATATTTGGTTTATGGATGTTACAATTCTCCCCCACCAACAAGGATTCGACCTCGAATCCTGCAGCACCATCCATCCGCCAAAGACCTCCGTGCCACCATCAACACGGCCCGCACACCCTCCGGCCGGACTGAACACCGTCAACCAAGGTTTTTTGTGCCACTATTGCAACAGCCCGCACACCTCCAACTGAACCCTCGAGGTCTCCCTCTAGTCAATATACTCACATCCAAGACGGTATTTGATCACAACTCAGTGCTTCCCCCGTCTGCGGTCACAACCAACGAATCATGCCGGCTCGCTATCNAGTAAGTATTATTACAAATACTTAGTGAGGAAATCCTCCCATCTACTGGGCTATACACACAAGCAACTGAGATCCAATATTTAACAAACAACAAATAAACACGACCAACCAGGAAAACACACGCAACACACAAGCTGGTGTCGACCGACACCAAAGTGGTGTCGATCGACACTAGGCCCAGAGTGGTGTCGACCGACACCGATCCCGCAGATACGCTCTGCTCGAAGCCAATCAACGAATTTCTGCTTCCAATCATCTCCAATCCGTCCCAAACTCACCCAAAAGCTTCATGAACCTATAAGAACCATAACACAACCTCCACAAGCAAGAACAACACCACAAAACACAACAAATCAAGNAAATCCCGCTCTTGGGTCGTCACCTTAACGCGCACTCTCGGATTGTCATCCGAAACAAACATACCACTCCCACTCTCTCGCCACAAAGTCTATCGAGCTATCGGTATCACATGAGTTAGGCCCACACGGCCTTGAGCAAACAAGTCTGATGTCATCAAGTATCTCCCGACTAGAACTACCTCAACACTTCCGCAAGAACATTGAAATGTCCTACGGCCAACACTCGCCACAAAGGCTACCGAGACGTCACAAAGACCCTAAACACGTCACAAAAACCACACCAACGTCCCGCAGGACCGCCACTAGGCCACAAAAATGTCCAAAAGAACCTTTAACATTCCCGCCACTCCATGCATTTCACATCCCCTTTCCAAAAATAGACAAGTCTTATCTATTCATAGAACTTTCTATTTATGGACATTGTTCTTTTCTGGAACTTCCTATTTAAGGAAACTTTCCATTTCTAGAATTCCCAAGCTATTTCCTTTCCACTCGACACACGAGTCAAAAACCCAACAAACTCCATTTGCAAAACATCCACTCCCATAAATCACGGCCAACAGTATTTCTCGATACCGGCGTGATCTACCACTTTCCAACAACTTTTCAATAGCCAACTGCACCTCCCGCACAGAAGCTAAAAACACTACACAACTAACAAAACATAAAACAACTTACCGTGGAATCTCATTGAAGGCTCGAAGAGGATGATACTAGGACTCCATACCACAAACAAATTGACTAACTACTCATAATCAATTCTATCACACAACATCAAGCATCAACCATCATAGAGATCAACTCAACCAATTAAATCCCTAAACCGCTCTAGACCATCCAGTTAACCGTCCTAGAACCGTATAGGCTCTGATACCAAAATGAAATGACCCGGCCCGTTTTTTTTTTAAATAATAATAATAACAATTATAATATATAATTAAGCATCCCATACTACTTAATTAAACCGACCTAAACCACAATACAACATTAAACCAGCAATAACAAATACACACAGCGGAAACATACCAAAAATACAAAACCGATATAACATTAATACAATAATATTCCTACCCATTCTATCCAACAACCTAACATGCTGCTAACCAAGGTTCCAACATAAACAACATAACCAACAACACACAAACGAGACCCTAGATCATCCTCCTCCTCATCGCTCTGATTCCACGTCACAACCTGCACACCACAAACAACAATTGAGATAAGTAAGTATTATTACAAATACTTAGTGAGGAAATCCTCCCATCTACTGGGCTATACACACAAGCAACTGAGATCCAATATTTAACAAACAACAAATAAACACAACCAACCAGGAAAACACACGCAACACACAAGCTGGTGTCGACCGACACCAAAGTGGTGTCGATCGACACTAGGCCCAGAGTGGTGTCGACCGACACCGATCCCGCAGATACGCTCTGCTCGAAGCCAATCAACGAATTTCTGCTTCCAATCATCTCCAATCCGTCCCAAACTCACCCAAAAGCTTCATGAACCTATAAGAACCATAACACAACCTCCACAAGCAAGAACAACACCACAAAACACAACAAATCAAGCAAACACGGATTCTCAGACTTAGATAAGCCATGGTCATGCACTCACCTCTTTTGCAGGAAGATTTGATTGAGAAACGGTGGAACAACACCTTAAGAAGCTTCTCCTTCGTTTTCAACAGCCACACTCCTTCCCACAGTAACAGATCTCACCCAAAACCACCAAGAACAAGCCAAAATCTCTCAAGAACACAAACTCTCACTTTTCTCTCTTTTCTTTTGCAAACGGCGACAAAACATCCAAAAACCCTCGACCTGGGTTGCCTCTACACTTATATACTCGGTTAAGACAAACCAATTAACCCAAACCAACCCAAAACCGTGAATTAAAACAATCTGGTCAAACCACAAAAGCTGGTGTCGATCGGCACATCCTTGGTGTCGATCGACACCCACCACCAAATCCCAATATTTGGTTCACGGATGTTACAGGTGTCGACCGACACCCACTTGGTGTCGACCGACACCGATCCCGCAGATACGCTCCGTTCGAAGCCGATCAACGAATCTCTGTTTCCAATCATCTCCAATCCTTCCCAAACTCACCCAAAAGCTTTAGGAACCTATAAGAACCATAACACAACCTCCACAAGCAAGAAGAACACCACAAAACACAATAAATCAAGCAAACAAGGATTCTCAGACTTAGATAAGCCATGGACTTGCACTCACCTCTTTTGCAGGAAGATTTGATTGAGAAACGATGGAACAACACCTTAAGAAGCTTCTCCTTCGTTTTCAACAGCCACACTCCTTCCCACAGTAACAGATCTCACCCAAAACCACCAAGAACAAGCCAAAATCTCTCAAGAACACAAACTCTCACTTTTCTCTCTTTTCTTTTGCAAACGGCGACAAAACATCCAAAAACCCTCGACCTGGGTTGCCTCTACACTTATATACTCGGTTAAGACAAACCAATTAACCCAAACCAACCCAAAACCGCGAATTAAAACAATCTGGTCAAACCAGAAAAGTTGGTGTCGATCGACACCCACCCCCAAATCCCAATATTTGGTTTATGGATGTTACAATTCTCCCCCACCACCAAGGATTCGACCTCGAATCCTGCAGCACCATCCATCTACCAAGGACCTCCGTGCCACCGTCAACACGGCCCGCACACCCTCCGGCCGGACTGAACACCGTCAACCAAGGTTTTTTGTGCCATTATCGCAACAGCCCGCACACCTCCAACTGAACCCTCGAGGTCTCCCTCTAGTCAATATACTCACATCCAAGACGGTATTTGATCACAACTCAGTGCTTCCCCCGTCTGCGGTCACAACCAACGAATCATGCCGACTCGCTATCAGGCTAACCACCTTTAAGCTACGTCATCCAGGAAGTCACTCACACTCCCCCCGCTCTCAGGTCTCAACCTTCGAGTCATACCGACTCACTGCCAGGCCACAACCTACAGCTACGGTATCCAGGGAGTCACTCACACCCACTCCCCCCACTCTCGGGTCGCAACCCTCGAGACATACCGGCTCACTGCCGAGCCGCGACTCACAGCTACGGTATCCAGGGAGTCTTAAAATCCCGCTCTTGGGTCGTCACCTTAAAGCGCACTCTCGGATTGTCATCCGAAACAAACATACCACTCCCACTCTCTCGCCACAAAGTCCATCGAGCTATCGGTATCACATGAGTTAGGCCCACACGGCCTTGAGCAAACAAGTCTGATGTCATCAAGTATCTCCCGACTAGATCTACCTCAACACTTNCCTCTACACTTATATACTCGGTTAAGACAAACCAATTAACCCAAACCAACCCAAAACCGTGAATTAAAACAATCTGGTCGAACCAGAAAAGTTGGTGTCGATCGACACCCACCCCCAAATCCCAATATTTGGTTTATGGATGTTACAATTCTCCCCCACCACCAAGGATTCGACCTCGAATCCTGCAGCACCATCCATCTACCAAGGACCTCCGTGCCACCGTCAACACGGCCCGCACACCCTCCGGCCGGACTGAACACCGTCAACCAAGGTTTTTTGTGCCATTATCGCAACAGCCCGCACACCTCCAACTGAACCCTCGAGGTCTCCCTCTAGTCAATNAAATACACACAGCGGAAACATACCAAAAATACAAAACCGATATAACATTAATACAATAATATTCCTACCCATTCTATCCAGCAACCTAACATGCTGCTAACCAAGGTTCCAACATAAACAACATAACCAACAACACACAAACGAGACCCTAGATCATCCTCCTCCTCATCGCTCTGATTCCACGTCACAACCTGCACACCACAAACAACAATTGAGATGCGTAAGTATTATCACAAATACTTAGTGAGGCAATCCTCCCATCCATTGGGCTATACACACAAGCAACTGAGATCTAATGTTTAACAAACAACAAATAAACACAATCAACCATGAAAACACACAAGCTGGTGTCGACCGACACTAGGCCCAGAGTGGTGTCGAACGACACCGATCCCGCAGATACGCTTCGCTCGAAGCCGATCAACGAATCTCTGTTTCCAATCATCTCAAATCCGTCCCAAACTCACCCAAAAGCTTCAGGAACCTATAAGAACCATAACACAACCTCCACAAGCAAGAACAACACCACAAAACACAACAAATCAAGCAAACAAGGATTCTCAGACTTAGATAAGCCATGGTCATGCACTCACCTCTTTTGCAGGAAGATTTGATTGAGAAACAGTGGAACAACACCTTAAGAAGCTTCTCCTTCGTTTTCAACAGCCACACTCCTTCCCACAGTAACAGATCTCACCCAAAACCACCAAGAACAAGCCAAAATCTCTCAAGAACACAAACTCTCACTTTTCTCTCTTTTCTTTTGCAAACGGCGACAAAACATCCAAAAACCCTCGACCTGGGTTGCCTCTACACTTATATACTCGGTTAAGACAAACCAATTAACCCAAACCAACCCAAAACCGCGAATTAAAACAATCTGGTCAAACCACAAAAGCTGGTGTCGATCGGCACATCCTTGGTGTCGATCGACACCCACCACCAAATCCCAATATTTGGTTCACGGATGTTACAGGTGTCGACCGACACCCACTTGGTGTCGACCGACACCGATCCCGCAGATACGCTCTGCTCGAAGCCAATCAACGAATTTCTGCTTCCAATCATCTCCAATCCGTCCCAAACTCACCCAAAAGCTTCATGAACCTATAAGAACCATAACACAACCTCCACAAGCAAGAACAACACCACAAAACACAATAAATCAAGCAAACAAGGATTCTCAGACTTAGATAAGCCATGGACATGCACTCACCTCTTTTGCAGGAAGATTTGATTGAGAAACGATGGAACAACACCTTAAGAAGCTTCTCCTTCGTTTTCAACAGCCACACTCCTTCCCACAGTAACAGATCTCACCCAAAACCACCAAGAACAAGCCAAAATCTCTCAAGAACACAAACTCTCACTTTTCTCTCTTTTCTTTTGCAAACGGCGACAAAACATCCAAAAACCCTCGACCTGGGTTGCCTCTACACTTATATACTCGGTTAAGACAAACCAATTAACCCAAACCAACCCAAAACCGTGAATTAAAACAATCTGGTCGAACCAGAAAAGCTGGTGTCGATCGACACCCACCCCCAAATCCCAATATTTGGTTTATGGATGTTACAATTCTCCCCCACCAACAAGGATTCGACCTCGAATCCTGCAGCACCATCCATCTGCCAAGGACCTCCGTGCCACCGTCAACACGACCCGCACACCCTCCGGCCGGACTGAACACCGTCAACCAAGGTTTTTCGTGCCACTGTCGCAACAGCCCGCACACCTCCGACTGAACCCCCGAGGTCTCCCTCTAGTCAATATACTCACATCCAAGACGGTATTTGATCACAACTTAGTGCTTCCCCCGTCTACGGTCACAACCAACGAATCATGCCGGCTCGCTATCAGGCTAACAACCTTTTAGCAAAGAAATGTATTCTTGGATATTGTTTATTATTGTACAAAGAAATGTATTCTTGGATATTGCTTGTTTATTCATTGGGATGGATAGAGACTATGTGAAATTACCCGACCTGTTTTTTTAATAATAATAATAATAATAATAATAATAATAATAATAATAATAATAATAATAATAATAATAATAATAATAATAATAATAATAATAATAATAATAATAATAATAATAATAATAATAATAATAATAATAATAATAATAATAATAATAATAATAATAATAGTCTAAACTAGTGGTTTCATATCCACTATCCACCTAACCACAATCACACAACAGCGGATAACATAAACAATACCATTGAACCAATAATCCAATAACCAATAACCAATATTAAATCATAACAATTAACCAATAATCCAAAACATCATGAATCAAAGAACCAACAATCCTAAACAACATTTTAGGGATTCAATACTAGCAACCTAATAGAAGCAAGACAACAACCAATTGAACCACTAGAATATCCTCCTCTTCATTGTCTTGAATCCACGATCACACTTTGCCTCTACCTGCACCACAAACACAAATTGAGATGCATGAGTATTTGATAAACACTTAGTGAGGCAATCCTCCCATCTACTGGGATATACACACAAGCAACTGAAATACCAATGTCCAAAATAATCAACAATCAAGACATACAAACCAGGGAACAAGTATCATCTTCGCTGGAAGGGAGGTGTCGACCAACACCAGCCAAGTGTCGACCGACACTGGCTATTGGTGTCGACCGACACTACCCCACACTGTCGATCGATGCTGGCCCATGGTATCGACCGACACCCTCCTGGTGTCGATCGACACTGTCTCCGCAGACGCGATCTGCATCGAAGCCGAGAGTCGAATCCCGTTTCTCATCACCTCCAATCTGTCCAAAACTCGACCAAAAGCCATATAAATCCGTAGAAACCCTATACCAACCATAACAAGGAAGAAAAAACACCACAACAACACCAAACAAGCAAGACAAAGGAAATCTCAGACTTAGATCAGCCATGGTCATTCACTCACCTCTTTGCATGAAGTTTCTGACCAACAATGACGAATCCAACACCTTAAAAAGCTTATCCTTCGTTCCTAACTCTAGATCTCCACTCCACAGGAACAGATCTCTCAAAACTAGCTAAGAATCTCTCCAAAAAGCCTCCAACTCTCAATAACTCTTTTTCTCTTTTTTTTTTCTCTCTAAACACTATGGAACGACGACAAAATAACACTTCCCAAAACCCTTTTCGTCGACTTCACACTTAAATAGCCCAGTTCTAAGGTTTTCTCAAACCAAACCGGCTCAAATCGACAATTACGACAAACTCGCCGAACCAGAAATCATTGGTGTCGACCGACAGCACCCTTGGTGTCGATCGACACCCATCCCCAAAACTTACATTTTAGTTCTGATAAATCGTTCGCATGTTTCAATAATAGGGTACAAACGCAACAAAAGGACTTAGCATGAAAGTTGAAGTTATGAATGTTCAGTACTTCGAAGCTGAAGCTTTTGCAAAGATGCATGAGCTGAGATTGTTACAACGTAGCTATGTAAATCTCAGTGGAAGCTATGAGCATTTCCCAAAAGATCTACGATGGTTGTGTTGGCATGGGTTTTCATTAGAATCTTTTCCAACAAACTTAAGCTTAGGGTGTTTAGTCGCTTTGGACATGCAGTACAACAACCTTAAATGACTTTGGAAAGGTCACTCGGTATGTGGAAATATTGTATAAACACATAAATGTACACTTACATTGATATAGTGATTTCATCTTATTCTCTCTTTTCTTGTAGCATCCTCAACCGGCTAATATGCTGAAATACCTTGATCTCAGTCAATCTGTCTACCTTAGAGAGACTCCAAATTTTTCTTATTTCCCAAACGTCGAGAAGCTGATACTGATGAATTGCAAAAGCTTGGTTCTGGTTCACAAGTCGATTGGCACTCTTGACAAAAAGCTAGTACTATTAAATCTAAGCAGTTGCATCGAGCTTGACGTGCTCCCTGAAGAACTTTATATGTTGAAGTCACTCGAAACTCTCGTTCTCTCAAACTGTTCAAAACTTGAGAGACTGAGTGATTATATAGGAGAATTGGAATCCTTGATAATTCTTTTTGCAGAATTTACTGCTCTAATGGAAATACCCTCTACGATCAACCAGCTGGAGAAACTAAAAATACTCTTTCTTAACAGTTGCAAAGGATTATTGAGTGACGATATCAAAGATCTATATTTTGAAAAGAGTCGTTCTACTTCTCTGTTGCGTCCACTCTCATTAAACGGTTTGAGCTACCTGAAAAATTTATCTCTGAGTTACTGCAATCTGTTTGATGAGTTCCAAAAGATATAGATAGTTTATCTTTTCTCAAGAATCTTGATTTACGTGGCAACAATTTTTGCAATTTGCAATTCAAATTTGCTAGTCTAACAAATCTTTATGATCTCCAATTAAGTGATTGCCTAAAAACTTCACTCAATCCTTAATTTACCTAGAAGCTTGGGTTTTTTAGACGTGGGAAAATGCATCTCGTTGGAAAGAATTCCAGATCTTTCTAAATGCTCTGATTTGTATATACTAATCCTCAGAGTCTGCCTCAGCCTTGTTGAGACCCCAGGGATCTATAATCTGGAAAAGTTAGGCTCCATCAACATGGAAATATGCAAACTTGCATTAAAGACTACTATTGAAATGATGCTCGAGGTTTGTTTTAGTTGATCTGGTTTATTCTCACATATAGGTTAATGATATTTCATCAAGCATTGTAGTCAATACAAGACTATCCTGATCGTGATTAATTAAATGGTTTGTGTTGTAGAATTGGCTTAAGAGGAACCACAAATGCATTTATCTTCCAAGACACTGCGTTCCAAACTGGGTTAGCCATAAGGAAGAGATGTGCCCATTGAGATTTACTATTCTTGAGATTCCCAACTCTGATCTAGTGGTAGGGTACACCTTATGGACGAATTGTGTGAGTCCAATATTTCCTAGGGCCATCATGGTGAGAAATCTTACCAGAGGCGGTACATGGACACATATGATCAAGAAACTAAGCTCCTTGATAAATCTGAACTTTTTGACCAACGATTTCTGCATAGAAATAGGGGACCAAATGGAAGTTGATGTGGACTACGATGATAAAACCATTATTCTTGAGACTAGATTTGCTCTTGCTTACAACACAAAAGACTCCTCAGAATTTAGCTTTGGTGATATCCAGTTTACATTTGAGGAAGATTTTCTTTCCCATACTTGTGATGGTATGTATTTACGTTGTATCCAGACATGATCTGTTACAAGCAGTTGTACATTTTGAAATGAGAGATAGGGAGAGCAAAATTTATTCAATGAATGGGGTAATACCAGACTTATACGCTTGTAGCTTTTTCCCCGAATCCTACAGGTATGAGCCCTTCTTGAAACACATGCAGTTACGAACTACATGTTGTTGTTTACTCTTCTAAGCTTTACAATTCTAAGTACCAAGAAAATAATCAAGCGGACTTGGATATGAAGGATAGCTATCACAGACCCAGCAGGCAAGTATATAGCCCAAAATCAAATGTCCAATTGTATTATTTGCATGTGGTTTATTATTATTATATTTTTAAAAAAATCTTGTACTGATTTGGGTTTCTACAAAATGAGAATGGGTTTAAAGATAATTTTAGGGGCGATCAGTATCTTGACACTTGTTGTAGTTCTTTGAAAGTATGGAAAACCCCTGCTCTCCATCCATCATCACCCTATCGGTGAAAAGGCTATGGAGAAAGATTGACCAGCAGATAAGTCAGAATTTCTACAAACTTGTTACCTTTTTACTCTATATACACCAAGAAAATATGAATTTATAGTTTTTACAAGATAGTAAATCCCTGAAGCGTATATTTCTGTAAAAAATGCATTCGTTATGATTTGTATATGCAACACTAATAAGTAATAACTTGTGGAGTGCAAATAGAACTTTGTATAATTTGTGAAAAGGAACAAAACTTTGCTAGCTCTACAACTGGTTACCTTATGTGAATATTGCAGAACCCAAGTTCATTTCTTTCTTCACTTGTATAGTTTTGTTATTGCATAGTTAAGTAGTTTATATGTTGTGATAATTACAGTTCTAACTTCAAGTTGTCAGGAACTTTAAATTGTTCAAAGTCATTGGAAAGTGGAAACTCTTGGTTCTCTTAGACAGCTCGAAACATGAGATGTTTCAAGAAGCTTTTAGAAGAAATGGAATCACTGAAATCTCTGAGGTAGAATTTCATCAATCATCAAACACAAGAAAATGGAAAAGAGAATCACTGAATGAGTTTTCTGCCGTCATGCATTCTAGAAATAGAGAGTTAGTCCTATTGCTATAACATTAGTGATCTCACTGAATGATTGAAGATGCAAATCAGAACTTTTGTCTCAGTAAATGCAATTTAACTTATAATGAGAGGTTTTTATCAGATTTTTCGAAGAAAAATAAGTTGTATGCTAATATGGTAAACTTAGTTGAGACCCGAAGGATTAATATGAAAGGGTTTCGAACTTTAGATCAATATAGAATTATGTAAAAATGCATTGCTTCTTGAGAGATCCTTTTGGTCTTGCATGATCTTGTTCAAAAATATTTTGTATCCACATAAAGGAATTGATATGGGGGCGGAAGCAAGACAAAGAAATAGGAGAGTTTAAACGAGGACAGAGGTCAAGGGAATCAGACAAAAGGGTGAGAGTCCTCCTCTCAGGGCCTAATGACACAAGCTCTTTAGGGGTAGCTAAAGCTACCTTTGTTTTTGGTTTTTTCTTTTATTGACTCAAAGCAAGATAATCAAAAAGACTCATACAAGACTTCTACTTAAAGACCCAAAAAGATAACTCCAAATAACTAAAAATACGCAAATGATGCAGAGGAATAAAATTATGTTTATCTTTTCCTTGACACAAAAGCCAAACGAAACAAAACTGATGCAAAAACCCAACGAAGACTAAAAGGACAAGATGTCGTCGTTGCAAAGCCCAAGTCCAGAGATGCGCTGCATCAATTCCCTCCCGGTGAGGAAGGATTCAACCACAAATCCGAGTCTGGATTATCGCCACGAAAAGGATAGCGATACTTAACATTGAAGACGTCCGAAGTGCGAATATGATCTGGCAGTTTCAGCCGCTAAGGGTTATCATTGATCCTGGCCACTACTTAGACAGGACCAAGCTTGCGGGACTTCAACTTATTGTACTCACGTAAGGGCATGCGGTCCTTAGTAAGAACAACCCAAACGAGATCACCTGGCTCAAATCGAACAACACGACAGACGCCTCCAACGTTTCCTTCGCCTGACGGTGGATTTCCTGCAACCCTTCCACAAACTTAGCTGCTTGTCCATTCACACTAGTCAGATCAGGTAAAGGAGACAATGCCAATAGGAAGCGGGAAACGATCCCATAAACAACGTGAAACGGACTGAGCCCAATGTTGTGATTAACAACATGATTGTAAGCGAATTCTGTCTAAGCTAGTTTAAGATCCCAGCTTTTGATGTTATCATCGACGAGAAACCGTAGCAGATCACCCAATGTGCGGTTCGTGACTTCAGTTTGACCATCGGTTTGGGGATGATATGCGCTGCTCATATCCAAACTCGTGCATAACAACTTCCAAAAGGAACACCGAAAATGGCTGAGAAATCGAGTGTCACCATCAGACATGATGAATGAAGGTTACCCATGGAGGCGGTAAATTTCTAGAAAAAAACAGTGAAGACATATTCACCGTGTCCGTCGTTCTCTTACACGGTATAAAATAGGCCATTTTCGAGAAACGTTCGACTATCACAGAGATGGAGTCATGGCCGCGTTGAGTGCGGGGTAATCCCAACACAAAGTCTATGCTGATGTTGATCCATGGCTGATTTGGAATCGGTAACGGTAAATATAAACCAGCGTTAAACACCTTGCCTTTGCCTAGTTGACAAATGTGGCAACGATCCACGAACCTCTCCAATTCGGACGCAAAGACGACCAATAATAGGAAGACGTGACCAGTTGCAAGGTTCTGTCCCGTCCCACATGTCCCTTATTATGCAAATCACTAATAATCTTTAGCCGAAGCCTACACTAAGACACACAAAAGCGGGAACCAAGGAATACAAAACCTTCATGGAGCGTGAACTTGCAAGGAAAGCCCTGGGAGAGATCAGCCAAAATCTTAACAAAAAATGGATTTGAAGTGTAGAGTTCAGGGAGGGAAGCAAATCCCTTGACGGAGGTATGCATCGTCTTGAGCAACGAGTGACGACGTCTGAGAGCGTCTGCAACTTGGTTTGTCTTACCAGACTGATGTCGTATAAAAAAGTGAATTGCTCAAGGAATGCAATCCATGAGGCGTGGCGTGAAGAGACCTTAGCCTGACTATCAAGGTGGCGAAGCGCGTCATGATCCGTGAACAAGACAAACTCCCGCTGAACTAAGTAATGACACCAATAATTAATGGCTTGAGCCACGACATAAAAGTCAACATCGTATGTACTATCATGAACATGCGCACCGCTAAGTTTCTCGCTAACTAAGCGACATGTCGTCCATGTTGGCTCAAGACAGCGTCAATACCAAATTTGGAGGCATCACAGTGGAGCTCAAAATTTAGATGAAATTTCGGGAGCACTAAGACCGGAGTTGTGATCAACGCTTCCTTAATGAGGTAGAATGCCTTATCCACTTCATCCGTCTACTCAAATTTACCAAGCTTCATGCAACTCGTTATCGGTGACATAATCCCACTAAAATGCAACACAAAACATCTATAGAAAGACGCTAAACCATGGAAGCTACGAACGTCAATGACAGTATGCGGCACAGGCCAAGACCGGATGGCTTCAACGTTAGACGATTCCACCACTAAGCCTTTGTCATAAACAATGTAACCAAGAAACAATACTTGAACCACCCCAAACTCACATTTCTGTTTGGCCACAAACAATTGTTCTTTGCATAAAACAGTCAACACCGCACGAAGTTGGTCCTCAAGAGCCGCAACAGAAGGGATGTAAATTAAGATATCATCAAAGTACACAACAACAAACTTACCAATAAATGGCCGCAAAGCTTGGTTCATGATGCACATGAACATACTCGGAGCATTAGAAAGACCAAAAGGCATCATGCGTCTTGAAAGCGGTTTTTCATTCATCCTCAGGATGGATCCAAATCTGGTGATAACCACTTTTAAGATCGATCTTGGAAAATATTTTAGCATGGCCGATCTGATCCAGCAAATCGTCCAATTGTGGAATCGGGAACTAGTAGCCTACCGTAATTTTGTTAATAGCGCGACTATCAACGCACATACGCCACGACCTATCTTTTTTTGAAATCATTTTTGAAATCAAAAGGGCTCGCACGGCACAAGGACTGAGACTTTCCCGAATATGGCCCTTTGTCAGCAAGTCTTCAACTTATCGTTGCAGCTCTTCATGTTAACTAGGGCTCAATCTGCAGTGTGGACGATTGGGCAGTGTAGAACTAGGAATCAAATCAATCTGGTGCTAAATATCGCAGAGCGGAGGGAGTCCCTGTGGTAGCTCAGCTGGAAAAACATCGTGAAACTCCTCTAACACGCGAACAAAGTGATGTGAAACTCCTCTAACACGCGAACAAAGTGATGTAACTGACTCGGTACAGTGTTGCTTGCGAGACAGGTCAAAACGGCAAAAGCAACTCCTTACAGTTGTAGTTTGTCCTGAAAACAAGCATAAGAACACAAGAGTGGAGTCACGGGTTGAAGTGGCTTCTGTTCATTCACCAGGATAGAGTCACGAACCTCCAACTTCAATAGGGATAGTGGCTCGCAGGTAAGCAGCAACATGATCTAATGAGTTTCCCAAATGAAACTATATGTATTTTTGGCTTCATCATGGATGACCTTGCGATCAAACTCCCAAGATATTGCCAAAATAAGGTGACTCACATCCATCGAAGCTATGTCGCACCATGTCCTGTCTTTGTAATGCGGACCAATAGAGAAAGGTACACGGGCTCGGTGAGAGATACGTATGGCAATGCCATCCTGTACCCAGCCTAGGGAATATGGTCTTGGATACGCTTCAACTGGCAAACCAAGCTTATGCACCGCGTAGTCAGAAATGACATTGCTACAACTCCCAGAGTCGATGATGAAGCTGCAAACACGTCCATTGATTGTACAAGAAAATCGAAAATTTTCGTACGCAACCAAGTGTCTGTGCGGCTAGGTGGAGCGAGATACGTTCGAGGAAAACCATCATTGTACCCGTATCTCCATGCGTTATAAATGTTTTGTTGTCGTTGGTATGGGCTTTATCGTCCTCTGAAGAATCAAAGATTGTCGCTTGGTCAAGCTGCGCATCATCATCAATCAAACCGCGCCTTGTTTGATTAGGGAAAGCTATTGGCAGTGTCCATTTTCACCACAAGCGTAGCATCGCAATGCATTGCGTACAGAGCGGCGAAGAACATGCTCCTCCGGTGGGTTACGAACAGTGTTGTCAGACATCGAAGTAATGTCACTTGTCTGAGTGTTGACGGGTGCGTAGGTTGTTCTTGCGCGCGACTCCACATTGCTGAGGGCCAAGACAAAGAGCAAAATTGTTGTTCAAACGAGGCTGCTCTTCGATGTGCTTCTCCAATGGTGGACAGGTCAAATTGAGCCAGCGAAGACTGAATCTGTTGGCGTAGGCCGCCGATAAAACATGAGACAAGTTGTACCTCACTGTCATGAATATCATTGCGTGTAAGCAACATATAGAACTCTTCGACATACTCATCGACAGTTCGAGATCCCTGCTTCAAGTTTTGCAACCTTGTAAACATAGTGTGATCATAGTTATGAGGCAGAAAGGTCTCTCGGAGCTTCTTTCTACACTTCTCCCAAGATTGTATCGGTGCTTCACCAGTTCGCGCACGTGTGAGCTTGATTTGACTTCACCATGACGCAGCTTGGCTTCTGAATTTGGTGGATACCAAGGCGACATTACGGTCTTCTGGGACATCTCTAAACTCGAGCACTTCCTCCACCGAGACGATCCAGTCCAGCAACTGATCACCTCTTATTCAACAATGAAATTCTGAAATGTCAACGCGGAATGAAGCCTCCCAACGTGTGTCCGGAGATCTCTCTTCATGACGGCGATATTTGACCAATTCACGGTGAGGGGGTTGTGATGGGCAAACGGGTTGTCTTCTGCCGGAGCAACGACACCGCCGTGATGTTGGTTGCGCTCTCCAAGTCGGTCAGTGATTGTCTCTGTCATAACTCGCAGAGATTCGGTGGTGGAATTCTGCAAATCTAACTGTGAGGCAAGGAGGGCATCGCGAAAGTCGGATCAGTCGTGGGGTTGCATGCCGACACGCACATCGTCTCTAGTATCATCTTTTGGGACAGTCTTTTACTTCATGACGACGGGGAAAGCTACCAGGAACGAAAACAAATCTGATACCAACTGATACAGGGGCGGAAGCGAGACAAGGAAACATGGGAGTTTAAACGAGAACAGAGGTCAAGGGAATTAGACAAAGGGGTGAGAGTCCTCTTTTTAGGGCCTGATGACACAAGTTCTTTAGTGCTGGCTAAAGCTACCTTTGTTTTTGGTTTTTTCTTTTATTGATTCAAAGCAAGATGATCAACAAGACTCGTACATGACTCCTACTTAAAAACCCAAGAAAAAAACTTCAAATAGCTAAAAAGACGCAAACAATGCAGAGGAATAAGATTTATAGTTATCTTTTTCTTGACACAAAAGCCAAACGAAATAAAACCAATGCAAAAACCCAACGAAGACGAAAAGGCCAAAATGTCTTCGTTGCAAAGCCCAAATCCAGAAATGCGCTGCATCTATATGATGAAATTTTTTGTTATCTAACTTTTCGTAATGTTCTTACATTTGAGACTCTTTTGGTGACACATATAGTATCTGATCGAAATGTTGATTTAAAAATAGAAAAATTTAGGGAAAATTCCTGAAAAAGTCCTCCAACAAAATAACATTTGCATAGAAAAATATACTAGCATACTTTTTCGGTTCTCCAAATAATTCATCAATTATTAATAACTTCATATCTAATACATCAAACTGACAAATGTCGTAGGTCTTATACACCCACAAACCGATGATTAGTTTATGCTAAACACATCATATTTGGATAATCTTATGTTTCTCTCAAGTCTTTTTTTATTAACACGTGGGATATTAAGTATTAACAACATGGGCGTTTTCGTCGTCGTCGTTGGCTGTGTGAAATCGTCTAGACTACAAAGAAAAAAGAGTTTGGATTGTTGACTATTGGGTAATAAACCATTTAAAAATCAGTTTTCGTAGATGCAATCATGCAAATAAGTCGTAAGTCGTAACGCGGGGAGAGGAAAATTAGTTGGAAATATAGCAACTAGCCTTACCTACCGAGTTCATTTTAAATGCTATATTTAATAACCTATATAGGTATCAAAATACAAAAGTCTCTTATTTATTTATAGTTTCTCATAATTTCTTTAAGTTTATTTAAGGTAAGAAGAGCCAATGGTGATGAAGAGAACGTCACATGTTCGTCTGCTCCGCCTTCTGCTTTGTCTGATGTTTGTGATTGGTCTTGTAGAAGCTAGTATTCCAGGTCAGTTCACATAACAAGAGAATCACACAATCCTTAGCTTTTGCAATCTTTCATGTTTTGAAGTATAGGTAAAGATTAAAGTAAAATGAAAAATTGTTTAGATCATGAGTTTTACAATCTTTTGGCTCCTCCAAATTAGATATATGGATACTGTTTTTATACAATCATTGATATTCTTCAAATCCAGGAATTGAGAGAAAATAGTGTAGCGAATTTTTATCACTAATATTTCAATATCCTAATTATGAAATAGGTGGTGGTATGGGTCCAGAAATATACACTCCACCATCAGGATCATGTGGAGCTCCTATTGCCAAATACGATATTTCGTCCCAGGTACTAACCAAGAGACCACCACCATGTAGACGTCCTCGACTCGGAAACCAAGAAGATGTTGTGACCCTGACCCATGCCACACGTCCTTGAAATATATACAGGAACAGTACTCGATATATATGTAATGTTGTGTAAAGATTTTCAAAGTGATACATGGAGTGACTCCAATCTCGGTCATTACCAATTTTTTCACTATAGGGATTTACTAGATATTGCTTAAGCCTTTGAAATGTATTTAGACCGACAAAGAAAAAAACTGTGTCGCATTTATTAGCTTTGAACTGTGCATAACGGGCAATGAATATAATCGCATTTATCATAAAGAAAGAAAAAAATCAAACAAAAAGGCTGTTAGCTTTGCATACTACAATACCATACTACAATACTTGCCATGACTGTTGTGGAGTTTTCTTTGCCTAAGAATTCATGACTCATGAGTAGATGTTTCTGACTGTCTAGAAAATTAACGATATAGTCAAGGGCCAAGTTAAGTGAGAAAAAGAAATTTGTATCTTGACTCTAGTGATAGATAAGAGCTTAATTAGCATGGTAATTTGAACAAGCAAATTATTTGTAGTTTTATAATTTTTTTGTTTTGTTTTTCAAGACCATTTATGTGTGGATGTATAATGTGCTTCATGTACACTTTTATATATTTGAAATATATATTATCGCTTAATTTATGTTGTTTACTGTATATGAATATACAGTAAGATGTTAAACTTTTGAAAGTAAATATTTATAAGTAATTTCAGTAAGAATCTTTTCTTTTTGAAAAATGTCAAAATAGTAAGTCATGTTTATGATTTCAGTAATTTCAGTAAGATGTTAAACTTTTTCTTTTTTAGAAGATATAAATTTATTGTTGTGCCAAAATAATTCAATAACTTTTAGACTATGTAACTCGGTTTATTAGATGTAATTTATCTTGGTTTACTTCGGTTATTAGCTTGTATATATATACTACCACTCTTGTAACACAATTTACGGTTAATGAGATGAAACTTTATTTACTCTGTTCTTCTAATATGGTATCAGAGCACTGTCGTAACAAACTTTCTCCGGCGAAGTATCTTCAACTTTCCCGGTGACTTGTTCCGACTGATTTCTTCTCATACCGATCATCCTTAGATCGGATTCTTCTTCCGCTTTCATCTCTGATTTCAATTTCTCATTTCATCTCGTCGTTCTCACCCTCACTCATGGCGAAGAAAGGGATGCGAACGCGAAATCGATCTCCTACGACAATTCCGGTGTCTCCGACTGCTTTGCGACGAGCTCATTCTCCTATTCCAGCTGATTCCAGATCCGTTGGTGGCGATCGAAGAAACACTGGAAGTTATGTGACTCGTGACTCAGATGAAAGGATCTCCTCTGGACTTGAATCCATAGAAAGCTCTCACAGTCCATTCTTCTTACACGCTGCTGATCATCTAGGTTTATCTCTTGTCTCGCACAACCTTGATGGATCTAATTACAATAGTTGGAGTGTTGTGATGACGATTGCGTTGGAATCTAAGAACAAATGGAGTTTCATTGACGGATCTTTACCAAGACCAGATATATCTGAACCTATTTACAAGATTTGGAATAGATGCAATAGTATGGTCAAGTCTTGGTTATTGAATGTGGTGAATCAAGATATCTATGACAGTATCTTGTATTTTGATGATGCGGCTGAGATCTGGATTGATTTGAAGAAAAGATTTCATGTCAGCAATTTACCAAGGAAGTATCAATTAGAACAAGATATTCTCACCTTGCATCAGGGATCGATGGATTTATCCACATACTATACCAAGATGAAGACACTATGGCAATGATTAGCCAGTACCAGGTCACAGAAAATTTGTAAATGTAACTGCGGAAAGGTGGAAGAGTTATTGGAAGATGCAGAGACAAGTAGGATTATACAATTCCTTATGAGATTGAATGATTCATACGCCAACATTCGTGGTCAGATCATTAACAAGAAAAACAGACCCAGTATGAGTGATATCTACAATATGTTGGATCAAAATCACAGTCAGCGAACTGTTAACTCTGCTACTAAAGGATTTGTTGGATCTTCCTCACCACCATCTGCTTTTCAAGTGACTGCTAAAGAATCTATTGGTTCTAGTCAAGTTTATGAAGGGAGTGTGAACGCCAATGAATTATCAGCAGAGACCTCGTCATGTTTGTACTCATTGTGGAGCTATTGGTCACCTTAAAGAGAGATGCTATCGTCTACGGTTTCCCACCTGGCTGGACAGGAGGAAAGAAGAAATTCACTCAGTCATCTTCAGATCCTCAATCTTCTGTGGTTCTAGCTCCTGTTACATCTCAACAGAAGTCTGTTTTTACCACTACTCCGAGTACAAATTTGACTTCTCTGACTCTACAAGGCATCACTACCCCAATGGAGAAAGGTTCAGACCTTCTTGGCAAGAGTTTGAGTACAGAACAACTTCAAGATATCATTTCTTACTGTAGTGGACAACTTCACACCTCTAACATCACACCTACTCTAGCAGTATCTCAAGCCTCTAGTTCAACTTCCGTAACAAATACCTCACCGGTATCTGGTACATTTCTGACACTATATCATCCCACCTATTATGACATGCTTACTTCTTCACATTCTGGAAATGACATCTCTAGGGATTCTTGGGTTATAGATTCAGGAGCCACTCATCATGTGTCTAATAGTAGAGATAGGTTCTTAGACTTCCTAGACTTAGGCCCTGATTGGTAACGGTTGTTACTTATGGCTGTAAGGACTTTGACTTTAAAATTTTAGCTGCAGAGAATTTGGTTGTTGATGTTTTGACTGTAGAAACTTTTAAAGCTATAAACTGTTAAAATCTGATTGTTTACCAACAACTTTTAAAGCTATAGCTGTTATTTTTATTATTATTATAAGTATTAATAATAAATATATATTATGTCAGAAATTAATTTAATAAGATTTTAATGACAAAATAAATTTTATTAATGATAAATTAAAATTTTTAAAAATATAAATCAATCAAATATGAAATTTTGTTTGAAAACTAATTAAAAACAAACAACTATAAGAATAAGAAATAAATAATTGAAGTTGTAGACATCAATTTATTAACTTATTAAATTTTAAATAATGGAAAAAAAAAACTAGTGACGACTAGCCCACATAGCATTAGCAATCTCATCACGGACACCTTCCATGTATTGTCTCAAACTAACGTCTTGCTCCATCACATTTGGAAGTTCTTCCGCATTTGGGGCATGTACGCATTGTGATTGAAAATCAGGATCTTCAATATGTGTATTGCGAATAAAATTATGGAGGGCCATAGTCGCCACGACAATTTTTCTGATCGTTGCGATCTTATATCTCGCTTCATCTCTCACGACTCACCATTTTCGTTTCCATACTCCAAATGTTCTCTCAATAACAGATCTAAGTGATGAATGACGGTGATTGAACATTTCTTTATAACTTCTCTATGGTTGGTTTCTAAAACCAGATAGGTGATATCGTTCTCCTCTATATGGACAAAGAAATCCACGACGTAATGCATATCCTGAATCTCCAAGGTAATATTTACCATCAGGTGGGTGTGGAAAATCAGGATCACCTTCCATAGCAAGCGAGAGAACTTTGACATCATGTGCAGATCCGGGAATACCAACATAAATATATGTAAACATCATGTCTATGTTACATATTGCGAGGATGTTCATAGTTGTATCGCCGTGCCTATTCCAGTCTTTTTGTTTCTGTTGTCCAGAAACCATAACAGGTACATGTGTTCCATCAATTGCACCGATAAATCCTTTAAAATGTGGCCAATAAGGTCGGTGAGCTTGCAATTTTGGATGAACTTGCGTAAGAGCTGTAAGATTTGGTGCAAACATATCAGTGGCCATCAACACAACTGCATGAAGAACTTCATGAAATTTTCTGGAGATCGTCTCAGCTGAATGTCCGAATGTACGCATTGCATTCCTTTGTGTTATGTTATGTCCACACATGTGTAGAAACATAGCTACACTCTATTTGGCAGACATGTTAGAGGTGTCGTACAAACCATATTTTTCTTCGAGAACGCTGCATAATTTGCTAAAAACCTCCGGCCACATCCTTAACATATTTTGGCATTGTTGTGGATGACCATTGATCATATCATGAAGAAAATTACTTCCTCGGACTCCATCTGAACATAAAGGCCTCACGACTCTAATATCTAGATCATCTTCAAGCAATAAATCATCACCTTCTTCATCTTCAAGTATTTCCCATAATAATAATTTCTATATTAAAAAGAGGAAGAAACTTAGTAATCATATTAAAATACAAATCAATAGATTTTAAAATTGTGTCTTTGACATTACCTTACGTGAAGATGATGATGATGATGCCATAACTCTGAAATCTTTTACAAGACTGGTTTTTATTTAAAAATGAAATAGAGATACATAGTGATTTATAGGGTGAACATACGTAACTACAGTATTTATCACTTTTCAAGTGATTGTTTTCCTTAGAATTAGCTCGTAGATTGGCTAAAATTTAGTTGGTTTGTTGACAACTGACCGATCTACATGTGCTAAGTTTTTTGAGTCAACTCCATTTGAATATGAATCGTCTAGCCATATATTTACTTAATACATTAAAAAATACAAAAATTAATAAGTAAAGAAAGCTAAAAAGTTATTTTAATAGTAAAGAACGCTAAAATCTTATTTTTAAAAAAAAACTCCATGAAATAGAACTAATAAGAGTAAGACGTTGTTCGTTGCAGATAATTGAGCACAAGTTAATCGTTTGATAATCCTAGAACCATTTGTCGAGCTGCCTCATTATTTTCAATTAGGGTAATCACATCCCAATAGAAAGATGAGTTGTATTCGATATTAGATAAATGGTGTGTACGACGTACAGCTCTCTCTCTGTCATAACACATGGCTTCCCCTACAATTTTAATAGTCTCCGAACGTCTGTCATATGCCATCGAAATTTCAGTTTTTTCAGTGCTTCCTGAACCTTTACGTTTGCGTCTCACAGCGGTTTGATGCACTTTCTCTCTTTCAGTAGGGTTTTCGTTGTGTGGAGGTACATGAAAATTTTCTTCCTAGTCACCGCCCATGTCAGGTTCATCTACTTCGGTCTATGTGTCAGTCCCATAATCTTGCACTGGCACATACCCATCGGGACCATTTCCAACTACCCACCCGTCATTCGTTCCAATAATCACGTCTCTGAATATTCTTTCCAGCATATCAAGGTCTTTGAGCCCCTTTTTTGTATAAGACCAACTGCTACACCATATTCATGTAAATGACATACACCATCATATATATATTTTGTTATAACGTATATAATATTTGATTAAAGATTATTAAATACAATTTACCCTTTTTCGGTCTTCCAACCATTCTTTATCCATCTTGATTTCTCCCGTAGATTCATTGACATGAATTCCTGTTTTTTTTGCGTAACTTTTGGTATGTACTATACCACAATTTCAGACTGAGATAGTGATTATGAAAATTTTTCCAGGATAACTTATATCCTGTTGCCTGCAAAAATTTAGAAATTACTTCTTCTTTTCCTTCTTTTGTTAACAGTTGTTCTTTCCAATTTTCTTCCTCTTGTTGTGTGATGAACAATTCAAAAAAGGTATGGGTATTATTATCGGACCATATGATTTGTTTCTATGTTTAACAAAAAAAAAATGTATTAGCAAAACATGACATATAAATTTAGCAATAATGTTTTATAAGAAAAAAAATTTGTTCCCTTATGAGCTGATGCCATTCTGTAGAAACAAAAAAGTTCTAAATTAATTCAATGTTCCACATGCAATGAATATCTACTGAAACGTAAAAAGAAAAACATGTGTGGAGATTATAGTACCTGTTGGATTTGCAAGTTCTAAGAAAACACATATTTGTCACTCTATTTATAATGGTTTAAGTAATCTTCCAAAAATAGAATGTAACTATTTTTTTTAAATATCATGATTAAAAACAAACTAGTCAATATAAAATTTCGCTAACAATACACTTCAACAATAAATTAAAAGATAGTAATAATACCAATAGTCAATATAAAATTTCGCTAACAATGTTCTGATTTTTCTTTTGTTTTTGGTGATTGATTCTTGATTGATTATTCTACCAAATATCAATAGTGTCTTTTAATTGTTTTGAATGTTTTTTTTCTATTGAGTAGTTATATGAGCAGTCAAAAATCCATTAACCACTAATCAATGCATTGTTTGAATGTTCTTTTCTTATTAATGATATATTTCATAAACTCTTTTATAGTATTATTAGTGATGATGATGAAAAAATAAAATTTATTATTGAAATGGATCTTAAAAGAAAGAAAAAAAAATGAGAATAATTAATTTATAAAAATAAAATATATAAAATATTTATATATACTTTTGGATAGCTTTTAAATATAAAAGGGTGAAAAAAAAGAAAGCTTTAAAAATTATTTAATTTTAAAGCATGGGTTTTGACGCTTAATAAAAAAGGAGAAAACAAAGAAGAGAAAAAAATGACTTTTAAAACTTTTAAAAAAATTAAAAGCAAAAAAAGTTTGCTTGGCAAAAAATTGGCTGTCAAGGCTTTAAACATTTTTAAAGTCTTAAAAGTTGGTCACCAATCAGGGCCTTAGTCAATACCTTTGTGAATTTGCCTAATGGAACTACAGTGAGCATTGTCGGAATAGGTTCTGTGAAACTTAGTGATCAGATTGTTTTGTGTGATGTGTTGTTTATACCTGTGTTTCGTTTCAATCTTCTTAGTGTCAGTATGTTAACAAAACATTTGAACTCCATTGTCAGTTTCACATCCACTTCTTGCTTTAGTCAGGATCTTACTCGGGAATTGATGCTTGGCAAGGGTAGTGAAGTGTCCAATCTTTATATTCTTCAATCTGATGAAATGCATACTACTTTTAAAATTCAAGGTAGTGTTGATTATTCTTTAAAACCTTCTTGTTATTCTGTTTCAGTTATCAATTCTCATCTATGGCATACTCGTTTAGGCCATCCTTCTCAGTCTATAATTGATGTTATTTCTAATGTTTTACAATTACAAAAATCTCATAATAAAGAAAAAGTTCATCATTATGGCATATGTCCTCTTGCAAAACAAAAACATTTCCTTTTATTTCAAATCAAAATATAAGTTCTTCATCTTTTGATTTGACACATAGATATTTGGGGTCCTTTCTCTGAGTCTACTTATGATGGTTACAAATATTTTTTTAACAATTGTAGATGATCATAGTAGGGCCACTTGGATTTATCTTTTAAAAGCAAAGTCTGATGTCTTGACTGTTTTTCCTGATTTCTTGAATTTAGTTGAAACTCAATATAATACTAGAGTCAAAGCAGTTAGGTCTGACAATGCTCCAGAACTGAAATTCACTATTCTATATCTAGCTAAGGGAATAAAAGCTTATCATTCTTGTCCTGAAACCCCATATTAAATGTAGCTAGAGCTTTGATGTTTCAATCTCAAATACCTTTACAATATTGGGGGGATAATTTCATGACCGCAGTATTCTTGATAAATAGACTTCCTACTCCGGTTCTAGATAATAGGAGTCCATATCATCTTCTCACAGGTCATAAACCTGATTATAGTCAACTTAGAGCTTTTGGATGTCTATGTTATGTGTTAACTTCCCTAAAACAGAGAACTAAATTTGACCCTAGAGCTAGAGCTTGTATCTTTCTAGGCTATCCTACAGGTTTTAAAGGTTACAAATTGTTAGATTTAGAGAGTAATGTCATTTCCATTTCAAGACATGTCGTTTTTCATGAGGATATTTTCCCGTTTGTATCTTCTATATTGACAGAAGATACTCGGACATTCTTTCTGCATCTTCCTTCTCCTGCAAACCATGATTATTCTTTACATTCTGCACAATCATCTTCTGATACACTTCCTCACACTGAAGTGATATCTTCTGAGAATTCTTTGCCTTTGGCATTAAATTCTCGACGGCCTACCAAACTCCCAACACATTTGCAGGATTACTACTTAATTAGTACTTCATTTTCTACTCCTTATCCTATATCTAACTATGTCTCTTATAATAAACTCAGCGTTTCTTTCTGCTCTATCTTTCAAACTATTTCCCTTACTCTTGAACCCCATACTTATTCTGAGGCTAAGAAACTTCAAGATTGGTGTGACGCTATAGGTGAAGAGCTGAAAGCTATGGAACGAACAGGTACTTGGTTGGTTTGTCCTCTTCCACCTGGCAAGAAGGCAATCGGTTGCAAATATGTTTTCAAAATTAAACATAAGGCTGATGGTTCCATTGAGAGATATAAAGCGCGTTTGGTCGCATAGGGCTATACACAAGAGGAGGGAGTTGATTTTGTTGAAACTTTTTCACCAGTAGCTAAGATGGGTTTAGTGAGGATTCTTTTGGCTTTTGCAGCAAAACTGAACTGGCATCTCACACAACTGGATGTGTCAAATGCTTTTTTAAATGGAGAACTAGATGAAGAAATCTATATGGAGTTACCTCCTGGTTATGATGTTCCTGCAGATGTTTAAGGTGATGGGAAGTTAGTTTGCAGATTGAAGAAGTCAATTTATGGACTTAAGCAGGCATCTCGACAATGGTTTCTTAAGTTTTCTGCCACACTTTGTGCTCTGGGATTTCAGAAAACCCACACTGACCACACTTTGTTCTTGAGATTCACTGATAACGTTTTCATTGCTATTTTGGTGTATGTGAATGATATTATCATTGCCAGCAGTTGTGATCGTGTGGTTCCACTGTTAGCTACTCAACTTGAAGGAGATTTCAAGCTCAGAAACATTGGTGCTCCTCAATATTTTCTTGGCCTGGAGATTGCTCGCTCTTCCAAAGGTATCTCTATTTGCCAACGAAAATATGTTCTGGAATTGTTGGTTAATACAGGATTCCTTGGCTGCAAACCTTCATCTATTCCTATGGAGCCTAATCATCATCCTTTAGACAAAGACGATACTCCTATTTTACCGGATCCAGAAGAATCGTTGGGAAATTGCTATATCTTTGCACAACACGCCCAGACATCTCTTATGATATCGGTCTCCTTTGTCAATTCTCTAAGGAACCTAGAGAAATACATCTTCAGGTTGTTCACAAAGTTCTCCGATATCTTAAGGGAAGCATTGACAAAGGTCTGTTTTATTCCTCTGATCCGGATCTTACTTTGAAGGGATTTACAGATGCAACTTGGACAACTGGGAGGTCCACCTCGGGTATCGGTCAATGGCTTATGGCACAAATGAGTGGTTGTGGATTGCTAAACTGATGAAAGATTTGGGAGTCAAGACTCCCATTACGGCTTTACTATATTGTGACAACACGGCAGCTCTTCACATTGCCAAGAATTCTGTGTTCCACCATTTAGCATATAGCTGTATATGCGGCTTTATATGCGGGATATATACGGTAAATATATTTTACCAAAAATATATATAGATATGATAAATTATAAATATATTATATAAAAATAATTAAATATATATAATAAAAAACAAAATAAATATTAAAATCTGTGCAAAAATACTCATGAAATTGTCAAACCAATAGTATCAACCTTAAATTGTCAAAAAATACTCATGAAATTGTCAAAACTCAATAAACCAATTTTAATCTTCAAGTTCTTCTTCTCCGTCGACTTGTAGAATCTGGTCATCGTCAGACTCGCAATCAATATCATCAAGTTCTTCTTCATTGTCGGATATGAAATCATCCTCATCATTTAACTCTCTAATTTGATCTGCATCATCAATTTTTGATCGAAATGGTTCTTCTTCTCCTATATCACCTTGTAAATCGAATTGTGAGTCCTCTCTATCATTGGAAATCCCATCAACTAACCATGATTGAGCATTAACAGCATGATTCGCAACCAATATATCAACATTATTCTCCTTTTGTCTCTTCCTTTGGTTCATCAATCTTAAATTGAATTGGACATACACAAGATTGTTCATTCGACTTACAGCAAGTCTGTTTCGTTTCTTTGTATGTACCTACATATAATAGTAGACAGCAATATAAATAAACTGAACCACTGAACTATATGCATAAAAATCAAGGTAATTGAAAATTAGAGCAAAATAAAGTCTAACCCCTTCAAATATACTCCAGTTTCGTTCACATCTGGATGAACTTGTAGTCAAAGCCAAAATTCTCTTAGCCATTTTTGCTAAATTAGGAACAACATTTCCATATGTTTCCCACCAATATACTAAAATTGTAAAATATAAACCAATGTAAATGAGCTAAGTAAATAAGTGATATGGTCGTGATGGAGTAGAACTACGTAAATAAATGAACTAAGTAAATAAATGAGCTTGTGCTCTGTTTTTTAAAACATGTTTGTGGTCTGCTCTGTTTTTTAAAACATGTTCGTGGTCTCCTCTGTTTTTCATGCTCTTGCTCTCTTTTTTAAAAACATGCTTTTGCTCAGTTTGAAAAATAAGTGAAAGAAGAGTACCTGGATCATAATCTTTTCTGGCAGCCTAGGATGGCCCATGGTTTTCCAAAGTTCCCTTCTTTATTTTTGTAAATTGCCAGTTCAGAGTTGATGACTTGACATTGTGTGTTGACATCATTGGGGAAAAATGTAGAGACACACTTAAAGACTGCATTTGATACCTCATCACTGTTGGCTTGGCTTGAATCTTTATATAAGTAGTATGGGTTCAACAAATAACTTGTCAGATGCAAAGGATTGTCAAGTCGACCATTAATCTTTTCTTCAATGATACTCAATATCGGCTTAACATTTTTTTCCACATGTTTTAATCCATCACTGATCTTTTTCTTTCCTTCTATCAGTTCTCCATGCAGAAATCCCATTGTAGGCTTCTTATCTCCATCAACAAGTCGAAGCAGTTTGACCAATGGTCCAAAAACTTTCAAGCACATTATCACCCCATTCCAAAATTTAACACTCATCATTGTGTTAAATGCCTTGATTCCTTTGGAATGTTCGATCATTTGCAGTTTCTCCACTCACCGCTAGAAAACATGGCTGCTAGTTGATACCTCTTGTCCAAGAGACTTTGCAAAGTAAGAAATGATGATGCAAATCTAGTAACACCAGGTCTCACAATCTCTGTCCTATTTGTGAATGTTCTCATCAACGCCAATGTCTTATGATGAGCATATATGAATATTGTGAAGTCTTTCGCCATCTGAATTGTGCCTTTGAACTTTGTGAGTTTCGATATGCTTTCAAGCATCAAAATGATGGAGTGAGTCGCACATGATGTCCAAAATATACTCGGTTTGATCTCTTTCATCATTCTTGTCGCAGCCATATTGTTAGCAGCATTATCAGTAACCACTTGAACTACATTCTCTTCACCAATCTCCTCAATGCAGCCTTTGAACATACTCAAAAATATATACACCTGTATGAGCCTCATCTGAACTATCTTTAGATGAGCGAAACATTGTACCTCCTTTGCAATTAACACACAAATTCATGATACTTCTCCTTTTTCGATCAGACCAAGCATCTGTCATAACCGTGCATCATTCTTCTTCCACTCTTCATCTTGTGGTTTCAGCAAACCATGAACTCTATCAACCTCTTCCTTAAGTAAAGGCTCTCGAAGTTGGTGTTGACTTGGTGGTGTGACTCCTGGACCAAATTGTCCTATAGCTTCAACCATTAGCTTAAACTCATTGTTTGCTATGGTATTGAAAGGAACCCCTGAAGCATACATCCACATAGCAATATGTTGCTGAACCTTGTGTAGCTTCTCTTTCCAAAGAGCATCATTGATATTTTGTTGCCTAGTTGGAAGAGGTCTAGATTCTGGATTGATGTTTGTTGCAAACTTATCCATTGGACCAAGTGTCCTTTGCATTTTTCTTGAACCCATTTCTTCAAGTTCAATCACATCATCCATATCTCCACTGCCATGAACATTAACTGTCTGTCGCAGCTCATCATCTAGAGTTACCTTCTTCTTCTTCTTCTTCTTCTTTGCTTCCTCGATAGCAGTCTTGCACTTCTCTTGATCATCCTTTGATGATCTTGGACAAGCAGAAACGTTTCCAGGAATTTTGGCAATGTGTTCTTTTATCCTGTAAGCACCTCCTAAAAATTCTTTCTCACACAATTTGCATTTAACTTTGTCAAGATTCTTCGAATCAGACAACATTCCATATTCCCAAGCAACATATTTCGAGTTTCTCTTCAAAACTGTTGAATCTGATGCTCCACTAGGTTCCTCATTCAAACCAGAATCCATTGGAACTTGAATAATTTTTGCAAAAAAATTACAAAAGACAAATATTTGTAACAATGCTTCGTAACACTGCTTCACGGAAGCTCTGTTTTACGTTTTCAAAACAGAGGAGTTTTGATATCAAAGCAGAGTTTTGCGATATCAAAACCCAATACTCAAACATAGTTTAACATATTAAGAATTATAGGTCTCTAATCATCAAGACAACAATGATAGATGATAAAACCAAAAAAGAAAGATCATATGATATAGTATAATCAAAATAAAAGAAAAAAGAGAAGGAGAGTAAATCAAACCTGAACTCTCTGTATATTGAATGAACTTTGAAACCACCAACCTAAGTGTCACGACAGTAGAAAAAAACGATAAGAAAGCTTAGGGTTTTATCAATTTATGGGTTTACAGTTTGAATGAAGGTTAAAAAGAAAAACGTATCGTATATACGATAACCGTATAGTCGATCGTATAAATGCCGTATAAGCAACCGTATTCGACCAAGCCGTATATATTAAACGCTTAGACAAGAAACGTTATACTGGGTCACCGTATATACGCCCGCCCAAGCCGTATTTTAGAACACTGCTCTCGCCTCCTCTTTACCTAATCAGTTTCAAAGTTATTATTAAGGGTCTCGTTTTAATATTATGGTGATTTTTTTTGAACTTTCATACACTTAAGATCTCAAAAAAGGAAATTCATACAATTTGAAGCTAAGATACTATAATGGAAATAACTATAATGATTCCATGAGTTATCTAAAGGATGCTCAACTTTAAGAAACTTAAAATGTTTGAAAAAATCTTTTGTAACCACAGCGGATTCAAACTTGAAGACCGGTTTAGTAAAATCTTTGACCACAGGGTGGTCGTCATAGATGGTTCGCAAAAACACGCATAAGAGCTGTTATTTCAATCTTATGTATTAGTTTTAGATGCAAAACTTTCTAAAATAATTTACATTCTATATATTGAAAATTATGTGATAGATTTCACTCACTACATTAAGTTCTTACATAATCCGATGTTTTCTTCTTATAAAAATTGAATTTCAATATTTTTTTTTTCTAGTTTAAACTTAAAACAAAACTATACAATAAAAATAATCTTCACTATCCCTTCTTTTTCTTTTCTTCAGGAAATGCATATATTATTTCTTTATTCTAAGAAATGCATTCTTCTGTCCACATAAGTAAATCTGAAATAAATTATTACTTTTCCTAATATGAACCCCAAAAAGAAAAGTCATTATGCTACGAATGCTTAATAGCTGATTTTCTTTTGTATTTTTAGTTTAGTATATATGTCACCTTTAAAAAAATTTAAGGATCACAAATTCCTAAAGACCTAATGAAAAAAAATAATCAAATTACATCAAATTTCAATAGACACTTTCAAATAATATAATATAATCAATAAACCATATTTTAGAAGTATTTAAAAAACAAAAATTAAAACATTGGATTTTGTCCTTTTAACATAAATATGTAATTACAATAAATATCATATTAATAAACTAAAAGGATATCAGAGCGAGAATAATAAACCTAAAACAAAAAAAAATTGATAATTTGTCTCCGCTTCTTTTGTTTGGATCTTGCGTCGGGTGAGGAGTAACGCACCCACCCACACACACACACACACTTGTTGATTTCAATCGATAAAAATGGCGCAGAAGCTTAACTTGACTCATCTCTCCGTCCCTCCGGTCACTCACCGCTCTAGTTTCCCCTCCACCTTCACCTTCGGCGTTGCCACTTCCGCTTACCAGGTCCCTCTCTTTCTCTCTTTCCCTTTAACCCTCCAAGATCTGGATTCTTATCTTCTTCTTTCTAGTTTGTTTCCGCTTCGTCTTCTACTTCTCTTTCGTACCAATGCCTTGATTCACTTTGATTTTCTGGAAAATGTTGATTCCGGAATTGAAGGACCAATCGGATTTAAGAAGATTAAGATGTTGTACAAGTTACAAATCAAATTAGTTGTGTTGTTCACTGACCTAAGTGTTATTTGATGGTGGTTTTGTAGATTGAAGGAGGCTGGAATGAAGGTAAGAAAGGGCCAAGTATATGGGATAAGTTCACTCATCTCGAAGGTTTGTGGTTTCCTTCTTAGCTTATCTATCCTCATGTCAAATGATGAAAACTAGTTTGATTAACACTGTTTGTTTCCTTTTTTATTTAGGGAAGATTCTTGATGGAAGTAATGGTGATGTTGCTGTGGATCATTACAACAGATACAAGGTTAAGTAAAGCTTAGAGTGGTAATATGTATGATGATCTTCTTATGGTCTGCATCTTTCTTTGCTAATAATATTGTTAAATTTTTAATGGTTTCGCAGGAAGACATTGAACTTATAGGACAATTAGGATTTGGTGCTTACAGATTTTCCATATCCTGGTCTCGCATTTTCCCTGGTAGGTGTAGGTTCAACTATATTGTCATTTAAACTTGCTACTTTTTCATTTATTTGTGTCCGTTTTAATTAAAATCTAGTTAAACTATAGTGTGAGATCGCTTCTCATTCATTTTTAGTTACAAATCGTTTTGCCCGTTTTGTGTGTGTTTCAGTTAACTAATCATCTCTCTCTGTTTATACTTAAATCTCCATGTCCCCAATCATAGTGTAGCCCATGTCGAAGTTGTTGGAAGGTGGAATTTTCCTTTTAGAACCTTCATCATTTGATCTCTAATTTTGGGGAATCATATTGTTTGACTCTTCATCTTTGAAATGATCGGTATTTTCCTATGAGATCCAGGATATTCGAAGCCGTGGGGTTCCCTTAAAAACTTGAAATCTTGAGTTCCTTTAGCATTGATGCATGTGGCCATAAGTTAGTATACAAAGGAATTGTAAACCAGTATTTGTTTTTGTGTTCTAGACTTCATGTAAAAATATAAATGTTTACTGACTAAAGGGTGTATTGTCTTTTCTTTGTCATTTGTTCTAGATGGCTTGGGGACTGAAGTCAATGAAGAAGTCATCGCTTTCTAAAACAATCTTATCAATGGACTTCTTGCAAAAGGTATTTACTTTAACTGGAATGAGCTTCTTCATCTTCGTGTTGATGATACTTTCATGAGATGATTAGTATTGCAGGTATTCAGCCATTTGTAACTCTGTACCATTGGGATCTCCCATCACATCTCCAGGAAGCAATCGGAGGTTGGACAAATATGAAAATTGTGTAAGTAGTAAACATGCTATTTCAATTTACGTATAAAAAAGGATAAACACACTTATTATTAGGAGTATTGTGTATGATCCCTTTCTTGTGCAAGTTTTAGTGGGGCTGATTATATTTAGTCTCACATCACCATGATTTAGTTTATGCTTCTGAGGGCTATTATCTTTCATTTTTATTGTATGAAGCCTTCCCCTATCTAAAATAAGGAATGCGGCACTTTTCATAGAATTTATTGTTTTGACATTAAATTTTCTTCACGTGCAGCGATTATTTTGGCCTATATGCAGATGCTTGTTTTGCAAATTTTGGTGATAGAGTGAAGCATTGGATCACATTAAATGAACCTCTTCAAACCTCAGTGAATGGACACTGTATTGGTATATTTGCACCTGGAAGAAACGAGAAGCCCTTGATCGAACCATATTTGGTTTCGCATCATCAGGTTTTGGCTCATGCAACTGCTGTTTCCATATATAGAAGCAAGTACAAGGTACTGTAATTATTGTGGTTAAGGAACCTAATTTTTATTTATTATACGTAGACCTTTGGTTATGGGAAGATGCATCAAGAGCTTCATTATTTATCTAGGAAAATCAAGGTGGACAAATCGGTTTGTCAGTCGATTGTGAGTGGGCGGAGCCAAACTCAGAGAAACTGGAGGACAAGGTTGCTGCTGATAGGCGAATTGACTTTCAACTTGGATGGTATGTAGGATATGAAATCAGTGCTTTCTTAATCATTAAGATTTGGAATGGAATCGTATTGATGATGTGTTGAGCTATAAATGTAGTGGCTGGACATAAATTCTTGAAATTTTATAGTAAATAGTTTCTGCGTTCTAGGTTTAGTAGTTTATGATTTTTGATAGTAGTTATCATATGTGGAGATCCGTCATTGATTTATATTTTGTAATGGTAGCTAGTCCCGAGCATATAATCCACTTATTATATTCTACTGTTTCCAAGGGTGCAGTCAAATCATACATAGTCTTTGAATCTTTGTGTGTGATACTTCCTTTCTTATTAAATGAGTAGTCACTGTATAATAGCCTTTTCATATATGTTAAGGTTGCGTAAATGTCATTATTGCTTAAGAAAGTGATAAATATCATATAAATTATTTGCTAACTATCCGTCAAATAATTTGCGCACTTGCAACTATATATCATTCCTTGAAATGACAAATTAAAGTCCTTTGCAGGTTTTTGGATCCTTTGTTTTTTGGAGACTATCCTGCAAGTATGCGCCAGAAACTTGGAGACAATCTTCCTAGATTTACTCCGGAAGAAAAGGAGTTAATGCTTCAGAACTCATGGGACTTTCTTGGCCTAAACCACTACACTTCGAGGTTTATTTCTCATGTCTCAAACAAAGAAGCTGAAAGTGACTTTTACAACGCACAAGAAATGGAGAGGGCTGGTAACAAAGACAAACACTGAAATTACTTTTACTACTAGCATTTTCTTATTAATTACTTCCTAATAATTATTCTCTCTTCTTTTCTATGCGCAGTTGAATGGGAAAGTGGGGAGCCAATAGGTGAAAGGGTAAGAACTCTCGTCTTAGACTCCACTAAATCTAATGACTATATTAACTCTTACGCACATGTACTAAAGACAGGTATGAATGAGCTAGTAATCAACTGAACAATGTATCCAATTACAGGCTGCTTCGGATTGGCTTTATGTTGTGCCTTGGGGAATCCGAAAGACTTTGAATTACATCAGCAAAAAATACAACCAACCTCCAATATATGTTACTGAGAATGGTATCTACCTATCTTTATAATTCTAGTGTTCAGTTTAATATGGTACAATGCATAGTTTGGTTAAGAGGACCAGAACAGTTTTGTTGGCATTAAACAAGAAATATATATGGTCATATCGAACTTCAATTTTATATATCCTGAGGTTTAGATCTCTTGGTCCAACACAACAGGTATGGATGATGAAGATGACGGATCTGCCTCTATTCATGATATGCTCGACGATAAGCTTAGAGTTGCCTATTTCAAGAGTTACCTTGCCAATGTCTCTTAGGCTATCAAGTGGGTGAATATTTTTCCCTTCTTTCATATGTTTACTAGCAAAAAATACGTAGGAAACAGAGATATAGGCAATTTGTAGAAAATTATCAAGTAATTTGCATTATAGATTGAGGTAATAATAGTGTAAGCGTTTTGTAAATGACGAAAACTGAAACAGAGATGGAGTGGACATAAAGGGATATTTTGCATGGTCGTTGCTGGACAACTTCGAGTGGGCGCAAGGGTACACCAAGAGATTCGGTTTAGTATATGTAGACTACAAGAACGGTTTAACCCGTCACCCAAAATCATCTGCGTATTGGTTCATGAAATTTCTGAAAGGTGATGAAGAAAACAAAGGTAAAAAGGACTGAAAACAGAAAAAGGAAAACCAAAGCTACTACTACTTCATATACACGAATTCCATTGTGATGTTATAACTTTTGTACCAAATAGATAAATTAGTTGATGATGATGGTATATAGCTATAACAAACCTAATGGCTTGGGCTACTCTTTCGTTTCAAACTCATTTTCTGATATGTTTTCGATCTTATTTCACCCAACATATGCAAACTCAAGTACGTTGTTTTTTCTTCTTACTCGGGGCGTTTCACATGAAAATATTGTTAATGTTATAAGAACCACTTGAGTTCAACTGGCTTAAAAGATGTGTAGATTTACTGGATTTAACAATGTGTAAGCGGTTGGGACTGTTGGTGTTTGCAGAAGCAACTGTTTATTAGGAATTTACGATTATAGACATCATGAAATGGGTGAATGTGCAATAGAATCGTGACGGTTGATAGCGAACTCGGTAGTGATTTAATGAAAATTACTAAGATTTTAACTATATAGTTTTCCATAACTATGCTGTCCGTCTGCAAAAAAATCTTCCTTGGTGAAGCTCTCTCATTCACCCTTTTTTAATAGCCAATCAAAATTTGTCATGTTCATCTTTACATTTTTTATTAACGAACTTTAATATCAGTTTAAGTATAAATAATAGTTTGAGTTTAGTTTTTACAATTAAACAAAAATATATACAATATATCGGTTTGAGTTTTTTAAAAAGTTATTAGAGTTTAGATTTTACAATTAAACAAAATTATATGTCGATTTGGGTTTATAAAACAAATTAGAGTTTAAATTTTACAATCAAAATTTGTCATGTTCATCTTTAGACTTCTTATTAACGAACTTTAATATCAGTTTAAGTATAAATAATAGTTTGATTTTAGTTTTTACAATTAAACAAAAATATATACAGTATATCGGTTTGAGTTTTTTAAAAAGTGATTAGAGTTTAGATTTTACACTTAAACAAAACTATATGTCGATTTGGGTTTAAAAAACAAATTAGAGTTTAAATTTTACAATTAAAAGAAATTATATGTCGGTTTGAGTTTACAAAAGAGTGGTTAGAGTTTAGATTTTATAATTAAAAGAAATTATAATTTGGTTTGGATTTATAAAAAAATGGTAAGAGTTTAAATTTTATAATTTTAAAAGTAAAAATAATGTTAGGGTTTATGAAATTAAATTTCATATTTAGGTTTTTATTTATTTATTAAACTACACCATGTTGATTTATTTCAATTACTTGTTTTTTTTGTCAATATTTTGAGCTGAACATGTTACCCATTAGCCAAATCCCTACATTTGTAGAGAGGGGAGACTTGATTCCTGGTGTGTGATGGTTCTTTCTACCGTTGTACTTACCATATGCTACTGAACTAATATCACTTCACAAATTGTTTTATTTATATAATATTAATTATTTTAATATATTTAATTAGATTTTATGACAAATTTTGAATGGAAAATAAGGTCTACGCAACTAGTAAAGAAAAATTCAAGTGTTAACTATGTAAATGTAGGTAAAACTACTTGATCAATGAACATATTCACTATTTGCTTCGTTGATTGATCGTTTCTTATCAATCAACGGCTGGGCCGAATTATTGCCACGATAGATTTACATAGCTTCAGGTGGACCTAATTACTACGATAAAAGCCGTTGGTTGATAAGAATGGAACTGTAAATATATAGTTCTTAGACACAAAGATCCGATACACATGGTATACGAGAGAACCTTTATAGCACATAACTACAAACATCAATCCCCCTTCAATAACCCATCATTGCTTCAGAGGAACAAATATAGTTAGTGCTAAACCTGACAATGTTTTAAGAGTACATTTGCATATGACCCAGCCCATCTATTTTATTTTATTTTAACTTAAACCCAATGTTCTAAAAATTGGCTTAAGCGGCGCCAACTAGGCGGTGTCCTCTCGTTCTATCCTAGAGTTTTAGGAAAAACCAATAAAAAATTAAAATTATTTATTTATTTATTTATTTTTGACAACAAAGTACAAGTTCAGCTCAAACGAGCCAATTGGTAGGAAAAACTTTCACATAGGTAATTTGATGCGACTCCACTCTAGCGCGTCGCGCCAGTCTGTCCGCTCTACCATTTTGTGATCGAAGAATTAAGACTATAGAAAATGATAGGAACTCCATCTTGTCTTCTTCAATAACGTCCAAATATGTCTTGAAAGCAGGCCACTCAGAAGGCGAAGACACCATCTTCACCAAATCAGAATAGTCCGTGAAAAAATTACTTTTTCATTATTCGCACCAATCATACACCGCATTGCCCAAATGAGAGCTTCCACTTCAGCATGGAGGGGGATAAGCTCCGACGAGAATTTGATGCACCCATAGTGGGAGATTCCCCCTCAGGAGAAATGCAAAACCATCCTCGGCCAATAAACTGATCCGTCCCTTTCCAAGATCCATCCACAAAATAGCGGTGACTGGTTCCCATAGTACCAGGGATCGGCCGAGAGCCGGCTAGAGAAGAGGGTCCCAGAGAATCCTCTTGTGCCGAAACCAAAGCTTGGCTTCCTCCTCCACTATTTGTAAAATCGCTAAAGGATTTGAGTCCAAATTACTAAAAATTTAATCATTTCTAGCCTTCCAGATATACCAAAGAATCCACGGAAAAATATCCACCGAAGGAGTCTGCTGAGATCTCTAGAGTAAATGATCCGTGTTTGCATAAATTGAGCTTGAGGATGTCGAAAATGGGGATAAAGCCCACACCTGCCAAGCCGGGGGACATAAGAAAAGGGCATGATAGATTGTCTCCTCCATCGCGCCACAACGTGCACACTCCAGATCACAACTCATACCACGTCGCCGTAAATTAGCTGTAGTAGCCACACAACCCGTAATAGCTTGCCACAAAAAATATCGAATTTTTGGTGGACACCGAAGCTGCCAGACAAATGCCTGTAGTGGAATAATATTGGGACCAGAAACAGATAAAACAGCCTCCGGTTTCTGACACAAGGCCTTATACCCAGATTTAACGGTGTACAAGCCAGATTGTGTCAAATGCCAATCCAATCTATCCGGTGTGTTAAGATTACCAAGAGGTAAAGCAGAAATAAGGCTAACATCCTCCGGCTCGAAAAAGGCCGAAAGCCACGCCAGATTCCAGGAGTGCGAGCTCCTGTCAATGAAAGTTTCAACTCTTAGCGAAGGATTGACTGGCAATCCCGAACGCAATGCTAGATTAAAAAATTGATTTCGACCCATGGCAAATGTCTATGTTGCCCTAAGACGGGCTTGTATCTAGGCGTTTGTAAAGACCCAAGCATTGCAATTTTCTTCTAATCGCACTGGTTTAGGCGGTTTGTTTCGGGAAAAATTGGTGTTAGCGGTCAAATCGTTTGGTTTATATTTTTGATTCCGCCTAGACTCTGATTTATTTGCGTAGGCACTAGGTCCTATCGACGGTCTAAAGAATTTTTTAACATTGTGGAGACGTATTACATATATATAGAAACTTGGGTCCAAAATTTTTTGTTCCGAAATAAGAATTTAATTTAATTTGTGCACAAAAAAAAAGGGTTCAGTTTCTAAGAAATCTGTAATATGAGAGCCCTTTTTGTTTGTGCACAAAAAAGAAAGAAAATTCAGTTTCAGATCTGTAATATGAAAGCCCTTTTTGTTTTTTAGCTCATATATAGCCATCCAAACCATTGACAGTGCCTGGTTCGTGTCGAAGAAGAGTGTGTCCTACTAGCAGATCAAACTGTATATATGGAACCCGTCAACTAGTGAACAAATATTGAAAAGTCACCAACACTAAATGCGTAGAAGATAAGATCAGTGTTTTTGGGATATTTAAAAATCAGAGTTATAAATAGATAAATGATCCCATATGTTTTCAGAAGTAGTAATTTATATGTTTCTCAAAAACAAGTAATGGAACCAGTACGCACATGAACTATCTTATTTTAGATACGTGTGGTCCATTACGTTTGAACAAAATCTCTGCATTGTACTTAAGTGGTCACAGACACGGACCGTAACGCCTCATGTATGGGAGTCACGTTCATGCCAAATGCGAATATTATTTATGCACAAGGATATATATACATAAGTAGGTGAGCACAAGGAGATTTATTTATTCATTATTACAACTAATCTATATATATAAATTTAACTTTGCTCACTTCTCCTTTCTCCATATCAGCATCCACCTAATCAATTTTTTTTGCATAAAAAAGTACTATTTTTAATATTCATTCATTACATATTTATTATTTATAATTAATAATAATAAAAAAAATAAATAAAAAACGAATTAACTAAAATTAATTAAATTTTAAAATAGTATAAACAATAATATAATTTTTAGTCAATAATAAAAATAATCTATATATATAAAGTTAACTTTGCCCACTTCTCCTTCCTCCACATCAGCATCCACCTAATCATTTTTTTTTGCATAAAAAAGTACTATTTTTAATATTAATTCATTGCATATTTATTATTTATAATTAATAATAATAAAAATAAATAAAAAACAAATTAACTAAAATTAATTAAATTTTAAAATATTATACACAATAATATAATTTTTAGTCAATAATAAAAATAATAACTATCTAAAAATGAATTAAGTAAAATAAATGAAAAATTTAAAATAGTAAAAATAATACTATAAATTTGTTTTAGTAATCATGTTATTATTAAAACTATAGCCAAAAATGATTATATTCCAAAATTTATAATGGGTTAATGAGTTTTAGAATGTAAGTAAGATTTTAATGCATGGTGGAGTAAAAAAAAACAAATTATGTAATTGTATTTATAAAAATCTAAACATGAAAATAAAATTGAAGTGAAACATTAGTTTCTAAGAAACATATACCATAAAGATTTATTATTAAATTTTTACTTATAAGAAAGAAAAGATTACTTAACTTAACTTAACTTAAAAGTTTTGATCTAAAACAAAGACATTGTAAGGGGCACACTTTTTTTTGGGAAAAATATGAAAAAGAATTTTGAAAAAAAATATCTATCTCAAAAAACAAAATCAATGGTTAGGAAATATAGAAAAAATGATATGTAAGCCGTTACAAAAAGTGGCATGTGATTTGTGTAAGGTATATTATCAACTGGAGCTACAATATTATAACATGATATTATACATATATAACAAATATAATATATATATATATATTAACAAATGCTTTTAACCCAAAACATTGACAAAAACAACATATTTAAAGTACACTATGATGATTTTGAGAAGACGAAGCTGGGATTGCATCACAAAATTAACATCTGCAAATAATATATGAAATTTTAGAAAAATATGTAACTTGAATTAGTGAAATGATATTCATTGTGGGGTTTAAACGTTTAATCATTTAAGCATTCTTAACTTAGTCGGAAATTCTATTATGGCAGATGATGCATTTGGACAACCTCATTGTAGCGACATAGCACTAAAATTGTTTATGAAACTTTGTATATTCGCATTTATTGTAGGATATCGACATGTTTAAATGGTCTCTATAATTAGGTCAACGATCGACAATGACGTTAGAACTTTTAAAATTGTGAATATGGAATGAACTCTTTTAAAGATAAAAGGTCAGAAAATTGTCGATAATATTATTGCGACAAAAGACAATATATGTTATATATAGATTAGTAAAATAAGTACGGGTTTATATATATTTATCTTTTAATCTTCAAATTATATTCATATTCAATGATTCTTATTGATAAATTTTTTAACTAAAATTTCACATAAAATCACAAATAAATATAACAAAAAAATATTATCTTTAAAAATATATATGTTGTATATAACTGAGTAAAGTAAGTTTAGTATTTATATAGATTTATATTCAAAAATTGAAATGATTATATTTGAGTTTAATAATTTCTATGGATAAAAATATTTTAAATTAAAATGTGTCCCTGGGTACAAATTGTAGTTATAAAAAAAAAATTAGAAAACGGAACAGGAGAGGAGAGAGAGAGAGAGGAATAATAAATTAACTTAATTAAGGCAAAAAAAAAAAGAAAAAAAAAATGAAAATAGCTTCTTCTTCCCCGATTCTCACCGTTGTCTCCAGCTCTGGCTCATTGGTGAGTTGACTAAATCTATGATCATCTTCTCTCTTTAAATCTCAAGTTTTTTTTTTTTTCTGTAAATTTCTTGGTTCCACTCTTCTTATCCGACAACCCAGTAAGTCATTTTTCCCAGTTTATTCAATCCCAAAATCGAATCATAGGATCTTTGGAATATGAAAGATATGATCTTTGGGTTATTGTGTTTATTATTTATGTTTTGGGTTACGAAAAGTTTCAGTCTTTTTTCGATTTTGTTTTGTTGCGGGATCTGATAAAGACTCTTCCTTTTTTTTTTTTTTGTTCAGGATCCGAAAATTAGTGGATCATCACTTGGATCTCGAATCCTTCCGTCTACTCAAAGGTGAGTTTTTTTCTTTTTTTTTTCTGTAGAAATTTAGAAAGTATGGGAAATGGTGCTTGGGAACCCCCTGCTATAGTGATTATAATAATGATATGATGATGATGTTTAATGGTGTTTATATTGATATGATGATGGTGATGATGGCCATAAATAGGGATAATGATTCAGGGTTTAGGGGTTTTAAAATCTTTATTGTGTTATGATTGATATTTTGATGAGTTGTGTTATGGTCTTGATGGTTATTTATTAGAAGAATAGCTGTCCTTTGAGCTGCATTGGCCACCACCCTATGGAGTATGAACTTTTCATGGTCTTTTTTGAATGTTGAACATGATTGCTGTTTTTTTAGATTAACCAGTCTTGGTAAATTTTTCAGAATATTAAAAGCTTGGACTTGTTTTTCAGACTTTTAGATTTGGTTGCTTATTTCTTTAACTGTATTCGTTATGAAGCAGTCCTTTCGTTAGCGTAATTGTTTGAGTGTTGTTTGTGTCTTCCTTAATTAGTGTTTGTAACATTGTTTGAAGTTGATGTTTTAGTCTAAAAGACTTTTCCCCTGTAGGTGAGTATGGAAGTGTTTCTTTTATGTCTTGAGTTCTTACAGATTTTGGATTTTCTAATTTGGATCATTTTTGGTTTATCATTGGGTTGTTTTGCTGGCTTGCTAACAAGGACATTTTTGGTTCAGTTAATATTAAAATAGGTCAAGACATTTGTCATTGTGGTTTCAGTTTTCTAAGTTATTATTGTGTGTGTATAATAGATCATCCCCATCGGACAATCTTCTACTCCGTAGGACAATGTCTTCCAATTACCTGAGGCATGTCGAGTCCATGTCCCAGCTACCCTCAGGTGCTGGTAAGATCTCTCAGTTAAACGCCGTCGTTTTAGGAGAATCCCTTGCATCCGAGGAGAATGATCTCATCTTTCCCAGCAAGGAATTCTCCGGCCAGGCTCTTGTTTCCTCCCCTCAACAGGTATATCTTCCAACATCAATTGAGTCGTGAATCAGCACACCTCGTCTTCTCTACTTGCTTTAATGATTTGTAAATTAATTGATCTTCTTGTTATTTGCGTGCAGTACATGGAAATGCATAAGAGGTCGGTGGAGGACCCTGCTGGTTTTTGGTCTGACATTGCGTCTGAATTTTACTGGAAGCAGAAATGGGGTGACCAAGTGTTTTCAGAAAATCTCGATGTCAGGAAGGGTCCTATTCGCATTGAGGTGGATATTTTTCTTCTCTTTTTCCTTTCCTAATCCTTTCTCTACTCTATTCTCTGCATATCCTATGAGAAAATGTTTTCGTCGTGTTGACATGTCTGTAATCTTGTATGACCAGTGGTTCAAAAGGGGAATCACCAATATTTGCTACAACTGTTTGGACAAAAATGTTGAAGCTGGTTTGGGTGATAAAATAGCCATGTACTGGGAAGGGAATGAAATCGGGGTAGATGCTTCCTTAACTTATTCTGAGTTGCTTCAACAAGTTTGCCAGGTATAATAAACACTGTTGTTTGTCCTCTCCAACCACCTCTAGAGCTCTTCTTTCTCATTAAGTTTCTGGTACTGCGTTTTGCCTTGTCCTTGGTGCTGCAGCTTGCTAATTACTTGAAAGATATTGGAGTGAAGAAGGGGGATGCTGTCGTAATTTACTTACCAATGTTGATGGAACTTCCCATCGCTATGCTTGCATGTGCACGCATCGGAGCTGTTCATTCGGTAACCTGTGAAAATTGTACATTTGTCTAGAATGCAACATTTACCTAATTCATTAACACAAAACAAGTTTTCCAAAATTAATTCAATTCTCCCCCAGGTTGTTTTTGCTGGATTTTCTGCTGACTCTCTTGCTCAAAGAATCGTTGATTGTAAGCCAAAAGTAATACTGACTTGCAATGCTGTTAAAAGAGGCCCTAAGACTATAAACCTTAAAGCTATTGTTGATGCTGCACTTGACCAGTCTTCTAAAGATGGAGTCTCTGTAGGTTAGTCTCTATTTAACAAAATCATAATTTGGGTTCTTTTTCCATCTCTTTCCTGTATTTTGGATTTAACTGGATGTTCCCAATTATCATTTGCTGGTTTTTGCTCTTCATGGTTTTCCCTACAGTTTACCTTTTTCTCATCTCTTTACTCCTTTTTTGATAAGTTTCTTTTCCGAGCACAGCAAATAAAAGATAGGAAACAGACATTGCTTGTTCGTAACTGATGATTTTGGCTGTTTTGTCTTTTCCTCTTTAAAAACAGACGTCTGCTTGACCTATGAAAACTCATCAGCGACAACACGGGAAAACACAAAATGGCAAAATGGAAGAGATGTGTGGTGGCAGGTAACTAATGACCTTAATAATTCGAGAAAATGCATTCATTTCATTTTTCCAATGGTTCTTAAAGTCTTCTGTGGGTGGTGGTGATCTATTTAGGATGTCATTCCTAAATATCCAACATCATGTGAGGTGGAATGGGTTGATGCTGAAGATCCCTTGTTTTTGCTCTACACCAGTGGAAGTACTGGGAAGCCAAAGGTAATTTTGGTCCCTGGTTAGATTGTATATTTAACCTAGTTTATTTTATACTTCTCTCTTAATATGGGTTCTTTGAAGGGTGTCCTACACACAACTGGAGGGTATATGATCTACACTGCTACAACATTCGAATATGCATTTGACTACAAACCAACAGATGTATACTGGTATGCATTTGTCTTGACTGTTAAAATTCCTTACTAAAAAGCTATGCTATAGAGTGCTAATCTCTTTGCTTCTCTAACATAAGGTGTACGGCAGATTGTGGTTGGATAACTGGCCATAGCTATGTTACTTATGGACCAATGCTAAATGGAGCCACTGTTGTTGTCTTTGAAGGGGTAATGTACTTAGACATTGTATATTTTTAGTGGTTTATGATTTTCTATCAGTTACTGCCTTGAATCAATGATTCAACTCTAGGTTCCTCTCTCATAGTATCAGTTAATGTCTTGAATCAATGACTCAACTCAGGGTCCCTCTCCCATAGTATCAGTTAATGTCTTAAATCAATGATTCAACTCTAGGTCCCTCTCTGATAGTATCAGTTAATATATTGAATCAATGATTCAACTCTAGGTGCCTCTCCCATAGTAATACGCCAAGAGCTATCAGCAGTTAAGATGAAATGGTTTTACTATTGCTCTCTTTCACTTTGATTGATCAGCTGGTTGTGATAGTATCATCTGGTTTTGAACAGGCTCCAAACTACCCTGATTCTGGACGCTGTTGGGATATTGTTGACAAATACAAGATTTCTATATTTTATACTGCCCCAACGTTGGTGAGGTCTCTCATGCGCGATGACGATAAGGTAAAATATATGCAATCTTTCTGTTATGGTGAAAAAGTAACCAGCATTGTAAATGATGCTTTGAAAGCTACAAAATTACGGGTGTATTAATTTCATACTAAGTATTTAATATTAAATTAAGCCTTATGTGGTATCTAAATCATTTACTAATTATTTTCAACTTATTTTGATTGTTATAGTTTGTAACACGTTATTCTCGCAAATCGTTACGGGTCCTTGGAAGTGTGGGAGAGCCCATTAACCCGAGTGCTTGGAGGTTTTAAGTCTAATATCTCTATTTTTATTCTTGCAGTCAGTTGAATGAGAACTATATTTAATTTTTTACCAATTCTTTGATGTAGATGGTTCTTCAATGTAGTCGGTGATTCAAGGTGTCCCATTTCAGATACGTGGTGGCAAACTGAAACTGGTGGATTCATGGTAACTCTCTGCTCTCTCTCTCTCTCTTTATGTCTCTTGAAACCTTCTAGCATTATGTCTCTTGAAACCTTCTAGCATACTCTCTCTCATGTTCATCAAATTGCATCGCAGATAACCCCATTACCAGGTGCTTGGCCGCAGAAGCCTGGTTCAGCTACTTTCCCTTTCTTTGGTGTTCAGGTCTGTGATCAGGAGTGCAAATGTTAATTTAGCATATTGCTTTGTCCTACAGATATTCGTCTTTGGAGGGCTTCATTCTCATCTCTATCTCTCTGTGTATTCTGCAGCCTGTCATAGTTGATGAAAAAGGCAATGAAATCGAAGGCGAGTGTAGTGGTTATCTTTGTGTGAAAGGTTCATGGCCCGGGGCATTTCGAACTCTGTTTGGGGATCATGAAAGATATGAAACCACATACTTCAAACCTTTTGCCGGATATTATTTCAGTGGTGATGGTTGCAGCAGGTGGACAATCTCTCTAACTTTTGACAAAACCAAAATTGTAGTTAGTGTGTCATTTTTCAACTATNGTCTAATATCTCTATTTTTATTCTTGCAGTCAGTTGAATGAGAACTATATTTAATTTTTTACCAATTCTTTGATGTAGATGGTTCTTCAATGTAGTCGGTGATTCAAGGTGTCCCATTTCAGATACGTGGTGGCAAACTGAAACTGGTGGATTCATGGTAACTCTCTGCTCTCTCTCTCTCTCTTTATGTCTCTTGAAACCTTCTAGCATTATGTCTCTTGAAACCTTCTAGCATACTCTCTCTCATGTTCATCAAATTGCATCGCAGATAACCCCATTACCAGGTGCTTGGCCGCAGAAGCCTGGTTCAGCTACTTTCCCTTTCTTTGGTGTTCAGGTCTGTGATCAGGAGTGCAAATGTTAATTTAGCATATTGCTTTGTCCTACAGATATTCGTCTTTGGAGGGCTTCATTCTCATCTCTATCTCTCTGTGTATTCTGCAGCCTGTCATAGTTGATGAAAAAGGCAATGAAATCGAAGGCGAGTGTAGTGGTTATCTTTGTGTGAAAGGTTCATGGCCCGGGGCATTTCGAACTCTGTTTGGGGATCATGAAAGATATGAAACCACATACTTCAAACCTTTTGCCGGATATTATTTCAGTGGTGATGGTTGCAGCAGGTGGGCAATCTTTCAACTTTTGACAAAACCAAAATTGTAGTTAGTGTGTCATTTTTCAACTATGGCTTAGATAGAATCATATTAATGTATTTGATAATATCCAAGGTCGGTTGATTTTTACTAAGTTAATAATAAGTTTGATTTTGTATTCCAGAGACAAGGATGGTTACTACTGGCTAACGGGGAGGGTTGATGATGTTATCAACGTCAGGTAGAAGACAATTTTAAAATGATGTCAATCAATTCTCTAAACCTCGTATAATATTCCTACCGCTTAAGTTTGTGTTTTTTCTAATGCACAGTGGCCATCGAATCGGAACTGCTGAAGTGGAATCTGCTCTGGTTTTACATCCTCAATGTGCAGAAGCAGCTGTTGTAGGCATAGACCATGAGGTATGTGGACTAACTATGCATAAGTTGTTGGGATATGAAGCACAGTAAGATACTGATA
>NC_025695.1:22145653-22150982 GCF_000633955.1 Camelina sativa | reverse complement strand
TTGATTTTTACTAAGTTAATAATAAGTTTGATTTTGTATTCCAGAGACAAGGATGGTTACTACTGGCTAACGGGGAGGGTTGATGATGTTATCAACGTCAGGTAGAAGACAATTTTAAAATGATGTCAATCAATTCTCTAAACCTCGTATAATATTCCTACCGCTTAAGTTTGTGTTTTTTCTAATGCACAGTGGCCATCGAATCGGAACTGCTGAAGTGGAATCTGCTCTGGTTTTACATCCTCAATGTGCAGAAGCAGCTGTTGTAGGCATAGACCATGAGGTATGTGGACTAACTATGCATAAGTTGTTGGGATATGAAGCACAGTAAGATACTGATACGACTTCATATGTAATGAACATTTAGCTTGTTAGTCATTGAGCTTAAATAGAAATGACTTATGATGTTTAGGGTGTCTAGTAATTGGTTCTTCGGTTTGATTTTGTTCTTGATTCTGCGTTCCTCGTTTACCAGTGTGAATAATTGATTTAGTTTGGTTCTACTCAGGAACCAATGGAACTAATCGTCAACTCTCTTGCCTGTTTCAGGTGAAAGGTCAGGGTATTTATGCGTTTGTCACTCTTCTGGAGGGTGTTCCGTACAGCGAGGAGCTTCGGAAAAGCCTAGTACTAATGGTCCGAAATCAGGTATGATATATATTAAGAAAAGAAGTGAATAGTTAAAAGCTTTAGAGATGCTAAGCTTTTGAGGAACTGTTACTTGCACACTTTGATATTGTAATGAGTTTTGTTATAAAATTTTGCCATTTTCAGATTGGGGCTTTTGCAGCACCGGACAGAATACACTGGGCACCAGGGTTGCCAAAGACGAGAAGCGGAAAGATAATGAGGAGAATTTTGAGAAAGATTGCTTCAAGGCAATTAGAAGAGCTTGGAGATATAAGCACACTTGCGGATCCTAGTGTAGTTGATCAGCTTATTGCACTTGCTGATGTGTGATGTAAAAACCATACCGTATGACCCCCCAATGGAGAGTGATGGAGTTTTGTGCATCTTTATGTTTCTAGTGTCTTATAGAGGAATCAGTACTACAAAATCTGAAACAATATTCAGGTGTTTGGGAGGAATAAAGTAAGCTGACTATATTGTTGTGTGTTTTTAATAAAAGAAGTTTCAATTTCATGAGTTTGGTTTTGGAGAAATTTTTTTATAGGATTATAAAATTGATTACATTTAAATATAAAGAAGACAAGAAGAGGCTATGGTGACCAAAAGGAAACAGTAAACACACATAGATTAGGTATTATATTGCCTTAGAAGAGTCTATTTAAAACATAAATATAACTCGCAAAGATGCATTAAAATTAAAGAAACGTTTCAGCCAAGACGCTTTGATGTCGCTGCTCCTTCGTACGTCTTGCTTGATTTGCACTGAACTTGGAACATAAGAGCACACAAGTGGGTAACAAAATTTTTGTGTAGATACTCCAAGATACACTTGTTTAAAGTATCCATAATTTCCAACAACATAAGCTAGGTTGCGTGTAGGGTTCGATGCATTTTTACCAAGAACTACAACGATATTCTTCTTCTCGTCAATCAAGAAACTCCTAGCCCAATGTAAATACTGAGGACCAGTGAGTGATGGCAGATTAACCGCTAAGAACAACTTGTTCCACAACGCTTCTCCAGGGTCAATCTTATTCGTAACCCGTATCTCCATCCTCAATGTATCCTTGCCCTTAAATAACACGGCAAGCTGTTCTTCTCTAACACTAGAGAGAGTCACAGTATCCTGATCACAATAAGAGTCAAAGGGCAGACGAAGACGCTGTCCAAATCTCTCAGTTGTAAAATCAAAACAGATCAAGAAACTAGGGAGATCTGTTCTTAGTCTTCCTTCTTCTGCTATACACATCTCTCTAGCAAACCAATAAGTATTTCCCTTGAGAGACACGCCGAGTTGAAAATACGGGATTTTCCAATCCAGCGCCAAATGAAAAACCTTCCAAGAACCAGAGTTAAAATTGTAGATATCAAACTCATTAAATATAGACAAGCGTTTATCATAACGTCTCAAGATTTTGTAGTTACGAAACGAGTCGTTCTTCTCGTATCCAAGAGCGTACCTGTCAAATAACTTGGGATCCGCTCTGAGTTTGATCGACCTGAATTGCCCACAATAAGGATTCCCAACCACCAGAGTAAATCTTATGTCATGCTCATGGGTGATGCATAGCAATAAACCGTCGCAGTGAAAGACACTAGAAATAATATCAACTCCATGATCCGCATCATCGTTTAGGCGAACGAGTTTAGCTTTATGAATTATACATGATTTAACGTTGTCGTCGTCTTTGTGAATTCCATGGAGATTAACACTCATTAAATAAACCTTGTAATCCATCATCATGACCACCAGGAGCTCATTATCCTTAATTGCTAACGTTTTGAGCTTCTTCGTAAAGCTCTGATCGTAGGATAAAGTGTTCCAGTTTTTGCAAGTAGACCTAACTGCTTTGGTGGACTGTACCGGAACCCTAGAGAGTATCCCCTCCAACAAATCCCTTGGAAGATCGGACATAGCCATCGTTGCAGTTGTCTGTTTCTGGTCCGCCAAGTTAGGTCAAGCTACCTTTTTCTCCGATTTCTTCTGGCTATGTTATCTTAACACCAATTGAAGATAAACCCATTGGGTAATCGTAGGCTTCTAATCTAGGAAAATAAAACCCCAAAAAAAGAAAGTCTTCTTTTATGTCAAAACGTAATATTAATTCAATCAAACTTTAAATCCAAAATAGTTGTTCGGAGTACTATTTAGTATTTACAATTGACATAGTTAACCAAAGAAAAAAGAGTTTTGAAGTTATAATTGAAAGAAGTTGGTTTTGGTGCAATTTGTTCTTAAGGAATTCAAAAGAAAGAGTAGTGTTTTGATGAAATAGGCCGTCGTAATGGACTTTCAAAGCAGCTACATTTTACCACAAAAAAAAATATATATATAGTGGACTTTTCAAACTGTCGGTCACATGCCAAAAAGGTGGCTCATTGTGTGCTCCACTTGTACATGCATTTCTTAATAAATAATCAATTAAGGTCCTTTAATCAAGTCAAATTTGTAGTATTTCTGATAACATTTATTACGAAAATGATGGTATAGATGATAATAATTTTTTAAAATGTTCATGTTATGAAACCAAAGTAAGATATATGTCCGATTTGCAACACTCAAGCTTCTTGTCATCTAAATTCTAATGATGCTTTATTTCAATTTCAGTCAAACTATGCAGCAAGATCTACCCATGCTTCCATGAGTCGTTAAAAAGTTCCTTAATAAACAAGTTGGTGGAAGTATTGTCAAAAAAAAAAAAAGGAAAATGGTTGGTGGAAGTATATATTTTGTGAATATATAAATGGAGGGTGAAGAAGAAAGATAGATTTGCGAATTAATAGAGAAAGCATGGATCAGAAAAATTCACAAGTCTCAACTATTCTATTTGCTTTGCTTCTCCTCTCTTCTCTATTTCTCAGCCAACCGCAAGCTTTCTCTGTTGAATCATTAACATTACACCGCAAAATCAGTGAGTAATTTTGTTCTACAAACGTTGGGATTTTGTAAATAATAATCAATTTTCTTAAACTTTTTGGATAGTTCTAATATAATGTTAGTACGAGAGTGCGACTCTTCTAATTAGTGATGTGTTTTTGAAATGCAGTAGAGGGGAAAGATGGGTTGAAACAGATTGGATTCCAAAAAAAGGTTCAAACGAAGCCGAGCAGTTCGAGAAGAGGACCATCGAAGGGTCATCCTCCGGGCTCACCAAGACTATGACACACTTGCCTACTATATATGTGCATGCATACGCATGATTTGTAAGAGATTCAAACGTAGGTTATGATGTATCTTTATTTATGAGGGTTGTAATAAGTGAAAAGATATATGTATGTATTCAAATAGATTTTTTATAGAATATGTTTAAAGATTTGATATTATCTTTATTCATCAAAATATATTTTAAACTTTTATCTTTGTTATTCATCAAAATATATATATATATTTTAAAACTTTTTTTCCATCAACTTCGACTTGGAACTCCCTTATCCGTGGCTTCACGGTTCGATTCCGAAATGTTTGCGAGTGTTGACACTGTGTTCGACGAAATGCGTGTTAGAGACTTGGTTTCTTGGAACGCTATGATCTCTTGCTTTTCCCATGATGGTTTACCTCATCAGGGGTTGGGTATGTACAAGCGGATGGAAATCGAAGGTGTGTGCCCCGACGCTTACACGCTAGCTAGTTGCTTTGTTATCCTCTTGTGCTCACGTCAGTGCTGCTTTGAATATGGGAGTTATGCTACACAATATCTCCTGTGACATTCAACCCCATATTGTGGAGAGTTGCATATTCAGAACTTGTTGACTTACTTATGATCTACTCTCAAGTCTCAACGAATTTAATGTAAAGTAAATAATCTGAATTTATATACATGGAGTCGTTTTATTTTGTGAAAGAAGATCGTGAATCATCAATGAAGTTACGAAGTATCATCTGTGTCACTTTTACCAAAAAAAAAAAAGTATTTCTGAAACTAAAAGTGATAATTCACTATACCGGGAATTTAGAATTTTTTGTCGAAATCGAACCAAAACCAATATAATTCAAACCGAATACCAAATGAACCAAAGCCCGGGTGGATCCGGTTCAGCCAATTTGGTTCGTATTCCACACGTGTACATAAACCCTAAATGGTCCCTTCCTCTCTCGTGAGGGCTGTTCGATTTCATTCATTCTCGCTACCATAAACCTTAAAAATCCCCAATTTTTTTTGAAACTAAGAACGAAAGTGAAATCGTGAACTTCATCTTCTTCCTCTTCTCTTTTCAAACCAACCCCTTATTCCTGTATTGCACACTACTCAAAACTTGGAACGATGGAGAGTGTTGAAGAAGAAGAAGAAGAGGTGAGAAGGATTGTGACTGATGAAGAAAAGCTAGAAGCCAAAAATTTCAACATATTCGATCTCCCTGACGTACCTAAAGGACTTCCTCCGCATCTCGAACTCCAGCGAACTCGTGTTGTCTGCGAAGTTGGTGCTCCTTTACATGTAAGTTACAATTTGCTCTGTATTGGCTTTTGTCTCAATCCCTCTCTCATGTGGGGTTTGCTCTGTTTATTAAAAAATTCCAAATTTTTTTCTTGTGGGTTTGTCAATTTTGTCAGAAATTTGAAGTCTTGTGTTTGTGTGTTTTTGTTTGTAAGGCCACGGGTACCATTTACTCGGGTGCCTATATCTCTTCGGGAGTGGACAACAGTGTGAATCTAGAAAACTTCTCTGAGAATTTCAAAGTTGATGTGATTAGTCTCACA
>NC_025695.1:22093986-22145600 GCF_000633955.1 Camelina sativa | reverse complement strand
GTATTGCACACTACTCAAAACTTGGAACGATGGAGAGTGTTGAAGAAGAAGAAGAAGAGGTGAGAAGGATTGTGACTGATGAAGAAAAGCTAGAAGCCAAAAATTTCAACATATTCGATCTCCCTGACGTACCTAAAGGACTTCCTCCGCATCTCGAACTCCAGCGAACTCGTGTTGTCTGCGAAGTTGGTGCTCCTTTACATGTAAGTTACAATTTGCTCTGTATTGGCTTTTGTCTCAATCCCTCTCTCATGTGGGGTTTGCTCTGTTTATTAAAAAATTCCAAATTTTTTTCTTGTGGGTTTGTCAATTTTGTCAGAAATTTGAAGTCTTGTGTTTGTGTGTTTTTGTTTGTAAGGCCACGGGTACCATTTACTCGGGTGCCTATATCTCTTCGGGAGTGGACAACAGTGTGAATCTAGAAAACTTCTCTGAGGATTTCAAAGTTGATGTGATTAGTCTCACAGAGACAGATATGGTATTCGATATGATTGGTATCCCTCAAGGAATCGCTAATGCTTTCAGAAGAATCCTCTTAGCTGAGGTCTGACTCACAACCTTTGATGAATCCTTTATTACTAGAATCTTTTATTAAAAGTGTGTTCATTTGTTTGGACAGCTTCCTTCAATGGCTATTGAAAAAGTGTTTGTAGTAAACAACACTTCTATTATTCAAGACGAAGTTCTTGCTCACAGGTTGGGTCTTATTCCAATCGTAGCTGATCCGAGGCTCTTTGAATATTTATCCGGTAAGGAAATATTTTTGTGGCATGTGATTCATCTTTGTAAGCTCATGATTCTTTGTGTCACAATCTTTGTTTTTTAATCTCTGTGTTATAGAAAACGATCAGCCAAATGAAAGGAACACCATTGTTTTCAAACTCCATGTGAAATGTCCAAAAGGTGACCCGCGTCGTAAAGGTAATATTTGTTCTTTGGTTAGCACAAGAAGAGGATTCATTGTCTTATTGTTAGCTTGATCTCTCATGAACGGTGTCATTTTTATTTTCTTGAAGTTTTAAGTAGCGAATTGAAATGGTTACCAAATGGGAGTGAGCTTCTCAAAGAATCAGCAGGAGGTTCAACCACAAATCCAAAAACTCATACTTCATTCAGCCGCAGCCAAGATTCCTTCCCTGAATTTGCAGATAATCCTATCATGCCGAGCTTTGAAGATATCTTGATAGCAAAACTCGGCCCTGGCCAGGTACTGTTTTATTTATTTATTATATTCCTCTTAATTGTTACACTTAGGAAGACTTCACTTGCGATGAGAGATGAAAGACTTGCGTCTCCTTCTATCTTTTTCTTGCAGGAGATTGAGCTTGAAGCTCATGCGGTTAAGGGCATTGGTAAAACACATGCAAAGTGGTCTCCAGTAGCTACGGCTTGGTATCGAATGTTTCCTGAGGTGAGAAGTTCACCACAATCTTTTGTGCTATCTCCTCTTTTCTTGACTCGTCCTAAGCTTCTTCCTAACGCTTTTATTTATAATATCTTAGGTGATTCTACTAAAGGAATTCGAGGGTAAACATGCTGAAGAACTCGTAAAAGTCTGCCCCAGGAAAGTTTTTGACATTGAAGAGATGGGCCAAGGTGAAGTAAAAGCCCTCCCTAGTTTCCTTCAAAGTCTTCTTACTTGCTTTTTCAGTAACAATAAGAGATTCTGGTGAAAAACCCGAGAACTTTGGCTTGCAAGTGTCTCTGCAATTTGATTTCATATTGACTTCCAAAAGTGGAAAAACAGGTAGAAAAAGGGCAACCGTAGCTCGGCCGCGTGACTGCTCCTTGTGTAGAGAATGCTTAAGAGAAGGAGACGAAACAATAGAAGGAGAAGCAAATTCAAAAGGTAAAGCAGAAGCAAAATCAGAAGGAAAAGCAGAAGCAAAATCAGAAGGAAAAGCAGAAGCAAAAGGAAAAAGAGATTGGGTGGACCAAGTGGCTCTGCGCCGTGTCAAGAACCATTTTATATGTAAGAACCGCTCAATTCAACTAGGCAATTCATGATGTGAAAGAAATTCTAATTGAGTTTTTAATTGTCATTGGCAGTTACGATCGAGTCTACCGGATCACAGCCTCCGGACGTGCTTTTCACAGAAGCAGTGAAGATATTGGAAGACAAATGTGAACGTGTAATCTCTGAACTCTCTTGAGAAGAGGTCCTATAGGTTTAACTCTACCGGTTTAGTTCAGTTTTGGGTTTTGTATCGAGAGTTTATACGAAGAACACTGACATTTAGTTCAGTTTGTGGGTTTTTGGTTCGACAATCGGTTCAAATTAGAATTCATGTGAACATTGAAGAGAAAGATGTATTTACACTTTCACTCTTAAGCACTGAACAGAGGGAGATTTATATGAATTAGTAATTTGAAATCTATAGCTGATGAAAAATATAATTATGTACGAGGATATATAAAAGATGAGAAATCTATAGACCAGTTTTTCAAGTTACAAGACAAAGATGGTAAATTAAAAAAGAAAGAAAATCGAACTATTTTGGTAAAATACTCTTGGGATATTCTGCCTAACTAATATATGTATATACAATTTACTAAACAAGCCATTCATATATTTTTGAGATTAGAGGACAAAAAAATATATATAATTTTTGAGATCTTTTGAGAATTTTTTTTGAGACTAAACAAAGTATTGTAAAGTAAAATAGCTCTCAAAGACGTCACATAAAATACAAAAAAATTTCATGCTTCCACCAAACAGCGGCGGGTGCGGAATAGGATTATTGGTTTATTTGATGTTGATAATGTCTGGGATGAATCGACCTCGGGTATGGAGAATATTGCTACAAAATATTTTGAATATTTTTTTAAGAGATCGGAGGTCACAGATTTCAGAGATGATTCAGGAGCTTTCCCCACTCATCACAGACAATATGAACCGGGATCTAACTAGGGACATCACTGAATCAGAAGTTCAGAAAGCCTTGTTTGCTATGCATCTGGAGAAAACCCCAGGGCCCGATGGAATGACGGCTTTATTTTTCCAACGTTTCTGGTCATCTTTAAAAGGGGATTTGGTGACTTTGGTTAAAGAGTTTTTCCGAACGGGCTGCTTTGACCCACGTTTAAATGAGACAAATATCTGTCTCATTCCTAAGGTTGATCGCCCGCAGCGGATGGCGGAATTTAGACCGATTAGTCTTTGTAATGTGAGTTATAAGATTATTTCTAAGATACTGTGTTTTAGGCTTAAACGTTTCTTGCCATCTTTGGTGTCAGAAACTCAGTCTGCTTTTGTTTCTGGTCGATTAATTACAGATAATATTCTTGTGGCTCAGGAGATGTTTCATGGGCTGAATACCAACCGACGATGTAATTCGGAGTTTCTGGCTTTCAAAACGGATATGAGTAAAGCATATGATCGTGTTGAATGGGCTTTTCTGGAAGCGGTTATGGTTAAGTTAGGTTTTGCTAGGAAATGGATTACATGGATTATGTGGTGTGTTTCTTCTGTGTCGTACCAAGTCCTTCTGAATGGACAGCCTCAGGGCTCTATCATTCCACAGAGGGGTTTACGCCAGGGAGATCCTCTGTCACCATATTTGTTTATACTTTGCACAAAGGTGTTAATTGTAAATATTAAAAAGACCGAACGGGAAAAGAAGTTGACGGGTATCACAATAGCTCGTGACTGCCCCACTATTTTGCATTTATTGTTTGCTGACGATAGTTTGTTTTTTTGCAAAACCGAGGCGACTGAATGTCGAATGGTAATGGATATAATAGATAATTATGGTAAAGCCTCGGGTCAAGAGGTTAATTTGGAGAAGTCTTCTATTATGTTTGGTAAGAAGATTCCATCTGACACAAGATCTCAGTTAAAATCCGTTATTGGGATTTCTAAAGAAGGTGGCATGGGCGCTTACTTGGGTATCCCTGAAAGTCTTCAGGGTTCGAAAACTAAGGTTTTTAGCTACGTTAATGATCGTCTGGATGATCGAGTAAATGGTTTGTCTGCTAAGTATTTATCGAAAGGGGGTAAGGAAGTTATGATTAAATCGGTCGCGCTAGCTCTTCCGACCCATGTTATGTCGTGTTATAAACTGCCGCAAGAGTTAACGTCTAAACTAACAAGCGCTATTTCAAAATTCTGGTGGAAGTATAACGACAAGGCATGTGGTATGCATTGGGTAGTTTGGGATAAATTGTGCAAAGATAAATGCGAAAGGGGGGCTGGGCTTCCGTGCTCTGGAACAATTTAATGACGCCATGCTGGCCAAACAGTATTGGCGGTTAATTCATTATCCGATGTCGTTAATGGCTCGAGTGATGCGAGGTAGATATTTTTGGAATAAACATCCTCTTTTGGCCAAAAAACCATATTCCCCGTCCTTTGCATGGCAGAGCAATTTTTTCAACTAAAGATTTGGTGGTACAAAGAGCACGTTGGGCAGTGGGCTCTGATTGTTCTATTTTGGTTTGGCGGGATCCATGGATATCGGATCTTCGGTCATGGCCAGCTAATGGTCGGGGGAGGTGGTTACATCCGAATTTGATGGTTAGTCATTTAATTAACCCAATTACAAAGGAATGGCATTTGCCTATTCTCGTAGAGCTTATGGATCCAGTGGATATTCAGCTTATTAGGAGTATGATGGTCAGTAAATTTTATAAACTGGATGGCTTAGTATGGCATTTTACTAAGTCGAGAAAGTATTCGGTCAAATCGGGTTATCGCTTTGCTAGGGATTTAATTAAGGAAATTGAATATGGGTCGTCGTGTTCGGCTTTACGGCAGATTGCCTCCGGTACTCTTCCAGTGTTAGAACGACTTCCTCATCGGGGTGTTCGATGCGACACTTTGTGTAAACGGTGTGCTTCTGAGATAGAGACTATAAATCACGCTCTTTTTGAGTATTCCCGTTTGTGCAGTATCTGGAAATTGTCTCCGGTTTCGTTAATTCCTGAGGGTTTTCCCTACGGTTCAATATACTCAAATTTAGATTTTATTTTTTGGCGGACGTCTTCTCAATCGGGGGTTTCAGACATAGCTTTTCGTCTCCCTTGGATTCTTTGGTCAATCTAGAAAGACAGGAATAAAAAAGTCTATCAGGGACTAGAGGCAGAGCCAATTGACATTATAAATCAGGCGATTAATGATAAATTACTATAGGAGGATGCCAAATCTTTCTCTGAGAGATTTTTGGACATCTCACCAATTTTGGAGGAACGGGCCCCCTACCTTGCTGTCAGGTTGATGGTTCCTGGAAAGGTTCTGATGCTTTTGAGGGGATGGGATGGTGGTTTTGTAATAGTGAGGATATAACACTACTTATGGGAGCACAAAGTCATAGACGCAGCCCGACCCCTTTACACGCGGAGTTACATGCTCTGAATTGGGCTGTGGAGTCCTTTCTAGCAGCTGGTGTCCACTGTCAAGCGTTCGAGACGGATAATGCAGAGTTAGTTGTGATGGTGTAGATGCTAGACTATTGGCCCGCTTTTTTGAACCTGCTGGATGATTTCTCTTTGCTCAGATCATCTTTTCCCTCCTTCACCCTTATTAGGGTCCCTCGTCTATCCAACGCTAGGGCGGATTGTCTTGCTCGTTCGTCGAGATCTTTACCTTCTGAAATTTCTTTTGTAAACTCTTATCCTCCTGTGTGGGCAACCAATCTTGGAGTCCTCTTCTAATTTAATTATATGTTTGGTTGAAAAAAAAAGACGACACATAAAATGTTTGTTATATGATTTATGTCATTAAAATGTTTATTGGCTAAGAAGCCGGCTGAAAAAGTATTTTCTCGACAAAAAATTTAGTTGCATGTGGTGTTAGGTGGTTGATAGGATCTGGATGTAATGTTTCAGTTTGGCAAGATCCATGGATTCCCGATAACCACCCCGTCCCGCGAATGGTAGGGATAGGTATTTACATCCAAATTTAATAGTTAATCACTTAATCAATCCGGCCACTATAGAGTGGCATCTGCATATTCTCCAGCAATATATGGATCCGAAAGATATTCAGATTATTTGGCGTATGATTATAATTAAGTCTTTTAAGCCATATCGTTTGGTATGTCATCATACAATATCCGAGAAGTATTCTTTAAAGTTAGGCTACGGGCTGGCACAAGACATGGGTAAAGAGGTAGATATTGGTCCAACTTGCTCAGTTTCAAGAGCTCATGCATGGAAACTTCACGTAGCGCCCAAAATTAAGAATTTTTTCTGGCAAATTGCTTCCGGTTCTCTCCCTGTGATGGATCGTTTAGCTCATTCTGCGGTGCAGACAATTAATCATGTTCTTTTCTGAGTGTCCTCGTTTGCATCAAGTTTGGGAGTTGTCTCAAGTTACGGTTCTACCATGGGGTTTTTCCTTTTGAATCGGTATATGCAAATTGGGATTTCATTTTTTGGAGGGGGGAAACTTTTTCCAGAGATCAGGATAACCATCTTCAGTTACCTTGGATATTATGGTAGCTTTGGAAAGATAGGAATAAAAAAGTATTTCAAGGTACATATTTAGAGCCAAACGATATTATTAATCAGGCTTTATGTAAAAAATCATTATGGGAGGAGGTGCAACTACAACCAGGAGGGTCCTCGGGTATCTCCGGTTTGTCGGAGTCCGTGGAATTTAGGGATAATCAGGGTCAGGTTTCTCGATGTCAGATTGATGGCTCCTAAAAAGTTTCATACATCAGTTCAGGTTTGGGCTGGTGTTGATGTAACGACAACGATCAGACTACATTGTTGGGAGCAAAATGTGTTCGTCGAAGCCCGTCTCCTCTGCATTCAGAGTTGCAAGCTCTACTTTGGGCCATGAAGAGTATTTGTGTTGGAGGAGTTATTTGTTAGAGCTTCGAGACGGATTGTGCAGTATTAGTTGCGATTCAATCCCCTGACGATTAGCCGGCTTTTTCTAATCTACTAGATGACTTCCACCTGCTCCGCTCGACCTTTCCTCTCTTCGCCTTGTCTAAAATATCACGTACGTCGAATCTGAAAGCGGATTGTCTCGCTAGGTCGTCCAGGTCATTATTCTCAAAAGTTACGTTTGCAAACATTTTTCCTCGTGTTTGGACTTCCAACTTTGGTTGACAAATATATATATATATATATATATATATATGTATTGTTTTATTTAAAATAATAATTTGTAAGTACAGTATAGTTAAAGAAAAAGGTACCAAAGCTTTTGTTATTGATAACTCTATATTTATCATTTACGTAATAAATTTGTTAAATACTTTGTCATTCTAATTTTTTTGCATGTTTTGAAAACTTAGATATTTTAGATATTTAGTATAAATTAATATATGTCGTTGCACCTAAAAAAGAGTATAAATTAATATATGTAATCTTTGTTTGCTTTCTTTAAGATTACATATAATAATGTGTTAAGAAAACACCCAAAAAATATCTATATATAGATTTATATCAAGGTCGATTAACATCTATATATAGATTTAAAATCTATATATCAGTTCTTTTATAAAAAAAATTGTTAAAGGACTTTGGTCTTATTAAATATGAAATGTACTTTCCAGATCTGAAAGTAAAGCGATGCATACTACTTATTCAATAACTGAAACGAGTTTTCAAGATAACTTGTGCTATACATAATCTTAAGTAGATCACATGTCAACATTTCAGTCATAGTTGACGACCATGACATGATCAGCGCTTGAAGATCCAGCTTCAAAATTCATCATATCAACACCTTCCCACAGATCAAACAGGATTGTCAATGAATTATAACTCTACCTGCTATATCCATAAAACACCAAAGAGACATACTTGGGTTCACCCCTAAGGGTGATGTAATGAACCGTATCATGAAGTACGTACCGGACGAGGAGATGTCTCGGAAAGACAAAGAAAAGAAAAGATTCGAGAATGACCTAAGTAACTTGTGTCTAAAGTTACCAAGTCATGAAAGGGTCTAGAGCCGAAGAACGGACGGGAACCGTTGGGACATCCGGACCAATGGATGATGAATGATCAAGGAAAATGGTGAGAGGACCAAAGGAAGGAAAAAGGAAAATAATGGCCATGGAAAAATGGTACAAAGGACGTAAAACGTACCATGGGAACGGAATGGTCATGTACCGACCAAACGGTCAATGTACGACGGACGATGGTTGGATCGGACGTACGGGACGGAGGTCCGAAGATGGAAAAGACAACCGAGTGTCACGGACGAAGAGGTCCAGAGATGGCCACAAAATTTTGGTGTCACGGTCAAGGGGACCGGGGACTGTCGAGGAAATGGACTTGCGGACGAAGGATGGTTCTGCGGACGAGTACAGACGTACATGGGACGCAAGAGAGACGCCATGTGTCACGCGATTAAGTCACTTCCACCAGCGAGTGAGATGCACGCGCGAGTGGAGGAGAGTACATGCAATTTTTATAACACTTGTCAAATAGAAATTACCACTTGCCTAAGCCAAGAGTCGACCAAAGGGGCTATAAATATCTCCCCTTGGCTTCTCATTTCGACCAAAACCTCTCTAGACAGTTAAACTCTGCCCAAATTTTCTCTCAACTCTCTTAAAGAAGAAAGCTTGTGATTTCGAGAGAAGAGGAAGAAGAGGAGAAGATCTCGGCGAAGAGAGGAGCTAAAGATCAAGGAAGTGCTGTCAGATTGGCGTAGTGTGGTGAAGTTCCAATCGGCCAAAAGTCTCCAAAGCTAAGGTGAGTTGTGGATTTTGGGGATTAGGAGGTGTGTGAGCTCTCTAACTCCTGCATCGGCCCTTGTGTGTTGCATTAGTATCTTGTTGCATGTAGATCTGTAGATTGCATGTAGACAAGAAAGATTTTAAGGGATTTTTAAAGCATTCTGTGGGGAGAATGGCTTTCCCTTAGACTAGATGCAAGTGTGAAATGCCTTGCATGCTAGATCTAAAGGTTTAAAGTGTTTTGGGGTGAAAGAATATTTTTAGAAATCTCATGCAAGTGTGAAATGCCTTGCATGCTAGATCTAAAGGTTTAAAGTGTTTTGGGGTGAAAGAATATTTTTAGAAATCTCATGCAAGTGTGAAATGCCTTGCATGCTAGATCTAAAGGTTTAAAGTGTTTTGGGGTGAAAGAATATTTTTAGAAATCTCATGCAAGTGTGAAATGCCTTGCATGCTAGATCTAAAGGTTTAAAGTGTTTTGGGGTGAAAGAATATTTTTAGAAATCTCATGCAAGTGTGAAATGCCTTGCATGCTAGATCTAAAGGTTTAAAGTGTTTTGGGGTGAAAGAATATTTTTAGAAATCTCATGCAAGTGTGAAATGCCTTGCATGCTAGATCTAAAGGTTTAAAGTGTTTTGGGGTGAAAGAATATTTTTAGAAATCTCATGCAAGTGTGAAATGTCTTGCATGATGGATTTTGGGAATTTTAAGATTTTTCCAAGGGTGGAAAATAATTTTAAAAATCTCATGCAAGTGTGAAATGCCTTGCATGATGGATTTTGGGGATTTTAAAATTTTTCCAAGGGTGGAAAATAATTTTCAAAATCTCATGCAAGTGTGAAATGCCTTGCATGATGGATTTTGGGGATTTTAAGATTTTTCCAAGGGTGGAAAATAATTTTAAAAATCACATGCAAGTGTGAAATGCCTTGCATGTTCGATTTTGGGTTTTTTTCGATCATGGGGATCGATGGAAAAATTAGTAAGATTTTTCTTACTTAAAATTTGGTGAATTGGGGGTGTGTCATGCATGTTAAATTTTATTTAATTTTGCATGAATTTTTGGGAGAGGTTCAACTCCTAGACTTGATGGGAGATCGGTCTAGTTGAGGGGATGCTATTTTTGGTGAGTCCATACGAGAATCTCCTGTGTGGAAAGAGCCGTATGAGGACCCAAAAATATATGAAGATAAAGTTTAACCTCTAAAATGGGAAAGGTGGTTGTTGGTGAGGCCACGCGAGAATCTTCGGGGAGGAAAGAGCCGCATGTGTACCCAAACCAAAGAGAAATAACCTCATGGTGTTGATGGGAGATCAAACCATTAGAGTGTTATTTTTTTAGCCATGCGAGAATCTCCGGAAAGAAAAGAGCCGCATGCATGTGAAAAATATGAGAGTTAAGATGCATGCAAAATTTGATGTTTAAATTGAGGTTAAAACTTTGGGGTTGGGAGAATATAGGATGCATGCATGTTTATTGTTTCTTAAGTTGCTTGATTGTTTTCTTGCGGCTTAGGCCTTGTGTGTGGTGATTGTTTGTTGCTTGCGTGTGACGCTTGCATGTTTGTGTGTGGTATGGTTGTGCTTAATTTTTGGAGTCTTGAGTCCTAGAGTTAAGTGTTGTCCTAGCTAGATCGCGGGTTAAATGTCTCGGCTCTTAGCTAGATGATTGATCTCTATTCCTGACGTGTGTGGAAGTCCGGTGAGCTAATCCAGAGAGATCTCATGGCAGGACGGATTCGGGTCTAGCTAGCTACTAGCCTGAACCGCATGACGATGTGGCAATGTGTCCCCGGTTGTTCACCTGGGATTGGTGACAACGCGGAGGATTTTTGGGGTGTGTCCGGTTGGTTGCCTTTGTGGTATCAACGCGGAAGAGTGTTGGGACGGAACAGAGGATCGATGGGCCCTAGGTTGTGGAGTTGTTTATCATAGGACGTGTGTTCCTAGGTTGTGATGGTGAATCCCCAGGTTGATTGTGATATCCCTGGGAGAGATCTGGTTGTGTTAGTCATGGTGTGGATACCTGACTTGGGTGTCAAGTGTAGTCAAGTGGTCTTGATACACTGATAGCCTTTTTCCACCTTGGCAGTGATTGAGGGTGAAGTGGCGTGGAGGCCAAGATAGAGTTAAGGTCTAAACGAGTCGGGTCTTGTTTGTCCTTGCATGCTTGTGTGTGTGTTGTTTGCTTGCTAAGCTTTCGCATTGCGTGCTTTGATTGTGGGGTAGTTGTGGGGTAGTTGGATGTGTTGAGATAGCATGTTTTAGGGGGATAACATGTTAAAGGGTTGCCCAACTTACTGAGTGATCTTAGATTGTTCACCCCTCTCCACAATTGTTTTTTTTGTAGGGAAAGTTTTTAAGGGGGTAGTACCGAGTTTAATGGATCGGATAGGATGTTTTCGTGCTGTGTTGCAAAGTCCTTGCTCCAACGCTTTTGTTTTGTGTTGTTATTGATTTTGTAAACTTTATTCTATATATAATAAATTGATTATTTTCATACATAATTCGGACAAGTGGAGCTGGTACGGATTAGTCCGGGCCAGCATAACGCCGCGTATGTACCGAGGGTTGCAAAACCTAAGAAATGTACGTAGCAGATAGATAGCTGCCGGTGAACTGGCCGAGGAACCTAATTCGTTGGTGGAACCTTGGCTGGATTGCTAGCAGTTGTCTGAGTGTGATGACCTTCAGGACAGCCCACGGTTAGTCCGGCCGTGTGGATGGAATGAGGGCATTACAGGTGAACCTCTTCATTCACCCCCTTACAAAATAAGGAAATAAAATCTGTATACATTATTATAAAATTAGAAACTTAAACCGCTGTTTTATAAACCCAAACCGATATATAATTTTGTTCTAATTGTAAAATCTAAACCTTAACCATCTCATTTGTAAACCCAAACCGACATATAATTTCGTTCTAATTGTATGTAAAATCTAAAGCCTAACCATCTCATTTGTAAACAATAATCAACATATAATTTCGTTCTAATTGTAAAATCTAAACCCTAATCATCTCATTTGTAAACCCAAACTGACAAATAATTTCGTTCTAATTGTAAAATCTGAACCCTAACCATCTCATTTGTAAACCCAAACCGACATATATTTTTGTTCTAATTATGAAATCTAAACCCTAACCACCTTATTTCTAAACCAAAACCGACATATAATTTCGTTTTAATTATAAAATCTAAACACTTCTCATATATAAACCCAAACCGATATACAAACTCGTTTATTTGTAAAATGTAAACCAAGCCATATTTTAACTTTCTTTAAATAAAAGTATACAAAATTTGTTTCCTTAATTTGTTTTGCTTTTTAGTTTAATTTTGATTTATTTTTTAAATAAAATATTAGATAGAACATTTTGATTTGTTGAGAGGGGGGGGGTGAATACAAAGGTTCACCCCTAGGGGTGAACCTAAGTATTTTTCAACACGAAATATGTAAAATCAACCATTTTATCACACTAATAAAAAAAAGTATGAAGAAGAGAAAAGAAATGGACAATTCTTGGGTTCACCCCTAGGGGTGAACCTCTCTTATTCACCCGCTCTTGATTAAGGAAACAAATTACTAATTAAAGAAACAAAATATGTTTATAATTCAATTTTAATTATAAACATTATATTATAGTTTTTAATTATAACATCTAAATCCAAATTGCATTTTTATAAACCTAAACCGAGATATATATTTTTTAATTGTGTAATTTAAACCCTAACCACTCTTTTATAAATCCAAATTGATATACAATTTTGTTTAATTGTAAAATCTAAAACCTAACCACTCTTTTATAAACCCAAACCGACATTTAATTTTCTTTAATTATAAAATCTAAACCCTAACCACTATTTTATAAACCCAAACCGACATATAAACTTTTTTGATTGTAAAATCTAAACCCTAACCACTCTTTTGTAAACCCAAACCGACATATAATTTTGTTTAATTATAAAGTCTAAACCCTAAATACTAACCACCCTTTTGTAAACCCAAACCGACATATAATTTTGTTTAATTATAAAATCTAAACCCTAACAACTATTTTGTAAACCCAAACCGACTTATAATTTCATTTAATTGTAAAATCTAAACCAAATCACTATTTTGTAAACCTAAACTGACATATAATTTTGGTTAATTATAAAAACTATACTCTAATCATTCCTTTATAAACCAAACCGACATAATTTCCTTATTAAAAAATCAACATAATTTGTTTCCTAAATTTGTTTTGTCTTTTTTATTTTAATTTTGATTTATTTTATAAATATAATATGACATGGTGTTTTGTTGTATTTTGATTGGTTAATTAATATGGGTGAATAAAAAAGGTTCACCCCTAGGGGTGAATCCAAGAATTTGAAATCACCTCATCTTCGGTTTTAAGGTCAAGTTTGTTTGCAACATATTTTTGAGATATGAAATTTGCATGTAACTATTCTTGTGAGTATGAATAAGAATGTTGTGGTGGGTAAAAAAACCCGGCCCGACCCGAACCTGAAAAAAACCCGCCCAAGAAAAACTGGAATACAAAAAATCCGAACGGGTTCTAAGTCCTGTGGATAAACCCGAACGGGTTTTAAAACTTGTGGGTAAACCTGCGGGTACCCTAAATTTCTTTGTCTTATGTTATATGTATTTTGCATGTATTTTGCATTTTACACTACGCATTTTTGTGTCTTTAATTTTTTCATATCAAAAACAAATATGATTTATATTATGTATTTTTGTATATTTTATTATATGTATTTGACCATATTCTTTGATTATATTAAGAAAAAAGAATGTGGTTCTACAAAAAGCCATCAAAACATAGATTGAGTATCAAAAATCAAAAGCATAGACAAGTATCAAAACCAAAAACAAAGTCACAAAAACAACAACAATTTTTTTTTCATTCTTCCTCCTCTGGTTCTTCTTAAACCTGATCAGAATCTAAACAACAAAACAATGGAATTTATGTTATAATGTCATAAATAATTTTTCACAATGTCTATTCTTAAGTAAAAATCTTAATTTTTTTTTTACCTTGGTCTCATACTTCTGAGCTACTCGCCACATATATAGTACCTTCAACTTCATCATCAAAGTTTTCTTCAATATCACCTATAATTAGAAAAATTTAAATCAACATAGCAAGGGAATCTAGAGGTTCATTGTCTAAGTATAACTCTACGTGCAATATCCATAAAACACCAAATATGTAAAATCAACCATTTTATCAAACCAATAAAAAAAGTAGGAAGAAGAGAAAAGAAATCACCTCATCTTCGGTTTTAAGGTCAAGTTTGTTTGCAACATATTTTTTGAGATATGAAATTTGCATGTAACTATTCCTGTGAGTATGAACATGTAAAAAATCGTAAATTTTTTTTATCATTATGAAAGTACCATAATAATTACTAATTGAAAAGATGTGAAAAAGCAAACGTACTTAACCCTCAGTAGGCGATATTTGTTGCAATGTGAAGCCTGAAGGAGGCCTTGGCTTGAGATGTTTAGCAGAGGCAAACAATGTGAGCTGCTTGAAGCTGGTTTGGCGTATTGTATCGCATAGTGATACACTCTGGGTAAGATGGGTTGAGGTAAATCTGCTTAAGAATGCACCCCTCTGGTCAATGAAAAAGAATACACATCAGGGCTCCTGGATCTGGCATACTGTTCAAATACAAGGAGGTGGCTAAAGATTTTTGCAAAGCTGAGGTGGGGAATGGAGAACGTACATCGTTCTGGTATATCCGTGGTCAAAATTGGGTATTCTTGCTGACCATTTAGGAGATAGAGGAGTAATTGTAATCGGCATTGAGTGTAGTAGCTCAGTTGCGGATGCGTGGGGTGGGCTGGTCGACGTCGTGGTCGCCACCGCTCTGACCAACTAGTTCAGATTGAAGATGCTTTGAGTTTGCAGTTGCAGAGCAGAAGTAACAAGGAGGATGGTGTAGTTTGGCAAGGGAAGGTGACGTTCTCAGGCCGCGGGTTTCAACTAAAGACACTTGGAATCACGTTCGAACCACATCAAACACACACACGAAGATTAATGGTAATATATATCTTCTGATTTTACTGACTACTGTATTCTCCGAAGAGATTTAATGTCCTAATTACACACACGGATAAGTCTCATTGTTACATACATATTTTGCTCTTCTTTGGTCAACTTTGCTTTCGTTCTCTTTAAGCATTAATACTTGTAAATTAGGGCCTAAATCTGTTTAAGCTAATGACGCCCAAAGATCAAGTTGTTCCGGTACGGTTTACCGAAATTTAACCGGTGGTTTTAGTGAACCGGATAAAATAAAACCCTACATTTCGTTTGTTTGCTGTCTTCCTCGGATGTTTCGGCTTCTCCGACGCCTTTGCATATCTTGCCGAGTCTTTTCTTCATATCTCTGCTTGTAGAGCCGAAGAAGCCAGCGATATGAATCCTAACTCTCATTCACTGAAACCCCTAAAAAATTAGGTCTTGGATTAAGCTTTTGTAACAAGGTAGGTTTCGAGGTTTTTTTTCTTTTGGGTTACGTTCCTTAGTCTATAAGACTCCTATTTGCGTAGTGAGCTCTAAGTTTCCCTCTATGAATGTTCATGTTGGAAATCCATAAGATTCCTATCTTACCAGTTTGACGTGTTTCTTTGCTTGGATTCTACATGAATCTAAACATCAAACCTTTCTCTGTTTTGTAATATTACTCTCTTCGTTTCGTGCAGAGAATATGGATCGCATAAGCAAACTACCAGACGATGTTGTTGGTCATATATTGTCCTTCCTTACCACAAAGGAGGCTGCTTTGACTTGTGTTCTCTCCAAGAGGTGGCGCAATCTGCTTGCATTTCTCCCTAATCTTGTCATTGATGACCGTAATTTTCTGCATCGGGAACGCTGTAAAGAGTTAAGGGAAGATATTCGACAGAGCTTCATGGATTTTGTTGATAGAGTATTGGCATTGCAGGGTAGTTCTCCCATTAAGAAAATTTCGCTCGATGTTTCGGGCGGTTTTGATATAGCTCGTGTTAATCGTTGGATACAGAATGTGATGGTGCGTAGTGTTTCAGAGATTAATCTATCAGTGACTAGGGATACGGAATCGAGAGATAACTATAATCTGTGTTCAAAAGTTTTCGAGAACAAGAAACTAATAAAGCTGGAATTACGTGGTGCAATGGACTTTTGTTCGGTTGATGGGAGGATTTTCTTACCGATGCTCAAAACTCTTGTTCTTGAGTCAGTTTGGATATCTGTTGATAAGTTTGAGATTCTTCTTCATGCTTTACCTTCGCTTGAGGAATTAGTTCTAGATTATATAGACTGGAAAGAAGAGGAGGAGGCCAATGTGTCTATATCAAGTGCAAGCCTCAAAACCCTAAAAATTGAGTCCAGCTGGGAGTTACGCTGATTATGTCGTGGACAATTATTCCGTAGCTAAAATGGTAAACTTGTTTTGAGGCTCGAATCAGCCTTTTGGTAAGTGCTGAAGAACAAATCATTCGAGCAAGAGCGCCAAACAATGATGGGTTAGACGATGATGTTCTCCAGCTTGCAAATGTGGGGAAGCTTATGAATGGCATTCAATATGTTCGGTATCTAGTTCTGTCTCCTGATACTCTTGAGGTCAGGTTTCTTCTTCTTTTCTCTATTTTTGTGATATTTTGATCCAGCTGGTCTCCATGAAATAAAAGAAAGAAAACCAGCACAATTTGTCATCTTCGTTCTAACTGTGGCTTTGTCTTTGTTGTCAGGTTCTGTCTCTATGCACTGAATTGATGCCAGTATTCAACAACCTCAAAAAGTTAGCTGTTAAGAGTGACAAGAAGCGAGCATGGCAAGCAATGCCAGTTCTTATAAGGAAGAGTCCTCATTTAGAAAATCTAGTCCTTGAGGTATAATTTAAACAACTCATTAGTTTGCCAAATATGTCCAAATATAGAGTTGCATGGCTTATTGTCTCTTTATGCTTTCAGGGTTTATTGCACCATGTCACAGATAAATGTGGGGATGCTTGTGACTGTATTCCACGAGAGGACAAAGGCCGTTCACTAACTTCTTGTCCAGTAAAAATGTTAGAGATTAAAGTGTTTCAAGGAACAGCCAAAGAGATTCACCTGATAAAACATTTCTTGGACTATTTTCCGTGTTTGAAGGAGATTAAAATCTATATTGAAGAAAATGGTCCTACACAGGTCAAAGTCCCCGAAGTGTGTGAAGTTATCACGGGGGAGATGATGGAACACTACAAAAAGTCATCAAGTTGCAATGTCCAGCTCCTAGTGAGTGGTAACTTGTATAAGAAGTGGACTCCATAATGAAGTCTCTAGAGAACAAAAGTTGCTGTTAGGTTTGCCAAAGTCCCTTTTGAATTTGATTTTGGCTTTGATTGACTTGAAAACTGTTTCACACCAAGTGATCGAAATCCGTAGTTTTTACAGTCATTTTGCCCTTAATTTGTTTGAGTTGTTCTTTGTTGGCGTCTTTACTCCAAACGACAAAATTTAATTAATAGTTTACTTTTAAGATTACTTGGAAGGATTATCCATTAGGGGAAGATTATCGGTGGGTTCTTATAAGTGGATTGTTAAACACTGTTTGATTTTTTTTATGAATTAATTGTGTATTGTTTTGAATATAAGAACCCATGATCTTTTAATTAAATTTTTTTTCTTCAATGGTAGTTCTAATTTTGGGTCTCTTATTTTTGAAAATATTGTTTTTTGAAAATTAAAAATTGTAAATAGAATAGAAGTGGTATAAATGTGTAAACATTTAAGATTTTATAAAAATAGAAAATATTACATTTAAGTAATTTTCAAACATACAAAACATAATAAAAACATTAATACATATTACAATAGAAGTGCAATTCATAAATGGAGAAAATGATAAATTTTAATACTGATTTGCTCCAAATTTTGCCCAAATATTCTCAACCAAATCATCTTCCAAGCGTTTATGTTTTTCTCGATCACGAACATCCATTCGAATCTTGAGCATAGTAGCAACACATGAATGCCTGCTTGTTGGAAGCGTGTAGTCAACTTCTGAAGCTCTATTTGACTCCGATTGTGCGAATTCAGTTTCATCAAACAGAGTGTACCCATCTCGTTCGTCCTCGACTATCATATTGTGCAGTATGATACACGCTCTCATTATTTTCCCAATTTTTACCTTATCCCAAATAAGAGCCGGGTTTTTGACTATGGCAAATCGAGCCTGCAAAACTCCAAAAGCACGCTCTACATCTTTACACACAGCTTCTTGTTGTCTCGCAAATAAAAAGACTTTTGGAGTTTGTGGAAGTGGAATAGATTAGATAAAAGTAGCCTATTTTGGATAAATACCATCCGTCAGATAGTAAGCCAATTTATACTCATGTCTGTTAACACTGTATTTAACTTTAGGAGCTCGACCATACAAAATATCACGACTGGAGATTGCTCAAGAATATTGATATCGTTTAATGTACCTGGTGGTCCAAAGAAAGCATGTCAGATCTAGAGATCATATGATGCCACCGCCTCTAAAACGATTGTGGGCTTTCCAGACCCGCGGGTGTATTAACCTTTCCATGCGGTGGAACAATTCTTCCACTCCCAATGCATACAATCGATGCTTCCTATCATGCCGGAAAATCCGCAAAACTCACCAATGTCAAGTAGTCGTTGAAGATCTGCTGGTGTGGGTCTTCTCAAGTACTCATCTCCAAATAAATTTATGACTGAATCTGTAAAATTGTCCAAGCATGATAGCGCCATGGTTGAAAGAAGGGAACTTCATTTGCGAGTTTATCCACAATATGAATGAATAATGGCTTGTTCATTCTAAAACGGCGATGAAAAATGTTGGGAGAGTAAGTAGAATCCTCACTGAAATAATCATTCCACAAGTGGTCATGACCGACTTCTCGATTTCTTTTAATGTAAACTCGCTTTTTTCTTGGTTTAGGTGGTTGTTGATGTTGGATTGGTGGAGTAAGAAAATTTTGCCATACTTGATTGGTGATTTGATCGCATATTTGATTAAAACATTCATCAAGTATGTTATCAACATCATTTTGGGAAGAAGAAGCCATTTTAGAGAGTTTGGAAATAAAGAAAAGGTGTTTTTGTGTTTAAAATTTAGAGAAGGAGTTGTTCTTTTAATCGGTTTGGTGTGAATGTTTTGTGTGCTGGCTTTGGACATTATATAGAAAATTTTGTGGTCAAAGTAAAACTTTAAATTTGTTGTACACAAACATTGGATACAATATGTGGTCTAAAATGATAAGAAAACATGTGTGGTAAAAGTACAAAAATACAAAAGTACTTGTACAAACATGTGGTCAAAGTACAACATTATACAAAAGTGAATCCATTTGCTTTGGCTTTTGGTGTTACGCGGATGAATCCATATCGTGAGATGCTTTTTTGCTTCTTTTGGTGTCACGGGTAAGAGTTTCCCAATTCTTGTTCGACCTGCATTACAATGACAAACCAATTAATACAACATCCCAAGTACCAATTGTATGGCAAACCGATTAATAACAAACATCCCAAGTCCCAATTATCATATCATAACATAACAAACACCTACCGATTAATAAAGCATCCCAATTATCATAAAATAACAAACACCAACCGATTAATAATACATCCCAATTATCATAACATAAACAAACACCAACCAATTAATAATACATCCCAATTATCATAACATAAACACAAATAAACTGAAACAAAAACATAGTTAACACATTCTTTAACAAACTGAAACAAGAACATAGTTAAAACATAGTTAAAACACTGCATTCTTTAACATTCAAGCTGATGACATCATGTCATCAATTAGCTTATCCTTAAGAGCTTTTTCTGATTCAGTTAGTGAATCCTTTTTAGCAATCAGATTTTCAAGCATCACATGCTTGATATGCTCCTTCTTCATAGCGAACTCCTTCTCTTTCAATGCGAAGTCCTTCTGCTTCATCTCATACATCTTCGACACACGCTCCAACTGAAACTCCAAGTAAGCTTTGCCATCTTCCTCCACATCCGGTTGGCTGTTAGAGCTTTTTTTGGACTTCCCCTTGGCAGCCTTAACACCAGGAGGACGGGGCAATGGTTCATCCACATCAATCGGATGGTGTACATCCTGTTTAGACCCATCAATACTCACTCTTACCCTTTTCACTCCATTTCCTTTAATAGATGTGGAGGCACACCATTTTTGATCGTATCTTAAGTCTCGCCATGCATGCTCCAAGGTAAAATTCTGTCCATGATCATTAAGGTATATATGATGTGCTAACTTCATCACATCATCTTCATTTTTTCCTCTAGTCTTCTCTCTTGTGGCAGTCTCGTAACAACCAACGAAATTGCACACCAAGTCGTTTATCCTCCTCCACCTCTGCTTACAATGACTCGGCTCCCTCTTTGGTCGACCTTTTGCATTTGGACAGGATGCAAAGTAATCCGCAATCCTTCCCCAAAATGCACCACGTCTTTGCTCATTCGAAGTCACCGGATCCTTGCTCGTGTTGAGCCAAGCGGAGACGAGCATGATATCATCAGTTGGTAACCATGCATGCCTTGACTTGCGGTTTTCTTAAGGGGATTCAGGTTCAAATGGAGCTTCAGAACATGGACTTAGAGAGTGAGTGTATTCGAGTTTTTGGGTATCATGTTGACTTTGTAAAAGATTCAAATAGCCAGAGGTGGGACGATATGGATTCATGTAGTCATTTGGATCCATATTGAAAGGGCGAAGGAGTTATGTTTTGTTTGTTTAAAGGAGAAACAAGATATTGCTAAAGGGCGAAGAAGTTGTGTTTTGTTTTTTCACTATGAAGTGTAAGACTTTGAATTTATAAGGTTTAGGTTATATTTACTTTTACAACTATTTGGTTTAAATTTTAAAATTAAGTGTTTACCTAAACTATAACAACCAAACATTAAACATCTTCACAACCAACTAACAAAAAACTTCAAACAATAATATCAATGACTGACTAGACTAATTCCTACACTAGCAAGTACTAAACCTATTTATCACAACCAACAAACAAAAGCTTTAACATCAATGACTAGACTAATACCTACACTAGCAAGTACTAAATCTATTTATCACAACCAACAAACAAAAGCTTTAACTAACAACAAATAAATGAAAAAAAGTTGAGGATGATGGCCAAAGAGGTAGCACAGTCTATACTCATCAATCCATGTTTGTCCATTTAACCTCAAAACAAAAGAGAGATCCGCGATTAATGAAGCCCGAATTCAAAATACAAATATCATTCATGGCCAAATAAATTCGAATTTGTCAACCATACCAATGATATTACTACAAGCTAAATCGAACAAAAACAATGTACTCTTCAATTATACAATAATGTGTCAATAACAGAGACAATTACAAAATCAGTGATATTGAAAGAGATATTGTTTTGACAAAATCAGTTATATAACATATCCATCTTCAGACGTTATCTAAACTTAACCAAAACAGATCATCATTAGCATCATTATCATCATTAGCATCATTAGCTTCTGTTGAATAACTTTAATCAGCATATCTCGAGACATTCATGGCCAAATCTTTCCAAATTCATCATAACCGGAGTTAAAAAGACAACATCTACTAAGCATAAGGATCAATTCGGAACATATGAACACCAAGAACCCTAATTTTGTAAGAAACATCAAAAAACCCTAATTTGCGATCCAAAATAAAAAAAACTCTAATCATAAAACACTAATCGGGATTGATTCAATCACTAATTGTATTGAGAAACTTACCCTCTGCTTCCAATTGATTCAATCTCTACCGATTGATTGGACTCCCAATTCACGATTCACGATTCCAAATCGCCTCTCCTACAGCCTCTCGGAGCCGATTCACGATTCAATCTATCGCGATGGGACACGGCCGAGTCATCAATTCACGATGATGAGCATCTCCTCCGACCGCAATCTCCTCTTCCTCCACACCCTTTGATTCCAAATACAAATCTTCGTTTTTTCGCAATCGCGAGAGAAAAAGAGAGAGAGAGAGAGAGAGAGAGAGAGAGAAAGATAGAGAGAGAACGAAAGAAATGATATGCGATCCAAATAATTTTTTTTTCTCTTTTCTATTTTTTTGTTCGACCAATACAATGCTGACACATATCGTCTCTTAGATTAGAAATGGGTATACTATATAAAGGGCTCTCTTAGATTTTTTCTTTTGTTCTGATTTATTTTTTTCCACCAAAATGCTAAGGTCTTGCGGAATCAGGTACGATCTCATCCTCTACCTACGGCTACTAGTGGTGCAGATGTAGTGTTGTGGAGGGCAGGTATTGACGATTACACTCCACGTTTCTCGACAAAACGCACTTGGACTTTAATTCGACAAGAGAAAGAGAAACTGAGAAGCAAGAACAGAGCTGGCATCGCGTCATTCGGATGAGCTGGGGACGTACGCAAGCTTATCTATTATGCGGCGAATCAAATGAAACAAGCGAGCACCTCTTCTTTGCGTGCCCATTTTCTTTCACTCTATGGATCGGGATTGCTCAGTCACTACGAAGAATCTCCCCAGACTGGAATCACTCAATCTCCTTACGTTTCTGTTTTCAAACTGCAATATACCATCTTTGGCGTGAACGAAACGAGAGAACATTCCTCTCCTGATCATTATGGCTCAGAGCATAATCAAGATCACTCTTGTTTCGCCTCACAGCGCTACACTACCCCTAAGACTCACTAAGCTATGTTTTGTTTTGGCTTCTAATGTTTACAACTCTAAAGTTCAAATTTTATGTTTTAGTTTTACCTTTGAGTCATTAAAACGTTGTACATAACACTTTATTTTTCTTACAAAATTTCACATTTTACAAAAAAAAAAAAAAAAAGGGTTTGAACTAATTCAACTCAAGGAAACCAATATCGATTAACAGTGTATAGTTTAGAAGGTACAGAAGCATTTATTATTGATAACTCGATATTTATCATGTATATATTTGTAAAATACTCTGTCATTCTTTTTTTTTTTTTTTTGCATGCTTTGAAAACTTAGATATTTTAGTTATTTAGTACAATTAAATTAATAAATGTAATCTTTGTTTGCTAACACATTGTTCTCATTAAGATTACATATAATGTGTTAAGAAAACACCCAAAAAATATCTACATATAGATTAAAATCTATATATCGGTTCTTCTGAAAAAAAAAAAACAGAAACACAAAGCAAATTAGTAACTGAAAGTAAAGCAATGCATATATACTACTTATTCAATAACTGAAACGAGTTTTCAAGATATGAGAAAAACTACAAAATAACTTGTGCTATAACAATTCCAGCCATAACTTTATTAACTTTATTAATATCATCTATTTTTTTTTGGCAATCTGCCGTCTGTATGGATATAAACTATGTTACTTTCATAGACAGTGAATCCTAATATTAATGAACTAAACACGAAACATAATAATATATGAAGTAAAGTTGATGAATACTTATTCAATAAATGAAACATGTTTTAAAGATACGAGAAAAGCTACAAGACAACTTGTGCATAACATAAACTTAAGCAGATTACATGTCTATATTCCGGCCATAGTTGACGACCATGACATAATCAGCGCTTGAAGATCCAGCCTTGAAATTCATTATATCAACATTTTTCTTTGTTGTGACCCAACGTTCCCACAAATCAAGCAACATTGTTGATGAGTTTAGAAGTTCATTGTCCAAGTATAACTCTACCTACAATATTTATAAAACACCAAATATGTATAATCAACCATTTTATCAAACTAATAAACCTATCAAGAAAGAAGAAGAAAATATAAGTCACCTCATCTTCGGTTTTAAGATCAAGTTTTTTTGCAACATATTTTTTGAGATATGAAAGTTGCATGTAACTATTCCTGTGAGAATGAACACGTAAATACATATATATATATATATATATATATATATATATATATATATTATCATTAATTAAAGTACTATCATATATAGCTAATTGTAAAGAGATGAAAAATCAAACGTACTTAATCCTTATGTAAGTAGGCGATATTTGTCGCAGTGGCGCATTCTTATTCCTGCAAACATTTGAGATTATGTTGTAATCTAATATACAATTTTTAGCAATAACGGAAAGAAGAGAATGAACATAGGAAGATTGAGTTAAAATAATGTCTTACCCTCCATTAGAAGCCACCAAACTTAACCATATTGGAATGTTTCTCTTCTTAGTAGCACAAGACGAAATAGTATTTTGTAGTTTATCTTGTACCAATGGTTCAACTACCTTTTCCTCTTTTATATCTTCACTTGATAGAGTAGAAAATTTTCGATCATCGAAACGATTGGAAAGCCTGACCGGCTCAACAGTCACTAAGTCATCATCTCTCTCTAGCTTAACTTCTGTTTTCACGAAGTCATCATCTCTCTCTAACTTAACTTCTGTTTTCACCAAGTCAACATCTCTCTCTAACTTAACTTCTGTTTTCACCAAGTCATCATCTCTCTCTAACTTCACTTCTGTTTTCACCATGGTAGATACTTTTCTGCGCCCTACACAAATATAAATTTTAGTATTTCAAAAGTAGTGAGTCAAATTAATAATAAACTAAAATCCAACCAAAAATAGTGAGCAAATATAAGTCATGGTAGATTGAATAAAAAATGTGTTTGAATCATCATACCAAAATAAATGTTTTCAAAATTACTTATATAAGCTCACATAAAAAAAATATAAACAAAACCTTTATCTTCTTTGTACCTAATGACAACCTGTATGTATGTTTGTATCTGTGGTGCTTTATATGTTTGCTTGTAGCTTTCACAAATCATCTTTGAGAACAAGGATATATGTAATATAGTGTCCAACAACAAATTTTAATTTGGTAAAAAAAGATTTAATTTGATTATTGACTATAAAACACCTCCAAATCTCTTTTAATTAATTAAAATTATTTTTCCTAAATTTGTATAATTGTAAGTCAAATGTGCATGAATCCAATTTCATATGGATTACATACCAAAAATAAGCCATTTTATTTAGAATTCTACAAATTATGGGTAAGTTCAAGAATCAAAGATAATTTAAATTAAATTTCCCTGTAAAGAATGATTTTCTAGGTTAAAATAGTAATACCTTCCATAAAATTCTACTTTTAAATTTGATTTTAAAATACCACAGCATAATAAATAAAAGAAATACATATAAATTTTCCTCAAACTTTTTTTTAGTATAGTAAATTAAATATTTTGTTGGTAGTTTATAGCTAAACATATTTTAATTAGTATGCTATTTTCAAATAATTGTTTTTTAAAATTTTGGTTCAACTTGATCCATGAAAGGATTTTATTTGTCTAAAAGATTTTTAAATAGTATAGGAACGAAAAAATATCAAAATTTACCAAAACAACAAGGGTATACAACAATTTTTCACGTACTTTCGGTCCTACATTCGATTAACTTATAGAAATATATATATATATATATATATATGTCTGTTATTAAAAATCTGTTTATAGCAATTGATCGTTGACTTAAAATTTTAAATTATAAGATATATATTTTTAAAAAATTAATCTTTAGGATGATGTTACAAAAATGTTTTAGTACAGTGATCATATTTGTTTGTAGATTATATCTGCTTGTCACACTAACAAAACGTAGCTTGTCATTTCTTAAGAGCCGAGCGTGATTTGAAGGTGAGCAAGGAATACTTACATATGAATTGTCAGGCTAAGGAACGTTACAAGTACTTAATGCTTAATTTTATGTTTCAAAGATGTCTTTTGTTATAATGGAAGACACTGATCGATTCCCACTGATTGTATATGAAGAAACGAACTAATTTGTTGACCATCAATATGTCGGTTGTCGGAAGAGGATATGGTTATAGGGTCGTGTAACAACTAGTATGGATAAATCATACGATAGGGTAGCTCGAGTATAGAAAGATGTATGAGTCTCAGAACTTGAACTTGCTAACTATATTATTGTTTCTTTTTGTTAGTTCTTCATTAGGGTAAACCTTTTGCTAAAACCACAACAAAAGAAGAGTGAACTAAATAAAGATCTCAATTAAGGAAAGCGTGAAACATGAATCAAACCCGAAAATTAACCTAAACAGCTCGATAAACCTTATTGATTATTTTTAACTCTATAATTGGCTTTATTCATGTAATGAACTTATTGAAACCCCTTGATTTGTCTCCGATCATGGATGAGATTCTCATCTGAGAAATGACNTCTTTTTGTTAGTTCTTCGTTAGGGTAAACCTTTTGCTAAAACCACAACAAAAGAAGAAAAAAAAGAAGAAGAGTGAAACATGCATCAAACCCGAAAATTAACCTAAACAAGTCATAAACCTTATTGATTTTTTTTTTGTCACTATTAGACCACAACAGACCGGTCTAGATGTGATGGTGTCTTGTGCATTAAAGAATTACTATTTGCCAATGCTCTAAAATCACTTCTAAAATCACTTCACCCTTATTGATTATTTTTAATTCTATAATTGGTTTTATTCATGTAATGAACTTATTGAAACCCCTCAATTTGTCTCCGATCATGGATGAGATCTGAGAATGACACTTCTTTGGGATATATAATTATATATACAAATATATAAAGTTTTGAGATTGTAAGACTGGATATTTGTTGTTAACTTCATCAAGATGAAGGGAGGTATATTGAACTTGATATTTTAGGAGATTTGCTGGGATTTTAATATTTTAGGATTTTAAGAGATTTGAGTGTAATTTTAGGAGATTAGATTATTGAATTTGAGATTTTAGGATTTGATGAAATTTGAAATTTGAAATTTCGTGAGATTTGCGGTAAAATTTTAGGTGATTTTATGATAGTTACAAAAAAAAAAAAAACGGGATCCACCTGGAATTCAAAGTCTACTAAAATTTTCTTAATAAAAAGTATTTAAAAACCAACATAAAGAACGAAAATAATCTAAGTGGGATGTATTTAAAATCTATTCTTATTTTTTATACTTTTTATAGGTTTTGTTAATTCCAAAATTTTGGTTTACAGTTGGTAATACTCTTGTCTCCACGGTTAAGTTCATTAACTGGCTGCCGTCAGTTCATTTCTATCTTAAAAAATTGCTATTGACCATCAACGAGCCCATCTTATCGTGGGAGCTTATTAAAGTATGGGATCAAGAGGCCGAACATAGGCCCAATGGAGCTCAAAAGCATGACAGCGAAGATGCCGGTTCTCGACATCGGTGCTGAAGATCAAATCCGGCAACGTACAAATCGTTCCCGCAATCAAATGGTTCTCTCGTCACAACGTGGAGCTCGTCGATGGTCAGAGGTTAGATATCGATGCAGTGGTTCTCCCACCGCTTTTTTAAACTCTATTTGGTTATATCAGTTTACAATTTTCATTGGCCTCAACAATAAAAAGTGGTGCGAAGTTGAATGAAATGATCAAATTTTTAGCAAAATTTTCCAGAGTTAGAAGGCAGTGGCGTTTTAGCATGTTCCCAGTCTTGATAAGTTGAAGATTTTGACCATCGTCGTTGACGGAAGCTCCGCTGCGGAGGTTGCCAAGAGATCCGGTTTTGATAGAACGGAGGAGAAGACAATTGCTGGAGGTATTCACTTGCAGAGAGAAAGTGAGAAAGTGAGAAAGAGAGAGAGAGAGAGAGAGAGAGAGAGAATATAAAGAGAAGACAAGTTGCAGAGATGGAGGTGTTTACAAAAAATTGCACTTTGTTTCGAACTCTTCTTATAAAAAATCTTTCAAAGTTTCACCTACAAAAGTGTGATTTTGTAAGTCATATTTTTGAACTAAAAATGTTATAAAAATCTCTTAGAATCACATTCAGTAGTTTTAAAAAAAAATTGTGATATTTTGAATAATAGTAGATTTAAAGTGAGATTTGTAAATTATTAACTGAATAATAAAATATTGTATATGATTTTAAATGATTTCTATAAATTTCACATTCAATAACATAAGATTTCAGATGATTTTTAAAAATCACCAATTAAAATAACAGAGAATTTAAGAATAATCTAAAATCTTCTAAAATATCAGATTCAATACACCCCCTAACTTGTTTACATTTTATTTTTAATATTTGATATTTCATTGAATCTTTAATCTTTAGTAAACAGTTCATAACACAAGCAAGACTTTGAAATTTAAATCTTATTAAAACATTTATAACACAGAATTTTAATATATGAAGATGTTTGAATCAGCAAATACAAAAAACAGTTTACTAATTGAAATAACTCGATCCGTTTTTTTTTAATATCTTAATATCTAGTGATCATATACTCGCTAGCAAACTAGCCAAAATTAAACAACAGCGGATAACATAAATCAATAACAATAATCTAAGAACGAATGAAACGAATAACATATATCCAACAATGCTAATATCATAACAAAGTCATAGAACAATGAACAACCAACCTAACAACCGTTCTAGACCACATCGTTCCATTCTAGCAACCTAACAAAAGCACATAACAAACAACCGAGCATCTAGAACATCCTCCTCTTCATCGCCTTGATTCCACGATCACACTTTGTCTTCACCTGCACAACAAACACAATTGAGATGCGTGAGTATTATCATATATACTCTACAAGACGATCCTCCCATCTACTGGGCTATGAAGACAATCAGAAAGACAAAAACAAGCAATACACAAACAAACAAGCAAACCAGACAACTTTGAACACACACGTTGACTTTGCGCACTTGCGTCGACCATTACAACGTCCTTGCATCGACCGATAAACACCTTGCATCGATCGATGCAGTCATGCGGATCATCGCTGAAACGATTTCTCTCGGACTCTCTCGGCTCCAAACTTCGCTTCAACGTCGTTGGTGCCAGAATTCTTCTCCAAAGGGTTAAAGAGAATTAGAGATCTTCTCCCAAATCTTACAAATGCTCAAAGGCTGCGTCGAATAAAAGTTATATTTCTAGAGCTCGAGCCTCATGCTTAAATACTAAAATAAAACCCTAAAAGTCGGTTTAAAACGAAAAAGGAAAAGTTTCTTCGGGTACGGGATCAGCCAATCCCGAATGAGGATCAGTCGATCCTGGATGCTTTTTCTGTGTTTGCTCCATCTACTTGCTAGTCTGATCAGTCTTCAACAAATTGGCTCCAGATGCGTGTTTTCATCCCCAAAATACTCAATTTCCTTCCAAAGTAACCTAGAACCTGTACAGACTCACAAAAGACTAAAAAGACACTAAAAACACACTTTGACTCAATAAAAGACTCAAAACAAATAGTAAAAACTATGGTTGTATCACAAACCACACAACAAACCCGTAGCTAGAACCGTAAGAGCTCTGATACCAAACTGAAACAACCCGACCTTGTTTTTTAATACCCAAATATATAGTGATCCTATACTCACTAGCAACCTAACCTCAATCAAACAATAGCGGATAACATAAATCAATATTAATAATCCAAGAACGAATGAAACAAATAACATTTATCCAACAATACCAATATCATAACAAAGTCATAGAACAATGAACCAGCAACCTAACAACCGTTCTAGACAACATCATTTCATTCTAACAACCTAACAGAAGCATAGAAAAAACAACCAAGCCTCTAGAACATCCTCCTCTTCATCGTCTTGATTCCACGAACACACTTTGTCTTTACCTGCACCACAAACACAATTGAGATGCGTGAGTATTATCATAAATACTCTGTGAGGCGATCCTCCCATCTACTGGACTATACAAACAAGCAGAAAGAAAAACACAAGCAATACACAGAGAAACAAGCAAACCAGAAAACTCTGAACACACATGTCAACTTTGCGCACTTGCGTTGTAACGACCCGACTGCCACCTCTTAGTGGGCACCATGTCCAATCCCTGTCAATGGGCCCACCTTCCTTAATGTGCCTCACGTCCTCTCACTAGGTCTGTGAGCCCATCCATATCCGACGAGTTCTCTGAAGACCCTTGACCGAAAAGATAAGTGCACTTTGATGACATAGGTGGCCAAATCAATTCTTTTAAACCTCTCCGCACGTCGACCAATGCAACGTCCTTGCATCGACCGATGAAATCCTACAAATCCCTAAATGCGTCGATCGATGCACTTCATGCATCGCCGTTAAATCCCTCGTGGATCATCTCTGAAACGATTTCTCTCCGACTCTCTTGGCTCCAAACGTTGCCTCCACGTCGGTGGTACCAAGATCCACCTCCCAAAAACCATGAATGTCACGACAACCACTCACATCAAGCACAAAGCAATCAAACACACCAAATCACACATCTAACCGCTTAGATAAGCCATGATCACAAAATCAAATTTGCAAAACAGAGAGAATAGACCACACACGACTAGAGACAGCACCTCAGCACGCTCCTAACACGTTCACGACCTCATATCTCCAACCACAGGAACAGATCTCTCAAGAACAAACACATAATTCACAGAAAACTCTTTGGAAACTTTTCTCTCTTTTGCAGAAGTGAAAACGGCTGAAACAGGCCAAGGACATCGACAATAAGCTTTGATACACGACCCATAGGGTTCCCAAAACCCCTAAACGGAGAAACACGTACGTTTGGCTTAACTTGTCCTACAAAAAATACCTTGCATCGACCGATGCAGACATTCCAAAACAAGGATCCCGGTTCACGAATGTTACACTAATTAACATTATTAATACTATCTATTTTTTTGGCAATTTGTCGTCTGCATGGATATAAACTATGTTTACTTTCATAGACAGTAAATCCTAATATTTTTGAACTAAACACAAAACATAATAATATATGAAGTAAAGTTGATGAATACTTATCCAATAACTGAAACATGCATGTTTTAAAGATATGAGAAAAGCTACAAGGTAAACTTAAGCAGAATACATGTCTTGTTGATGAATTTAGAAGTTCATTGTCCAAGTATAACTCTACCTAGTTACAATATTTATAAAACACCAAATATGTATAATCAACCATTTTATCAAACTAATAAAACTATCAAGAAAGAAGAAGAAAATATAAGTCACCTCGTCTTCTGTTTTAAGATCAAGTTTCTTTACAACATATTTTTTGAGATATGAAAGTTGCATGTAACTATCCCTGTGAGAACAAACACGTTAAAAACTATATATATATCTATTTTATTATTAATGAAAGTACGATCATATTTAACTAATTGTAAAGAGATGAAAAATCAAACGTACTTTATCCTTACGTAAGTAGGCGATAATTGTCGCAACGGTGTATTTTTTTTTTTTTTTGATAATTTCAGGAGTGATTCTAAAAGTTTCTCAGGCTCAAAAACTAATATTTCGGGGTTGGGGGAAATCATGTTATATTTTGAATCCGTGTGGCCAATGCTACTCGAATCCAAGTGGAGGGATTTTTCTCCCTTTACCACTGGACCGAAGTGACTTGGTTTGAGATTTTTTATTTCTGAAAACATTTGAGTTTTTTTTTTGACAATCAAACCCCATATATTAAGTTATTGGAGATGACTCTCTTCGAGATAGAGAGCGAGTTAGGAACCGACAAGCTTACATGGGAAAATTAGAAACCTCGTGATCTTGCACATTTTGCAAGTTTATCGACACAGATATTATCCTTTCGAGGAATATATCTAATACTAAACTTAGCAAATCTATCTCTGAAATGAGTAAAATCCTTCAATTCTAATGAAAATGTCGGCCAATCCTCGATATTAGACGTCATCCTTAGGAGGTCTGAACAATCTGTAGCAAAAAAAGCTTTATCAAAGTCCAACGCTAACAAACACTCCATAGCCCAAATAAGGGTATCTAACTCTGCATGTAAATGGGATAGGCTTATGCGCGATCCTTTTAGCCCCATGTGCAGGATTCTATCACCGTTAGATGCAATCCAACCATGTCCACTCCTATCCACCTCTGTATGTCAAGATCCTTCTATAAAGCATACAAGAGATTCTCGTGGAATTGGGGTCGAAGGTATGCCTGCTTGTTCTACCGCTGGTACTAATCTCTATTATTTGCTCTCCTCCAAACTTCTTCTTCTTGGATAGCTTTTTCCACTGTATCTTGCGGAGACTCAGAGATATTTTCAAACACTTTCCTATTTTTTGCCTTCGAAATGTACTACATCACCCAAGGGAATGTCTGCAGATTTTTAACTTCCATGCTTGCACCTTGAGTGTTGTAACACTATGTCCCTGAGGAGAAAGGTTGTAAATGGGGCGAGAAAAAATTTGAGATTATGTTGTAATTTAATATATAATAATTAGCAATAACCGGAAGAAGAGAATGAACATAGAAAGATTGAGTTAAAATAATGTTTTACCCTCCATTAGAAGCCACCAAACTTAACCATATTGGAATGTTTCTCTTCTTAGTAGCACAAGACGAGATAGTATTTTGTAGTTTATGTTGTACCAATGGTTCAACTACTTTTTCCTCTTTTATATCTTCACTTGAAAGAGTAGAAAATTTTCGATCATTGAAACCGTTGGAAAGCCTGACCAGCTCAACAGTCACTAAGTCATCATCTCTCTCTAACTTAACTTCTATTTTCACCAAGTCATCATCTCTCTCTAACTTAATTTCTGTTTTCACCATGGTGGATACTTTTTTGCGCTCTACACAAATATAAATTTTAGTATTTCAAAAGTAGTGTGTCAAATTTATAATAAACTGAAATCCAACCAAAAATAGTGAGAAATATAAATTTTAGTATTTCAAAAGTAGTGAGTCAAATGTGTTTGAATCCTCATACCAAAATAAATGTTTGCAAATCTACTTATATATATGCTCACATACCTTTATTTGCTTTGTATCTAATGACGACCAGTATGTTTGTAGCTGTGGGGGTTTATATATATGTTTTCTTGTAGGTTTCACAAATAATCATCTTTGAGAACAAGGATATGGATATATATATATATATAATGTCCATCAACAAATCTTAATTTGTTAAAGAAATATTTAATTTGAATTGAATTTTTATATAACATCTCATATCTATTTGATTAATTAAAATTATTTTTTCCTAAATTTGTATAATTGTTAGTCAAATGTGCATGAATCACATTTCATATGGATTACATACCCAAAAAAAAAACCGTTTTTTCTAGAATTCTACAAATTAAGGGTAAGTGCATGAATCAAATATAATTTAAATTAAAATTCCCTTTAAAGAATAATTTTCTAAGTTAAAATTAATCATAGAAATATCTTCTTTAAAATTCTAATTTTAAATTTTTATTTTAAAATACCACATCATAAACAATAAAAGAAATAATTATAGATATTCCAAAAAGTATTTTTTTTTTGTTTGGTTTTTTTGGTTTTTTTTGTTTGTTTTTAGGATAGTATGTTAATGATTTTTTTGGTCCTTATCTAGCTATTACACACACTCCTATTGTTGTTGTTAGTCTATTAACTTTATGTTTTGCTTATACACTCAAAGATAGTCTTATAAATTACAACCGGGTACACATACTACTTTGTTTATGTTTGTATAACAATTGCATGTAACCAACTGGAAGTCCAATTCTCTAAAACCGCATGATAAAATACCTTTAAGGAAAAACGAAAACCAGAATAAAAGTCACTAAAATTTACTATAAAATACACCCTCCCATTCAAAATACAGGATGTTTTAATCTAAAACACACTGATTAAAAAGTGTTTATTTTAAAAAAGTTCAATCATTCATAATTAAAAATGCATAATATAAAAACTATATATATATATATATATATAATTTGCATAAAAACTTAAAAACATCTTATAATAAAAAATAAAAAGAGTATGAAATAAATTGTTTCATTGTGTTACTAATAGACAACAGATATTTTTGGAATTTTTTTTAGTAAGTCATTGTATTATTAAAGGCAAAAACAATTAAATAAATCATTTAGATCAGAAGAAGAAAAAAACAAGTAATGGCATTCAAATTTCCAAGTGGATGATGCTTTCATAATTATCCATCATGACATAATTGTACGAGTTACGAAACCAGCAGCACTCCCGTATTCCTCCGATTTGAACCTTTCTCAAATGGTTCTTTTGCAGATCATAATAGAGAAAGTAATAAGGGGAATTCCATAGTATGGGTGACATGATAAGCTCGCCGTTTTGAGTTGTACCTTCTACATACATGTCATCAACTAAATGCATCTGACAAGGCTGCAAACCCTGAGATTTCCTCGACCAATTTCCAGCTTCTTCCAAGATCTATAAGTCCAACAAACCCTTTTCTTTAAAATCGGCAATATTAGAAATAGCTGGTTTTCCACCATACTCTATAAAATCCAATGACCCACCAAATTTATGCAGCACATCAGGTGCTTGGATCATATTGATCTCTTGAGACCTAACGTCAAAACTGAAAGCGATACGGCTAGATATATCAGTAGAAGCCAGATAATATATAACTCCGTTGATGCACGGTCCGTATTTTGTAGGTTTATGATGTTGTTGTTGATCAAACTGAATTCTTTTCCAGAAACCTTGGGGCTCTAGTACGAAGACCCAATGCTCTGAAGTTAACCTCTCAAAATCGTCTGAGAGAAGCACAACCGTGCAGACTACTTTGTATTGATCAAGGACGGGATCGTATCCCAAAACGTAGCTGATATCCTTACGTAAACCTTCTTCAGCAAACATAAACGTATTTGGTTTGAGAGCTTTTTCCTCAAGACCGGCCCTTCTAATGTTTTTCTTTTTGTTTCAATTTGCTTTAACGGGCCAAATCCCAATGGTTAGGTTCAGAACCAACACTTTGCAATGTATTCTTGTAGGTTTTATCCCTAGGGAAATTAGGTTTATGAGTTTTTAATATAAGTTAACGTGGGTCTCTCATATATATAAGATATAATATAACACAACGTCCTGGAGACTTTAGTAGATCGGCAATGTGATGTATAGAAAGCAGGGCTCCGAGACTCCACAAGGACCACAACGATAATGTAATTTATACTCATGGTAGTAAAGAAAGAGAACAAAGGTCAAAGAGAAATGCCACACCTCTCGTAAACTTGTATCATCGTTTTAAATTTTATTCAAAACATGTGACCAGATAGGCAGATAAGAGAAGACCAGAGCTGTGAGACGCACTTGAACCTCATTAGCGATTTACCAAGGGAATCTCCTGCGCGACCCAATGGTCTCTTCTTCTTCTTCTTCTTCTTCTTCTTCTTCTTCTTCTTCTTCTTCTTCTCTAGCCACCTTATTACCACTGTCTTCTTCACCAGACATCTCATCACCATTGTCTTCTTCTTGTTGTTACCACCACCTAGATAATGTCAGTATGAACACATTAAGCCAACTATTATATGTCTTTTAACTCTCACTTTTAACTCTCACTTTTGCATAGTGTTTTAATTGCTAAAATTATTGGATCAAAAAATATTTCGAATAAAAAATATATTACATAGTATACTAATCAATGAAGTATCATCACAATAGCGTATAACCAACCATGGAGAGAACCTCGGCTCCGCACTCCTCCCTTTGGAGAGAACCTTGCGTCCAACCTCCTCCACCATAAAGAGAACCTTGGCTCCACCTTCTTCCCTCGGATAGATAACCTTGCGTCCAACATCCTCCACCTTCCTCCCTTGGGGAGATAACCTTGCGTCCAACCACCTCCACCGTAGAGAGAACCTTACCGTAGAGAGAACCTTGGCTCTGCCCTCCTCATGTGTGGAGAGAACATGTTCACGTCTTTTAGCTATCTCAAAATGGCTTGCTCCGACAACCAATGAAACTAAAGACCATTTTCTAACATTACAAAATCTTTGATAGTAACTAATATTAAATTTTCTAATGTATTCAAGGAAGTGTTTTTCACACCATGATGTAGCCTTTGTCTGTGGAACGCCCCGATTGCCACCATGCTTAGTAAGCCCATGTCCATGGGCCCACATTCCTTAGTGGACCCTACGTCTACTCCTGGCTCATCTATATCCGACGGCCAGTCTGTTAAGTCCGAGAGACTTTAAATACTTGTTTACGGATCCTACAAATCACCATATGATTTTTTCCCAAATATTATATGTTTGTTTTACTTTCACTTTTGCATAGTATTTTTAATGACTAAAATTATTGGCTTAAAAAATATTTCGAATAAAAAATATATCACATAGTATACTAATCAATGATGTATCATCACAATAGCGTATAACCAACCATGGAGAGAACCTCGGCTCTGCCCTCCTCCCTATGGAGAGAACCTTGGCTCCATCTTCTTCCCTCAGGTAGATAACTTTGCGTTCAATATCCTCCACCTTCCTCCATTGGTGAGATAACCTTGTGTCTAACCTCCTCCACCATAGAGAGAACCTCGGCTCGACCCTCCTCATGTGTGGAGAGAACATGTTCACGTCTTTTAGCTATCTCAAAATGGCTTGCTCCAACAACCAATGAAACTAAAGACAATTTTCTAACGTCACAAATTGTTTTGATAGTAACTAATGTTAAATTTTCCAATGTATTCGTGGAAGTGTTTTTCACACCATGATGTAGCCTTTGTCTCTGGAACGCCCCGACTGCCACCTTGCTTAGGGAGCTCATGTCCACGGGCCCACGTCTACTCATGGCCCATCCCTATCCGATGGCTAGTCTGTTAATCTTACCTATTCCAAACTGAAAAAGGAGAAAGTAGGAAAAAAATTTTGTTTAAAAAAATGTGAAAAATTTATCTTTCTATTAAAAAGATTTTACCAATAGAACAAAGTTGAAAGCGATATTTTTGAATAAATTATTTCTTAGATGAAAAATATAACACGATCTATGTTTATATAGAAGTGAGTATTTACAAAATTTAGAATTAATAATTAATGGTATATTTTCCTTAATCCCATTTCTATTTTTTTTGTAGAATTAATAACTTGAAATTCAAAATAAATGTTATAATTTCGAATTAAAATTTTTTAATTTTTGTAATTTTTGTAATTATCGATAATTATCTTTTTACATTATTAATATTATTTAAAACAAAATCTTTTTTTTTGTTGTAATTTCAAATTCCTCTTATTAGATATTAATTTTTACATATGTCAAAATCTTAGATTGATATAAACATGACATATGTTAATATCTTATTAATGGCTAACTTTCAAAACTCAACTTTATATAATAAGATTTTCATAATTTTATATTTTTAGTATATTACATGTTTTAAATTATAACATTATAACACCATATATAAGCAAAACCTAATTTTTTGTAGAGATACTCTCATACATCATTAATCATAGCCAATATAAATATATTATTTCACTCTCTATCTTTGTTTTAGCTAACTTTAAAATATTTGATTTTTTTTTTACTTTACTGGTGAGATTTGACTTTTTCAAAAAAAATTTAAGTAATAAAAAAGTAGAACTTGAAAGAGTATTTAGTTATATAAATATACTAGATTAGGACCCGCACGATGTGCGGGTTTTAAAAATATTTAATAAAATTAAAATTTTAAAAATATAAATACTTTTTGTAAGTGAAAATATTTTCCAGAATATTAACTATTACGAATATTATTATTGTCAAATTTCAAAACGTTCAACAGCTTATTCACAAAATGTTTTACATGCAATCAGCCCGTCAAATCGTCATCTTGTTAGCATCCACGTACAATTTTACTTTATGTTTTACCACTAATTATGTGTTCTTACACCCTAAAATAATTTATTGTTAAAATACGCTCTTTTATCACCACTTATAAAGTGTATATGTGAACAAATTAAGCCAATTTTTGTCTCTTTAAATTCACTTTGACGTAGTTTCCTTTCACCACTAAACTTTGTAGTGACAGTTTGTTTAATAACTACAATTGTTTACTCAAAAAATATTTTGGATGAAAAAATGAGGAGAAAATATCTACGTGATTGCAATGAGTTTATGACCAACCCAATAAAATTTGAGAAATTAAAAGACAGTTTAAAAAATAAAAAGTTATAACCACGATGATATAGGAGTCTTAGATAATCTCTAGATATCAAATATAAACTATAATAAAAAAATCTAAAAATACTACAGCAAAAGAAATTTTTTAAAATATTTATTTTAAAATGAATAAATAAATATTGATCTTACATATCTTTAACTGAAAAATAAAAAATAAACTCAAAATAATATAGAAAATTTTATTTTAAAATATATACCACGAATTTCTAATAAAAAAATCAAATTTAGGTAAATAATATAACTAAAATATAAAAATACTACAACATAATTAAATTAAAATATTACAAATAAGGAATAAACAAATATTGATAGTACGTAGATTCGTCATCCAAAATTGTATAAGACAAATAGAATAAAAGTTCTTATCATTGTCTAAGTTGCGAAGTTGTAATTTGGGAACCCTGTATTTTGGTAAACTATATGAGACAATGAAAAGTGAAAATCAATGAAAATTTTAAATAATATGATGTCTATTATTCATAGATGTGAAAATAGTCAGATAGGTGGAAGTAGTCAAAGATATATGTCTACATTATATAAATATTGTACTTACACATTGATTTAGTTTGTCTACCTATATATGAACCGTAGTTAAATCTAACCTTAGACGAGGTTCATCTACAAGTGTCTTTTCGATCATAGCAATCTGATCATCACTCATGATACCCCGTTTTCTTTTGCTAGCAAGGTTTTCTTATCTCTCATAGTTTGTATTTGTCTTTTTGGTGTTCATCATTTTCTAGCTTACTTACGATTTTGATTTGATATGGGATACCACTTAATATACATTTTATATAATAAGGCATATGATCTATTTTCTTACGGTGATAGCTGATAGGTAAATATTTCCTTTTTGCTTTTGATTTTTTTTTGTTTGGTAAATATTTTTGGACATTTTTTCTAGCGATTAATTTAGACATGTGTTAAAATCTAAGATCGTTAATTTGGCGCATGTCGTGATCATGTTAAACTGTATTCTGGATACATGTCAACATTTTATTGATATAATAATTGACACGTGCCACGATTTTGTTAATGAGTAACTTTGATATCAAACTTTACATAATAAGATATTTAAATTCTTATGCTATTTTCAAACAATTTTTTTTTAGTCCAAATTGATCCATTAAAGGATTGTATTTGACTAAAATATCTTTAATTACTACATAAACTACAAAATATCAAAGTTTTCCAAAACAACAAGGGTGCAATGTTGCTTTACTTTTGGTCCTAGATTCGATTAACTTATATATAAATATTTGAGTTATATCATTAAAAAGCTGATTATAGCAATTGATCTTTCACTTAAATTTTCAAATTATAAGTTTTAATTTTTTAATAATAAATCTTTTGGATGATGTTACAAAAAATGTAAAATGTTTTAGTACAATGATCATATTTGTTTGTAGATGATATCTTCTTGTCACACTATACAAAACGTAACTTGTCATGTCTTAAGAGCCGAGCGGGGATTTGAGGAATACTTATACAATATGAATTGATCCACAAAAGAGAAGAATATCTCCAGTCTAACACACTTTTAAAAAAAAATATTTATCATTACATACACTTTCTACTATTTGGACACTTTATTTATGTCTATTAACTATCATATTTACAACAATACCATCAAACTATAAATATCTTTCTAGTTACCCAATTCACATATTTCTTTTTCATTCTCTTCTCTCTCTTTCATTGTTTAAATAAATATATAATTTTTGTTAGTTGGAAAGTGTTGCCACAAAAGTATATAATTTTTGTTAGAGAAAAGCAAAGTGTTTCTAGCAAAAGTGTTTAGATGAAATATTTCTCTTAAGCTCAAAGGATCGAGGTGCTGGATTCTCAAGTGTTTCTAGCACAAAAACCAGTAATATAATTTCCAAATATTTCTTTACAAGTTAAGAACAATATCAATAAATTCAGAAATTTATAAAGAATCTAAGACAAGAAGTCAAAATTTTTGCTTCCGGACGTAACAAACTGGCCGTCGGATATGGATGGGCTCACGGGCCTAGTGAGAGGTTGTGAGGCCCATTAAGGAAGGTAGGCCTGTAGACTGGGATTGGACATGGAGAACACTAAGAGGTGGCGGTCGGAGCGTTACAAGTGGTATCAGAGCCAAACCCAAAAGAGTGTGGAGTCGAGTGGACTCACACCGTCAGGGGGTGACGGTCTGGGTGCGCAACAAAGACGTTGCGATCTTTTAGTGGAGGTGAATTGTAACACCCCAGTTTCAGATACTTGCGAAGAGGTTTAAAAGAATTGACTTGGCCACTTATGTCACCAAAATGCACTTATCTTTTCGATCAAATGTCCTGAGAGAATTCCACAGGTAAGCGTGCTTATGCTGGAGTAGTCTTAGGATGGGTGACCTTTCGGGAAGTGACTGTCGGAAATGTGCGAGTGAGTAAAAAACACAGGAAAAGATCATGTGGTGATTTGTAGGGACGGTAACAAGTCTTTAAAGCCTCCCGGACGTAGAAAACCGGCCGTCGGATATGGATAGGCTCATGGGCCTAGTGAGAGGTCGTGAGGCACATTAAGCAAGGTGGGCCTGTGGAATGAGATTGGACATGGGACCCATTAAGAAGTGGCGGTCGGGGCGTTACAACTTCACCAAAACAAAAGTAGTTTTTAGTGGACGTGTATAACTTATTGTTCATGTGGACTTGATTTTGTGGACATGAAAGAATAAAATCGGTTGATAGTTAACCATGACTACTTTATTAAACCACAAATTTTTTTAATTAATTAGGTATTCATATATTTTTTCTCTGATATTCCAAAAATAAGTATCCATCTATGCATGTTAACTATCCACATAATAGTGAACAACATCAATGAATTTGAAAATTTATAAATAATGTAATGCAAGAAGTCAAAAATTTGGCCTAATTTAAAGTTTAGGGTTTAATGGTTGGGGTAGGTCAATTTGATGTTTTCTAGTAAAAGATCTTCAGATTTGGCTACATTTGTTAAAATTGTTATGAAATTAAATTTATGATCTAAGGTTAAGGTCTAAAGTTTAGGATTTAGGCTTTAGGGTTTATACTTTAGGGTTTATAGAACTTAGGGTTTAGGGTTTAAGGTTTAAGGTTTAAGATTCAGGGTTTAAGGTTTAGAGGTTTAGGGTTTAGGGTTTGAGGTTTAGTATAGGATATAATGAACGGATTCATGCTTAGATTTTGCGGGATATGATGAGGTTTAAATTGTTTGATAGTTAATAATGACTATTTCACCAAACGCAAGTGGTTTTTAGTGGACATGTATAACTCATCCATGTGTGGACTTGATTTTATGGACATGAAATATTAAAATCGATTGATAGTTAACCATGAATACTTTACCAAACCACAAGTTGTTTGATTAGTTAGGTTTTCATATTGTTTTTTATCTGGTCAACCAAAAAATAAGTATCCATCTTTGCATGTTAACCATCCACATAATCGCGAACAACATCAATGAATTTGGAAATAATAAAGAATGTAATGCAAGTAATCAAAAATTTGGCCTAATTTAAGGTTCAAGGTTTACTGGTTGAGGTGGGTCAATTTCATGTTTTCTAGTAAAAGATCTTCATATTTGGCTACATTTGTTAAAATTGCTGTGAAATTAAATTTATGATTATGTTATGATCTAAGGTTAAGGTTTATAGTTTAGGGTTTAGACTTCATGGTTTAGGGCTTATAGGTTTAGGGTTTAGGGCTTAGAGGTTTCTGGTTTAGGGTTTAGGATATAATATGATGAAGGGTTTCATGCTTATGTTTTTTTGGGATATGATGAGGTTAACATTGTTTGATAGTTAACAATGACTAGTTCACCAAAACATAAGTAATTTTTAGTGTATGTGTATAATTCATCGTCCATATGGACTTGATTTTAGAATAAGTATAGTATCCACAAATAAGTATCCACATATAAGTATCCACATAATAAGACATTTTTAGCATCCACATAACAATCAACAAATATTCAACTATAATTGGATAATATGTATTATAATTATTAATTTTAAATATAATAAAATGGATCTCAAAATGAAAAAAAAAAAAAAATTATAATGAATCATAAAAACAAAATCAAAAATATATGTCATAATAATTAAATAAAGTAATTACAAAGAGAGTTACAGAAAAGAAAGTGAAGAATAGAAATAAAAATGTGACAGAAAATCTTGTCCATTGAATTTTAACTAATAGTTTCAATGAATAATATGTATAATTGGATAATATGTATTATAATTATTCATTTTAAATATAGTAAAATGGATCTCAAAATGTAGAAAAATAAAATTATAATGAATCATTAAAACAAAATCAAAAATATATATCATAATAATTAAATAAAGTAATTACAAAGAGAGTAACAGAAAAGAAAGTGAAGAAAAGAAATAAAAATGTGACAGAAAATCTTGTCCATTGAATTTTAACTAATAGTTTCGATGAAATGGTTCTAATTATTTATGACAAATCCTTTCAAATATACTTTTCACATTTATTAGTTAGACTCATGTTGTGGTACACGCTCATTTATAGCTGTAAGATCAAATTTTTAGTTAAAATCGGACGGACTGTAATACAAACTGCTTTTCTCTCTAATTATACCTCAACTTACATGAAGAGAGTTAAAATAGTCTAAAAATTATGTGAACAATGGAAAAATTGGCAGAAAAATGTCTCATGAACAGAAAGTGTGTTAAATGAATATAAACATACTTTCATAGAAAGTGTGTGTATGAATGTAAATCTCCCAAATATATATCGACAAAGGGATATCGTTTCTGAAATTTGATAGTTCTCTCTTCAAGGATCTGTAGTCGGTGCAAATCTAAGGAGTCTTCAGTTCAATCGAAATTAGTGAGTCTTAAATCACTGAAATTTTCTCCTGTCGAGTTTACTAATAACATTAGGACAAGAAAATTTTGATATGCCTTGCTAAATTTTAGATGTGGTTTTGTGTATCTGAGTTGGTCTTTAAGAGAGATTGACTTATTTAGAATTACGTTTGGCAGTCTACCCAATTTTCATTTTGATGCTCCAACTTGTTAAGTTTTGTAACTATAGAAAATGGCAAAGATTGACAAATGGAGTGAATGGACTACGCATTAAGAACAGCACATAATGTGGTCAAGAAAGGTGGGAGAAAAATACATGGTGAAGACAACGTAGAAGACCGAACATCTTTGGGGCTCCATATTATGAAAACAAATTGACATAACAAAATCATAGAGAAACAAATACGACCGTTAATCCCAACAAACACAATTAAGAAAAGAAAAGAAAGATTAAAAAGTTATCGAGCCGTTGCACCTTAATTGAATTCTTTGTCTCGCCCTTTAAGTCATAACGGTCATATTTTCAAAAAAAAAAAAAAAACATATACGACCGTTATTATAATCCCAACAAAATCCCAGCTTTATCGCTTTCTCAAATTTGTTGCATATAAAAAAAGTGGACTAATCAAGAAACTTCAAGAACGTAAGAAGGGAGAGTCGAACTGTGGTTAGGGAGGTCAATTTAGGATGAATGAACCAACTGTGCTACTAATACTCAACTGATGCAAAAAAATTTGTTTTATTATTTGAGGGAGGTCAGTTGATCCCCCTTCCTTTCACGTAGGTCCGCCACTGTATGCAACTACATCCTCTTAGGCTCAGCCTCAAGCTGCATCTTCCTCACGATCTCCCTCTGTCTCTTCCCATCACTCTCTGGTCTCTCTCTCATCTTTTTCTACGCTCTCACCATCGCCACCGCGGTTTCCGGCTGCTCGATCTTCGCCTTCTCCACCACCGCAACCACTAGCGACAGATTATACGGTTCACACATGGTAGCCACAGTCCTCACGGCCATATTCCAAGGCGCGGTCTCTGTTCTGGCGTTCACGAGAACAGGGGATTTCTTAAGGTTCTTGGAATCGTATGTTTTGGAGGAAGACGGTGCGGTGATACTTAAACTCGCTGGCGGTTTGTGTGTGGTGATGTTCTGCTTGGAGTGGGTCGTTCTTGTGCTAGCGTTTTTGTTGAAGTATAGTGATTATTTAGATGAGAGTGTTGTAGATGATGATGATTTCAAGGTTCGAAGGCAAGAAGACGATCTCAAGGATTGGCCTTCTTACCCATTTCAACTCAAGATTTAAAATTTCCAATTTAATTTTATTTAATTTTATTCATACACACGTTTGTGTTGGTTCATGCTTGTAATGTGTTCATATGTCGCACTTTAATTGGTGTAAAAATAATTCATCACTAAATTTTTATATATATAAATATTTCAAAGTCCAAACACATGGCTCTCAAACACTTGGCCTTCATGAGTTCCTATCTCATCCTATAATATCATTATATGTGTGTTTTGGTTGGTGCTTTTGTAATGTAAAGAGTCATAAGAGCATCATTAGCCGAGAAAGGTTCACCGTTACTCAAAGAAAAAAAAAAAAAAAAATTCTCTCCCTTTCTCTCTTTTTTATATTTTTTTATTACTTTTTAATAAAAGAATTTGTGGAACAAACCACCAATGGTGTGACATATCACATGCCAATGTTTTTTTTTTTTTTTTTTGTAAAAGAGCACTTTGTTTTTATTTTTTTCACAATGTGTGTCCATCGATTCTTCTTCATCCAATTAATCGGATGATATCTTCTACCACATCCACCCAATTTACCACGTCAGCACCATCATCCATGGACACGTTTAAGAAACAGAAACAAAAATAAAAATTAAAAAAATATACCAAAAGAAGCGGAAAGAGAGAAGAAAAGAGAAAAAAAAATGCTGAGTAGGTCAGTTGCTTCAGCCGTTTCACAGGTCTCTTCTTCTACTTCTTCGCTCTTACCAAACTCTAAACAACTCTTCAGCTTCAAAACGCTCTCTGGATATCGTTCTTCTTCTTTCTGCGGCGGCTCCATTCGTAAAATCAACCATAAGCCTCTTCGAATGACGAGTTCCAGTATGACTCCAAGAGCTATGGCCTCGAAGCAGCTTGAGAACGCTGATCAGCTCATTGATTCTGTCGAAACCTTTATCTTCGATTGTGACGGTCAGTATATAACAAAAAAAAAACCACATAATGTAATTTTGTAATCGCTTAGTTTTAGTTAGATGATAGAGGAATATAGCCAAGAAATGTGCTGAATTCTCTCTTTGATTTTGTTTATTCTTCTGTGTTTGAAGGAGTAATCTGGAAGGGAGATAAACTGATTGAGGGAGTTCCTGAAACTCTTGATATGCTTCGTGCCAAGGTTGGTAAGCAATCTCTTTGATCGATTTGTTTTTAAGTGTGGAATGGTTATGGTTCAGCTTTCCCACTTAATTCTGATTGATAGTTTCTTCCGTTACATATTAATTGCTTTTCCTTGGTATTCTTAACTTTTCTAGGGAAAGAGGTTGGTTTTTGTCACGAACAACTCAACAAAGTCTAGGAAACAGTATGGCAAAAAGTTTGAGACTCTTGGTCTGAATGTTAACGAGGTTAGTTCACAATCTAGCTACTCTAGGTGCTCTTTAAGTCTATATATAATTTGTTTTTAATTATACAATCCATTTTTCCCACCAGGAAGAGATATTTGCTTCATCTTTTGCTGCAGCTGCTTACTTACAGTCTATTAATTTCCCAAAAGATAAGAAGGTAAGCCTTCATTCAACCAAAAACTATTCAGCCAAGACTCAAACTGCGTCTTATAATCAAATGTAAAGACTACAACGCTTCTGTTTGCAAGTTCTGATGCGTGTTTATATTCAGGTCTATGTGATTGGTGAGGAGGGTATCTTGAAAGAGCTTGAACTTGCTGGTTTTCAATACCTTGGAGGGCCGGTATGTATCCGTGACCTTCCTTAGTAGCTTCCCGGATTTGTGTTTGTGTTGATGCTAGCTTCCCTGTTTGTCCATCTCTTCTCTTTTACTTTGTGAAAAAAACTGTCATAATCTGAACATTTAGTTCTTGAAAAACAGGATGATGGTAAAAAACAGATTGAATTGAAGCCAGGATTCCTAATGGAGCATGAACATGATGTATGTCATCCTTCTTATACCTTTGATTCCTTTATGTTGCTGTTTCTCTTTCAACTTACATAAACACATGAATTTGTTGTTCTTGAGAGAGAGAGAGAGAGAGAGAGAGACTGAGCATAGTTTTACTGAAATTGCATTCCAGGTGGGAGCTGTTGTGGTTGGATTTGATCGCTATTTCAACTACTACAAAATTCAGTAGGTCTTCCAATTATGTGTTTCCTTATAGAAGAACTTTGTGTTCTGTGTTTGGTGATCTAATATCTTTTTTCTAATGGAAGGTACGGAACACTTTGTATCCGTGAGAACCCGGGGTGTCTTTTCATTGCGACAAACCGAGATGCTGTCACCCACCTTACTGATGCTCAAGAATGGGCAGGTTGGTTTCTTGTATGCACTTTTTTCAACTTTTTTTATTTAGTTGTAGTTTGAGAAATTGGATTTTACTCCTCTCCTATGATAGAAAAGGCTAGTTACAATAACATAGTGTAGTGCCTTAAATTTGGTAATGGACTGTTATAGAGAAGTTATTTTGTTGTCTATGTTCACCATTTTTTTATCATCCTTGACCGGTCTCAGGTGGTGGCTCTATGGTTGGTGCTCTTGTTGGATCCACTCAACGTGAGCCTCTTGTTGTTGGAAAACCCTCAACTTTTATGATGGACTATTTAGCAGACAAGTAAGGCTTCCAGATTCTCATAATCCTTATTTCTTCTGATTTCTTTCATTTCTCTACTTCCTTAATCTTGTCCAAGTGCTAATAAAACCATTTATTTATTATACCACAAGTGCCAGATCAAAAAGAATCTCAAATGACATCTTTAAGCAATGAAATGTTGATTCACTAATATTGTATTTTGCAGATTTGGAATTCAAAAGTCACAGATATGCATGGTGGGTGATAGACTGGACACTGATATTTTATTCGGGCAAAATGGCGGTTGCAAAACTCTGCTCGTCCTCTCGGGTATAACTGATTTTCTATCAACACTAACTCGGTGTCAACATCTAAGGCCAATCAAAATTTTATTCATTATGTTTTTTTGTGGACTTGAAGGTGTTACTTCAATCTCAATGTTGGAAAGCCCTGATAACAAGATACAACCCGATTTTTACACCAGCAAGATTTCCGATTTTCTATCCCCCAAAGCAGCAACTGTATAATCAAGTAAGCTCCAGCATCAATCACTCTGCAGAACTCAGGATACTGAATCTTTTTATGGGTTTTATAAATACAGTCTATTCATACTTTTTCTTTGTTTTGGCAAGCTTCTTTTATTTGCAGTGCCTACGTGTTGCATAGCAAATTAACGGGCCAATGAGTATTGTTTAGGAAGAGTTTATTGAACCAAGCTTTGATCTGTAAGAGTAAGACTCTTCATTGACTTTAAACATTTTCTTATGTGGTTATGTGCATATACATACAAGGCTCTGCATAACACATTAAAAAAAAAAACGGTAAGAGAGTCAATAAAACGTTCTTCTCAGCATTAGCATCAGTAACAAACTATAACCGTGCATCCTCAAAAGCTTAAGCAATAACCGTGTTGGCCTGAAAAAGAAACCCATCGAAGACAAATCCATTCATGTTCTTCCGTAGATTCTATAAAATCCAGGTAACTTCGACATACTAAATTGATAGTGGCGATTAACACAAACAAGGAACAAGTGAAGAGCACATGATTCATAGTTTTATTCACAGAATTACAAACCGAACATATTTTAACTCGACAATCGTTTTCCTCGATGCAAGCCGATCCAGTACAGCATGGCCACCATACAATGCAACGCCCACCAAAACTATCCCAAAATAAAGGTGCCAACACTCTTCAAAGATGAGGTTTTTTGATGGTAAGGATTCAACTTTAAGAAACAGCAATTTATGTTCAGCTATACAACCAACCTAAAGTCTCTTAAACACATTTAGCGTATGACAAAAAGAAAAAAACACACAGTTAGCTTGTATAAAGAACTGCTCTCTTTATTGATGCTTGGAAAATCACTAAAAACTAAGCAAACATACACAAGCTCTCGTGTGTTCTTGATACGTTTGTCACAACTCGATAAACGTATTTATAATTATATAGATAGCTCTGCTTAGCTAATTCTATTCATAATCCTAGCTCTGAGTTAACAAAGTCAAAACGATTCATAACCGTAAAACATTTACAACATTATGATTGTTTTTTTTTTTATTAAAACTCGCGTTGGAAAATGAAGTCCAAAAGCAACTTAAACTCCGTATTATCTCAAATTTTAAAGTCTTCGAAGTTTGTTAGCAAATTACTATGTGAATGGTATATTAAATAACCTTTTTAAAACCGCTAAAGCTTTTACATTCAGCATCATATATACTCGTAAATTAATAGCCTACATTACATTACTTTCGAATACCACTCAAATCTATATATACACATTTTTGAAGTACATTTTAGGTTATACCCTTTTATTTGTATTTATTTACAAAGTTAATCTCTAAAAAAATTACAAAAATAACATTACTTCAGATTTTGTTTCCTATATATTTTACATACTATCTAGATTCCCAACTAAAAATCAGCAGAATCAATATGGAAACCAAAACTATAATATATTTAACCACACTTTCTATTGTGTATTTAAGATATTTTATCTTTGAATCCTTTGCAAACAAAGAAAACAACAATTTGATTTCTATTTTGTTTTCCAAAACCTGTGAGCTTTGATTCTTAGGTGTTGACTGGTTCTCCCGCTACCTCCCGCAAACGCTGCGTTTGTGGGTGGTAGCGGTTGCTAGCGATTGGAACCAATCGCACAAATCGCTCCCAATCGCTCCTAATCACTCCCAACCGCTCCAAACTACTGAATTCCAAAAGCTGCTTCCTGCAAGCGTTTGCGGTTGCGGGCGATTGCGGTTGGAATTTTTTGTTTTTTTTTTCTAAAAAAACTTAAAAGAAATCAATGATAATGAAATTTTCTTTGTTATATTTTCTATCTAACCATTATCGTAAACCTCCGCAAATGCACCAATTTTAAGCCGCTAAACCAGTCATTCAAAACGCTTAATAACGCTTGAAACCGTAATCGCCCGCTTCCGCAATCTCCCGCAACCGCAACCGCAGCGTTTGAACCAGTCAGGCTCTTAATGTAAAAAGAATTTCGATTCACATTTATTTAAATATTATAATTAATATCTATAAACTTAATAAAATTTAAAAATATTACAAATATGTAAAGTTAAATTTTTTAAAATACTATATAATATGGTTACATAGTAGATGGGTTATAAATAGGAGATCTTGAAATTAATAAAGTATCATTAAATTTGTGATAACACGGGTTAAATCCTCATTTTATTATTTTTCAACACTATTAATATTAGAATATTTGACATATAAAAATTAAGTTGATTTAACTACGATTATGTAAAATAATTAAATCATTAGGGAAAATGTGACTTAATCATAGCGTATAAATGACTTACTATGTATTTAGATCTCTTATATTTTGTTATAATAATTCAAAATCAAAATAGAATCTCAAACACTAAACAAAATAAACTAAATATAACAAACAAATTGTCATGAAGTATATTACGGGTAAAAAATAATATAAAAATTCAGCTGCAAACGGTCGGGAAATTTAGTGATGCTCTATTTGGAAAATATCTAATATTTAACAAACAAATAAAAATATAAATAATAATAAAAATTATATGCACACGGTATATCGCGGATTAAAATCTAGTTTTTTTATAAAAAAAAGTACCAGAAATATGGACTAATTTAATCAATTTGATATTTATTATAAAACGTAGAGAGCGTATGATTATTTTACAATACTAATGCGGTAGCAGTATTACTCATGTTCAACTTACAAAAAGTTGAAGTTAAGTCGGACACAACAAGCTCATGTTCAATCTTTTGATCCTGGACAAGATTTTTTTGAACTTAACTCAGACCAATGATAAATCCTAGTTAATTAGATAATTTAAATTAAAAAAAAAAAGAATACAGACCGGTGATATATATCATTATAATATATGGACGCTTTGTCATCGCCACTCAAGGAAATAACCAATCAGGGATCCTTAAAAGTCCTAGATATGTTACTATCTTAGCTCTATACTATGCAACGAACCTAGTAAAAAAATAATCCAAATTTCAAATTATGCTTAGCCATATCTATCTTTTGTCCAACCTTTTTAGCTCCTCTAACAAAACTTCCATACGACATCGATTTTTTTTGCAAGATTGGTCCATTATTTGTACATGTATTGTTATGATCTTTTTGTAGAAGGGACTTGGACGTATTTAGAAGGGTTTCGGACTTTTTTTTTTTTTTTTTTTTTTTTAATTTTGTCATTAGATTTCTTTCATAATCATATAATTACCCTTACATCTATTTTTTTCTTCCATAAGATACAAATAACCAAAAAAAAGAAGTGTAGGATACAAAATAGTAATCGTTACATGGAAAATTTGTGAACACCATTATCTAATGAGATAATGTCGTGATGATAACGATTCTCGTTTCCACTTCTCTCTCACACTAAAGTTCAACGAGTTTATCTCAACCATGACCAAAAACAATTGTTCTACTCAAATATGTTTGATAATTTATCCAAGTTAACCAGCCTCTGCCACCTCATATGAATGATATATAGCACTAACTCAAACCAAAGCAGCCGCTTAGGTCAAATTGAGGATAAAGTCACTGTAACATATTAAAAATCAAATCCACAACAACTGATGAGTGATGAGTTACGTAACGAATCTGCAAAAATACAGTAAAGCTATAGTTGAAATATGGCTTATCAATATATTTATGTATATTTAAATTAAGTAAAGAATGTAAATGAAGCAAACGACAGATCAATAACTTAAAGTTGATGATAACACTGGATATTAAGAATTTCACAGGTACTCATGCATACAGAAATAGACAAATCAAAAAACATGTACCGAAAATTCGTTTTATATGTTCATAAAATAATCCTAACATAAGTTTTCGTCGGGCAGGGATGATTTGCTCATTTAAGTTATACTCCTTCTATCTCATTTAATTTAGGGAAACTGTTGGAGATGGTATAAAAAATTGATGTTATAAGAAAAATCATTGGAGATGGTATAAAAAATTGATGTTATACATTACAAAAATTGAAACGATTTTTTTACTTTATGCCCTTTCCACATGGCATGCTATCTAAAGTTTATATTTTTCTTTGTACAAAAAAGTAATCATAAACTAATTTATAAATAAAACTTTAACTTTAACTTTTTCTTAATACAAAACATTAATGTAGTTGAGACAGAGGGAATATCAAGTAATACATTTAAACAAATAAATTTTAAATTTTTATGCTTTGAATAACCATATTTAAAATAAAACTATCTAACTGATCAGGTTTGAGTACTAAAAAAACATAGATTAAGATACGAAATTAGAGTTTGCCAAAAAAAAAAAAAAAAAAAAAAAAAAAAANAAATTAGAATTTCCAAAATCAACATCTAAAAAAAACCTAGTTGTACTGACTCAAAAAAAAGAAGTGCAAACTTGATAGAAGAAATTCAGAGCGACCAAAACAAAAGTAAAAGACTGGCAAAAACTTAGAATATTAGGCAGTCTGAAACGTGATTAATAAACCCACTTATGAACTAGTCAAACATCTTATCTTCTGTTGTTTACTAGAAGAAAGTGTGTATAGTTTGTCGGGTAACACACTAATTGTAAGATGAAAAGTAAAAGACTTAAACTCACCATCATTTCACTATAAATATAGGTTGATATTGTGCTTATTTTCTCACGCTACACATACTTTGAAAAGGAAGTTGTAATAGACATGGCTAAGTTTGCTTCTATCACCGCCCTTTTTTTCGCTACTCTAGTTCTCTTCGCTTGTCTTGGTGAGTATATGATCTTATTATATACGTATTAGAATGAGCTATCAAGTTGCTCTTTCTCTGAATAAGATATTTTTGTATGGTTAACCTTGATAAATATATATATATATATATATATATATATATATATATATATA
>NC_025695.1:22063722-22093668 GCF_000633955.1 Camelina sativa | reverse complement strand
TGCAGAAACACCGACAATGGTGGAAGCAAAGTTATGCGAGAGGTCAAGTGGAACATGGTCAGGAGTTTGTGGAAACAATAATGCATGCAAGAATCAGTGCATTAACCTCGAGGGAGCACGACATGGATCTTGCAACTATCGCTTCCCATATCACAGATGCATTTGCTACTTCCCATGTTGATCCAACCAAACTCTTTAATTTGGTGCTCAGTGGTGTGCGTGTTTTACATAAAATAATTGTCTGTGTCGCTCTACGAGTGACTTTATGACAGGTGTGTTTGTGTTTTAATGTTTGGTGTGGTTATAGTATAACCTTTTATGTACGAAATAAAATAAGATTGCCTCACTCCATGAGTGACTTTATGACATGTGTATTTATGATTGAAGATGTTTGATTAGGTTAGTATAACTATTTATGTACGACGACGTAGTCCAGTTTCGTGTTTTCCATAATTGCCTGCATATAAATTTGAGCCTTTGAGGTTCCATAAGAACAACGATTCAACTCCAGTAAGGCATCACTGATTCAACACCACGAACAAACGCATCTGCGTCGCCTTCGATGAAGCCATGTGCAGAGTGTAATCTGTCAAAATCTGTATAATCTTCCAACACAAAACGATTCTCCATCCAATTAAGCCAAGAACGCAAATCAGATCTCGCACTATGGGGGTTGTTTCGATCCGTGACCACAAACGCACCATTTGATAAGTTTAAAGGTGTGGTCTCTTCTCTCTTATCTCTTCTCAAATCTCTAATACAAACTATGAACCCTAACTGATAAGATCGGAGTTAAAATTCTCCTCTCTTATCTCCATGAACACAGACTCTCTAACAAACTCTCAACTTCAATGATCACGCAGGATGCGTTTACAATACTCCTTTATCTCTATTTACACTCTTCATTCTACTCATACTTCTCCTCTGCTCTTCACACGTGCCTTTCTCTCCCACGTACCTATCAGTACAATTAAGAGCATGCAGCATATATACGTAACAAAACATCTCCGATTTAGTACGAAAGTTAGCTAATTCAACTTTTAGAAACTGGTTGTGTTTTCTTAGTAGATTTTACTCATATAATCACTGAAAGAAACCAAGGACTCTTTTTTTTCCTTGAATTTAATGCTAAGTTCATCCATTCAATATATAATTATAACGGACGGTTTTCATATATGTTTCGGTGCTGAGAAACATATATGAGAATAGTTAAAACCTCGTGATCCTGCTGTTTTTGCAAGGCAGTCATCGCATAGTGTTATAACCCGAATTGGATTGTGAACCGGACTAGCTCTCGGGTTACCGGGTCATCGGGTCAACCGGGTTCGACCACGGGTCAATTGAGTAAAATATGTTTAATGCATTTATGTAAAATAAACATTTTTAAATATATATTTTTTAAAAGAATATCATGTTTAACAAAGTATGAAGTTTAATAACAATAATAAAATGATTAAAACTTTTAAATCCAAATAAAAAAAATAAAAAACACTAATAAAATATCTCCAAAAACAAACAACTGTTCTTACCCAAAGTATGAGAGATGACAAAAAAGTTGAAGATGAGAAGTGTGTCGTGAGTCATGTGTGTTGCCGTATAAGCAACAAAGGAATAAAAGGTTTTTAAAATAATTGAAACTGTGAATCTCTATACTTTTTTAAAAAATCAAGTAGATTTTTTTTGAACCGCTAACTGGCCGGGTCGCGGGTTAATAGCGGGTTTTTTTGGGTTTTACCGGTTTTATTACTACCGGTTATTAGCACTATATCCGAACCGGTAAAGTCTCTGGGTCGCGGGTTAACCGGTCGGACCGGCCAGTCCGGGCCGGGCGTGAAAACATTAGTATTATTATACCAAAGAATAAAATATAAGATAAAAAAGAGTGAAATTAAAAGCGTTTTAATCGGCTGAAATCTTCTTATATATTCTGAAGCAAAAACATACCTTGCAATCGAAATACCAGTGTTCTAAAATGCGGCCTACGCGGGTGCCTAGGCGGCGGTTATACGCTATGCGGTGACCGAACGTCTCGAGTTTCAGCTATACCGTACTTTAGGCGGTTTTAAATAATTCGGATGCCTAATAGCGTTTAGGCGGACATTATGCGGTCTAGGCGGATGCCTGTACGGATTCCAGGCGGTGTATTGACTAAAATAGTAAAAAATACTGTAATTAAATATTCATTAAAATAATATTTTTGTTTCAAATAAATATTATAATTAGCCTCTAAAGTCTAAACTTATGAAATTTAATTTGGTTCCAAAGTAAGTATAAACTTACATTTTGTCAATTTTACAAGTTTTTGAATGGATTATGTTTTTTTTTTTGTTTAAAATGTGAGATTCTAAACTATTTTGATAGATAAGAGTTAATTGAATATAATATTTGATACTATCTTTTTTGTTTTATGTTTTTCTAAAATTAAAGTGTATAAATTTTCATCCTATATATATATGTAAATATTATTTTTATATAAATATAAATTTATATATCTAAAATATATAATCCGCCTAGATTCCGCTTAGGTACCTGCATATACGGCTAGGCGCTAGGCATTTGTCCACCGCGTAGCAAGCGCATAGCGCGTTTTAGAACACTGCGAAATACTCACTAGTTTGATCGGGCTAGCAAATTTGCGTTGGGGAATACAAAACAATATATTTGAACACACTGTTGTTCATATATATCAATGCAGTTGTAAATAACATTTAACGGACCATATACTAAATTTTATGCGGCTTCTCACTGAGTGAAATGGAAAATTGGTTAAAATTTTCAAAAATTACCATAAAAAGTTTGCTTTTAATAAAAATATCCAAATCATTATTTTCTAATCTAAAATCGCACACCATCAATTGACACAAATAATTACGACTAGTAAACCGACAGAAATTTTGATATGAATTTAATTGAACTGCAAACACAAAGTTTGACCCTAATTTTATCATGATTTCTTTAACCGACCAAAAATTGGAGCCCAACTCGGTATTTTCTAGCTAAATCAAGTTAAAATTGGGCTCAAAATAATTGAGTATTTATCCCCTATATATTAAAAGAGAAGTACTCTCACAAAAACGCTGAGGTGTCGCGCTCACAGAGCTCATGTACCTTTTCTAATAAATGTTCTTACTTCTCATTGTTATTTACATAAATATGCCACTGAAATATTATGAGCCAATGTTTTTAATTCTATTAGTTTTTAAAAATAAAAGATTAAATCAACTATTTAATCCAAAAATGCATTTAATTATCATTTTTGTAGCCTATTTACTTATTAAAAGTAAATTACATTTCAGAAACAAGAAAAAAAATTATTCATTTATTTATCACTTTTATCATTTTTCTCATTGTTTTTTTAAACTTATGATTAGTTTAAATTAAATAAATTAGTTTAAAAATATTGCTTTATCTATTTAATGGTATAGTGATAAAGATAATAATGTGAAACATTTAATATGTGAATTTGATTTTTAGACACACAAAAAGACATCAAAACTTTCTATACCACGTTAAAATTATTTTCCAAGTTTAACTATTTTACAGGTAAAACGTATTTTACAGAAAATAAACGCAAATTTGAATAAACGAAATTTTTTTTACTTACATATTTTGTTTTATACAAACGAATCTTAAATCTCAAATAATAATTTTACTCATATAATTTTATTTAAATATATTTGTCCTGCACTATGTGCTGGTTGGTACCTAGTAATTCTATTAAATTTGGATCAAATTTTGATATTGGCTTAATGTGTTTTGCTAGTTGGAATAAGTTGGATCAATTAGAAGTCTAAAATTTTATCTTACAAATTTTTTTTTTGTGTAGTTTTTTAAAGAACAAATATTTTGTGATGATTGTTTTCATAGAAAAATCACTCCCTTTGTTTTTTAAATACTTGATGTTTGAAGTTTCTACACACCGGCCAAAAAATTATATATTTTTTTTGTTTATTTTATAAACTAATACATGACTTATTATCTACCTAAACATTATGTAACCAATAATAATACAATCTGAAAAAATATAGATCATCAAGACCAATAAAACACCAATTAGTTTTGCGTTCAAAGTTGAAAACATTATCTAATTAAAAAAAAAACTCCAAAAAACATAAGTGTTTTTGTGAAAAACATGAGAAAGCTATATGTATAAAATGAAAATAGAGGCAACCCAATAGAACAGTCCTCGTACATTAACCACCATTTAATTTAATTGAATGATCACGTTTCTCACTAATACTTCCATATGTTTTACAAACAATATCATTCTACATATTTTATTTGTGAAAAAAACTTCATTCTACATTTTTAATGTGATTTTACACTCAGTTTCCTAATTTATCCTTAACACAAAACTATTTTATTGAATTTAAATAATTAACCACTTATTATATAGTAGTGTATATATGTATAATTTAAGTTTTTTTTTAATTTTTGGAAATGTGTTAAAATGACATTTGTTGTGTACACCGAGAAAGTATGTTTTTTGTGTGTGTGATAAATTCTTCATTATGTGTATGTGGGCAAAATACCCGTATCGAAATACTTGTATTGGAACCAAACCGAAAAAACTCGGTTCGGATGGGAGTAGATATTATATAATATATTAGTTGGATCTTGAATATACTTTTGGGTATCGGTTCAGATCGGGTAATATCCGATACCCATTTAGTACCCATATCTATCCAAACCTAGTATATATCTACGTATTTCCCCGCTCCGCCCTCGTTAAGAATGGAAATTGAGATTGTTAAGAATTATGTGTTGATCAGTTCTTCTCCATTACCTATATCTGCCAAAGATTTGTTTTTCCTATATAAATTGTGCAATTCACAATCTCTCAACCGATTCTCTAAATTTCTTCTCTTCATCTTCAGGATCTCCGCTTTCCGAGACGTCTAAGACTCATTCAAAGGTTAGTCTCTTTTATCTTGATGTTTGGTTTAAAATTTGGAGTTCATCAATTGATTGTTGAAGAATCTGCATCTGCTGGTTTAGTTCATTGATTGATTTATTGTTAGACTGTATATAAGAATCTGGATAAGTTAGTTTATTTCATCGATTCATAAAATGATTCTTAGAGTTAGAGTATTAGATGCTTTGGTCTCTGTTTCTTGTAATAAGGATATTAAAGGTTTTACGTTGGAACCTTTAACACAGATAAGAATCATAGCTAAGGTTATGTCTGGTTCTTATCTTCCTTCTTCAGATTCTCTTCTTTCTTTCTTATTGAACCTCGTCAAGAAACAGAGAAAAGAATGGAATAAAGGAAGAAGCTTTAACTATTAGGATTTGTATTGTCTCCATATGTCTAGTATTGTTTGAACCATCTTCTCAATCACTATACTATAAAAGCTGCACCTTTGGAACACCGCATCCAAAGATTGCAGACCAAGATAAATAGTGAACCAAACCACTTGGTGAATTAGATTAAATCTTGGAAAGAACAAAACATGAGATTTCTGAAACAATTTTACATGAGAGAGTTAATAGATTGTATAATTGGTTACGGTCGCTAACTGGATTTCTGTCGGTGTCCTTCACTGACTGTATACAAAAATTCACAACAAAGTTACATTACCATTCATCATAAATCATATCAAGGAAGATACATTGTAGAATACAAGCCAACCTTAGATACTGTAACAAACTCAAAACACACCAAGAACAATCATTTATACTCTAACAGGGTGAACTTGAAAAAATCATCCAGCCACATGTTATATATGTCAGGACTAGCGATTCTTAAATTAGCAGAGGATTAACAAAAAGCAACAACAATACCATCGATTCACCGTGGTAAAAGCCTCAAAAAGTCTCAATATCTTTCACGAAAGAAAAAGCTCAAAAAGATTTCAGCTGTTAACATGCTTGATGGCGAAGAGATGGAAATGAACAACTTAAAAATATATTTTGTTAGTATCAATTTAGTGATTTTGAGATGGATTTGTATCAAAAATATATCAAAACAAACAATATCAATACTAACAACAGCTGAGAGACAGCTTCGAAGACAATGATAAACATGATAAACGAAAAAGCCAAGAGGTGTTAGTTTTTGTCTAATTGTGCAAATATTATATATCTTATTTCTCCTGTTTTAAACCTATAATTATTTTATTCATTTTATAAGGTTCTTTGTCTTGGCGAGATTGATGTGTTTTTTTTTCATAGCTTGGCTATAGTTTTGTTTCTTTTTCACTCTTTAAAAAGCTGAGTGATAAGGCTGATTGCAACAACATATGAACTAATCCACCACATCTCTATTAAACTCTGGCCATAATTTGTTTTTTTTTTTTTAATTTTTAGTGGTGGTTTTTTGTTTGGTTTATTTGGTTGGTGGTGTAGCTAATTTCAAAAGCTGAGAGATAAGGCTGAGTGCAACAACGTATGAACTAATCCTCCACATCTCCACACCACCAAACAAATTAACCAAACAAACAAATCACCACTTAAAAAAAAAACAAATTATGGCCAGAGTTTAATAGAGATGTGGAGGATTAGTTCATACTGTTGTTGGACTCAGCCTTATTTCTCATCTTTTTAAAGAGTGAAAAACAAACAAATCTATAGCCAAACTATGAAAAAAAAACACATCAATCTCGCCAAGACAACAAATGTTATAAAATGGATAAAATAATTATAGGTTTAAAACAGGAGAAATAAGATATATAATATTTGCACAAATAGACAAAGACTAACACCTCTTCGATTTTTCGTTCAACATTTTCATCATTGTCTTCGAAGCCGTCTCTCAGTTGTCGTTAGTATTGAGATTGTTGTTGTTGATATATTTTTGATACAAATCCATCTCAATATCACTAAATTGATACTAATAAAATATATTTTTGAGTTGTTCATTTCCATCTCTTCGCCATCAAGCATGTTAACAGGTGAAATCTTCTTGAGCTTTTGCTTTCGTGAAAGATATTGAGATTTTTTGAGGCTTTTACCATGGTGAATCGATGGTATTGTTGTTGCTTTTTGTTAATCCTCTGCTAATTTAAGAATCGCTAGTCTCGACATATATAACATGTGTCTGTATGATTTTTTCAAGTTCAACATGTTCTTGCAAGAACAGTGCTATATATACTCCTTTTTGACATTGTTGTTATAAGAAAACATTTGATTTTCTACTGCAGATTTCGAAGGAAAGTGGAAAAAAACAGGCGTTTCGTTCAATTTTCCTACAAAAAAATGTTAGAGGTAATCGCCCGAAAGAAATCGGTTTTGGTAGGAATTTCATAGGAAAATGGAAAAAAACTTTTTAACTATTTTCCTACCAAAATGTTCGTAAGAAAAGCATTCTTACTATTTTCTTACCAATTCTATATTACAATTTTCCTACCATATGTTTGCTTCTATTTTTATACCAAAATATTCTTGTGAGATTCCTATGATTTTCCTATCAAATTAATAAATAATATATAAAATATTTTTTTAAATAATAATATTAATTCCAAAATTGAATAAAAATAAAATAATCATTAATGATTAATCTGAATAATATATATCAAATCAATTTATTTACAAATAAATCTAAATTAAATTTATATCAAATTATTATTCTTTTAAACATAAAACATAACCAAATCAACACAACTGGTCTGGTTAGAACTACAAACCGGCCTAAACTGAAATAAACTACCCATCATCGAAGAAGTCGGAGAAAGTATCACCTCCGTGAGGATTTCTTTCCTTGCCATAGATTCCTTAGCTTCCTCGCCGCAGCTTACTGGTCTCGCCACATCGAAGCCGCTATCCAAGCTACGCCGCCGCTGGGAAGGGAGTTTTAACCAATGAAATCAAATATTATATTCAAAGAGATCAAAGTTTCAGGTAAGATCAGATCGAAATTGAACAAATGAATCGATACTAAGGATTTGAGGATGAAGACCGTCCTTAATTAAGCTCATGAGAGCTGCGTTCTTCCGAAATAGAATCCTTGTAACATAATGAATCTGTGGTCTCCTTGTCTCTCCTACCGCAACCTCCATTTTTTCTTGATATAGGGCGCTTCACGCGTTCTTGCTTCAAAGTCCTAAAAATCTAGTAAGGAAGAAAAAAGACGAGAAGAGAAGAACTCAGCCAAAGAAAAAATAAATAAGAGACGAAGACTCTCCAGATCTAGGTTTGAGTGGAGGCGTGAAATGTTTTAAGGGGAGAAAAAAGATCTAGGTTTATTTAGATTGTAGGAATTCTGTAGGTTATGCTTTTTTTTATAGGAATTCAGTAGGATATAAATTTAGTAGGAAATTGGTAAGAAACGTTTCTTACCATTCTTATTATGAAATTGCTTCGATACAGTTATTCTAGGAAATTGAAAGGAAAATTTCTTACCAATTTCGCTTTGATTCCTATTTAATTCCTTCCATTTAATTACAAATTTTCTTATGACTCTAAATTTTGAAAGAATTTCGTAGGAATTTTCCTACGATTTTCTCACGATTATTCTTCGTAGAAAATTTCTTTCAAATTTCTTATGACAACTGTTTTTTGTACACAGCCTAGGAAACGTCGGTAACCGCATCTTCCTCCTTCATCCGCTCAATAGGCAATAGACGACCAGAGCCAAAATGAAATTTGCGGAAAAGCTTGGCGAAGGATTGGGAGTCATCCAGGAAGGGACGAGCGGCAGAGGTGTGAGAAAAGTTCCAACGATAGTCCGTTGTTCTCGGTTTCTTTGGAGGATCGGATCGCTCTTGTCCAACACCCTCCTTCCTCTTCTGAGGACTTTTGACCACCTCGACTTGACGACCGGGAGCTTCGTCAACCTTCCTTTTTGAGGGAAGCGTCTCGACGGGACCAATATGGCGATTTGGGGGAAGACAGTTGGCCTTGACGGGCTGATTACCTTCATGAACCTCGGTCGATCGATGAACTTGAGGAGTAGAAGTCTTCTGAGACGAGCCGGCGTTAACGGGACGAGCATCAGGACGAGTGTCCGATCGAGAGTCTGGACGAGGCAAAGGAGCAGCTTTGGGAGTCCGACGATAGCGGGCGGATGCATTAGGGACGGTCATGTTCAGTCTTCCCATTGCTTCGGCTGGAGATATTAACGACCAAGACTGTTTAAGACATAAAGAAACTAAGGGATATTAACAGTGGGTTTATGCAGCGAGAATTACCTTTCTTTCTCTTTGACGGAGCTCTAGTTTTTCTAGGACGATCCTTTTTCGCTTTGGTACACGGCAAAATATAAGGACAAAACAGTTGATTGCATCAATTTTGGCTTGAAATGAAGGAGGACAAGGAAGGAGACACCTAGGGATGATGACTGAAACCAAAAAGGAAACACATAAGAGTTAAGTCAGTAAACGAGAACGAAGGAAGCATAAATAATCAAGAATGGTCGGCTACTGTGTGAAGGGTTCCACACCGAGAACAAAGGAATAGAAGATTCCTCGATGACCCCAGGGACGACTTCTAGAAAGAAATAAGAGCCCCCCCCCCCAGTTGTAAGTCTTGCCCTTGGCACCTTCGACGAGAGTCGTTTTCTTTGCTGAGGCCAAATAGTAACTTCCCGGAGTGAGCTTGACATCTGCAGCTTCTGGTAGGATAGAAAGGCCTATCGTGCTGCGGAAAGTCATAGGGAAGAACTGCGAAATGGCTGCCTTGCGCCTGGTGAAGTACGTCATCAAGAAATCGGGGAGCAGAAAAGTAAGCCCACAATCGGTAAAGAATTTCTCCGAGGGCATATGAAGCTTGGGGGAGCATCCCAAGGTCACTGGGAAGAGGACAAAATCAAGATGTTCGGCCGAACACTCAATTTTCTGAGATGGACTGCCTTAAAAGCTGACTTAAGCTTCAGCGTAGATCGGTGAACGAAGGAAAACATGTTTGCACTTACGAGAGGAGGGTCCTGCACTTACGAGAGGAGGTTCGTTGATCAAAGAAGGCACTTGGCGACAAAGAGCGGACGAGATAGAAACTGCTGAATCAGAGAACCAACAGCGTTGAAGAACGGCAAGCTCGGCCATATCGGAGTTCGTCGACGATGAATCGGAGGAGGATTGTCTCGAAGTAGGAGACCCGACCCTGTGGCGGACAGATCTGGCTGAACCTCCGGTATAGGAAGACGTAGCTCGTCGAAGGTGACTTGCGGTGGAAGGGTTATTTGATACAAATTTGGTGGAAGACACAGCAGAAAATACGAAATACTAACAAGGACAGGCGAAAACAGAAGAGAAGAAACAAAGGGGAAGAGAAATCGTACCTGATAGCAAGACGAAAGCGGAGGTGTGTAAAATGGTTGAGAGAAGGAGTATTTATTGGTGAGAAAAAAGATTTTTGAGTCATCATTACGAATTCGAGATGAAGGGCAGAGTTTGGGATGCCAAAATTCACGTGCTAACGGCCTTCACACGCGATGATTGGGGGCTTCCTCGAAAACTAAGATACTTAACTTGCGACCTTCCGTTTTCCAGATCTTTGTCTTCCTGAGACCTTTAAAATACACGTCCTTTGTCTTACTCGAGACCCTTCAGTTTCCAAAAGCCGGCAACAAAGCATAACTTCCCGAATTAAGAAGACTGCGAGACAACTAGCTCTACGCCAAAGCAACACATAGAGTTCGCTGCTCGACAACTACGAACTGAAGGTGGGGGGGGGATACTGAAATGACCGCACCCGGATTCTCAATCCTCACATAGGATCCACGGGAAACGATCTCACCATAACCCCATAATTCCAACGAGACAACCAGCGTAGAAATCGCTTCTTACAAAACTTCCACAAATACACCAAACACCACCTCATCTAGTTACTGAGTCGCACAACCAACCACCCCTAGCGACCGAGTAACAAGAGAGGTGGGATGGAATATTTGATTTCGTCCAGACACAGACAACACTTCCCCACAATTATTCCAACTTACTATCAACTCCTCTAGTGATGAACGTCACCCATCGCACAATTTGCGAACCAACACACAAACCGACACTCACAGAATCACTTCCGTCAGCTCTCCTCAACCAAACCTAACTCCAGCTGTCCTCCTAGGACCCAAACACTCAACAACATGCTGGTGTCGACCGTCACCATCTTGGGGTCGCTGGACACCCCAACTTTACCACAAAACCGTCTATACCAGACCACAATACAAACACTTGATTAAAACACAAACTAACTGTTCATTTCACAAACCCACCGTTGGATATGAAGCTTACAGCACCAAGAAGCTACCTACAGAAATTCAGCCAAATCGGACTCCGTTTCATCCTCCAAACTCTTCCCCGAAGTAGCCCTCTCGAACCAGTTCCCGCTGTTCATCCGCAGGTGTTAGTGTCGACCGACACCACAATGGTGTCGACCGACACCAACCCAAAAACACGATCCAAGCCTCCTAATAACTCTCTAATTTACATGTTTTAGGCATCTTTTTGTCCATATTTTGCATTATATATACCCTAACCTTACCATTTTTAGGTTATTAACTATAGGAATTTGCATTCTTGTATTTGTACATTTTGGATGAAAACATGTGCTTTAGAACCGAAAATGGCGAGAAACAAGGTCAAATCCGAGTATGTACCCGAAGGAGCTATTGAGCAGGAAAAATAGTCTGAACCTCAACCCGATCGAGGAGGATCCAAGACCAGGAAGAACAACCCGAAGACTTACCCAAGGAACAACCCGACGTTATCTTCGTGCACCCCATCGAGCAGACCCTCAAGCAGGACTGAACAGCTAGGTTAAAGGGGTTTCCATATATAAACCCTCCTTTTCTTCCTCTTGCCCTAGCACGCCGCAGACCCTCAGAACAGAGAGCGAGAGCTTCTGAGAGAGAAACTGAGCGACAAAAACTGTTTTTCCACTTTGTTAGGATTCAATTTTCATTTCTTTTGATATTCTTTTTAGTTTCGATTCTGTATTCTTCTACTTCTACTCTATTTTTAATACAATGCAATTTTCGTTTATTTGTGCTTTTATGGTTTCTTCCATGAGATCCGAGTAGTGACATAAAGTTTCTAGGGATGGGATAGACAAATAAGTGTTCTTGATCGGTTAGGATGTCTTAGCTTGAATGTTTATTTTATATAAATTTCCTTCTAGATTGATGTTCTTTATGTGATTTTCAGACCGAGAGGTTGAGACTAGATATAGGGTGTTTTGCCATCAAAAGATGTTGTTAAAATACTTGAATCAATCAATGCTAGAGATTTACTCACTTAGCCTAAGAGATTAGATGTGTAAGGAGTTTATTGACAATAATGAATCGGTTTGTAATGCCTGCGTGGTCATGTTTCTCCAACGAGAGTTGGGTAGGGGAGTGACCAAGGTTGATTGTTTCTATCACGAGAGTGTTTTAGCAAGATTTAAGAGATTCATTGTCTAGGAAATATTTGCTTGAGGCATGTAGGACATCCCATATTGGTCAGGAACACTTAGGAGTCGATTACCCCATCCTTAGGAGCTTTCACATCTTGATTGTTTACGTTTTTATTTATAACTCGACCCCTTACCTGAATTGGTACTTGATCACCAGCTTCGTGTATACCTTCGAGCTGTTCATACCCTTCTTCTTAATCCGATCACTCCACCCAATCCTGTACTCAAATGCTTGCATCGAGTGCTTAGGTCGTGTGGTTCTTGTTCTTTTATTTTTGCTTTTGATTATCTTAGGATTGTTAGATTAAACCCTAATTATTGCTTGGCTTGACTTGCTTGCTTCCGATCATATCTTATCTGCTAGCATAATAAGTATTTGGATTGATAACCATTTGTACTATAACTGCATAGGGAATTGATACCCTGGGTGAAAATCCCATTATCAATTTGGCGCCGTTGCCATTTGGTTGAATTCTATTTGATACGTTTAAGATTTCAGCACTTGCTAGATCAAGTTCTTTTCTATACTTTGGTTCGGAACTGACTTGTTTACTTTCGTGTTTGTTTGTTTTGCATTTCAAGTACAACCTGAGTACCCATCCGACCCGTCACTCGATCACCTAGATCGGGTCGACCTTCGTGTACTCACTCGGTTAACTGATTGTGCATGCAAACACGATCCAAGGGTAACCAAAACTTGAGTCCTTACATCGACAACATCGACATACCAAGGTTACTCCGTTAACAACAAGTACCACAACCGCAACCAACAACAATTGAAGAGGTCATGAATAATCACAATGGTCCACCAGCTCCTCAAGAAAGGACCAACATAGGAGCAGGAGATGATCCATCTACCCACACTCAAAGACATGGCATTGTGCCACCTGCTGTTCCATACAATAACTTTGAGATCAAGAGTAGTCTCATCCAGATGATACAGAGCAACAAGTTTCATGGACTGCTAATGGAGGATCCATTGGACCATCTGGATGAGTTTGATAGGCTCTGTAGCCTTACCAAGATAAATAGAGTTAGTGAAGATGGGTTTAAACTCCAGCATTTCCCATTTTCTTTGGGAGACAAAGCACACATCTGGGAGAAATCACTTCCCAAGGAGTCCATCACAACTTGGGAAGCATGCAAAAAGGTGTTCCTCGCCAAATTCTTCTCCAACTCCAGAACCGCAAGGCTGCAAAATGACATTTTCAGCGTTGTTCAGAAGAGCAATGAGACATTCAGTGAAGCTTGGGAACGTTTCAAGGGATACACAAGCAGAAAGATGCCCTCATTATGGCTTCAGCAATGCTTCATTGCTAAGTACACTCTACCGAGGTGTGGTCCCTAAGATACAGATGTTGCTGGACACCGCTAGTAATGGTAACTTCCTCAACAAGGATGTTGATGAAGGTTGGGATCTAGTGGAGAACTTGGCTCAATCTGATGGGCATTACAATGAGGAGTATGATCGCACTATACGATCTTCTGGCGAGGATGATGCTAAGTTCAAGAGAGACTTGAAAGCCCTCAATGACAAATTGGGCAAACTCCTCAACCAGTAGCAGCATGTCCATGCCATCTCAGAGGAAGACCAGTTTCAGCAACAAGATGGGGAGAGTTCTCAGCTAGAGGATTTGAACTACATCAACAATCAAGGAGGTTACAACAAAGGGTACAACAACTACAAGCCGAACCCAAATCTATCATACCGTAACCCGAATGTTGCAAATCCTCAAGACCAAATATACCCATCCGCAGTCCAAGGGAACCAAGGCCAGCAAAAGCCTTTTGTCCAATACAATCAAGGCTATGCTCCAAAGCAACAATATTCTGGTAATTACCACCAACAAATTGCACCACCTGGATTCCTATCACAACACATAACCAATCTCAAGAAGCTGACCTACGCGGCCTAATTCAGCAGATGATACAAAATCAAGCATCAACCGCCATGGACAATGCAAACCGGTTTGCGGAGATGAGCAACAAGATCGATTCTATGTACAATGACCTGAATACCAAGTATGGTTCTCTAACCACTAATTTGAGATACATAGAAGGCCAACACAAAACCCAACCACCTCCAAAACTCAACCAACTTCCAGGTAAAGCTGTTTAGAACCCAAAAGATTATGCCACTGCTCAGGCCATCTTTCTTGATGATGATTTTGAGGACTACCTCACTGAGGACAGCGATGTTTAAGGTGGGGAGGATATGGATCACTATGGGATGTATGAGCACAAGTACTACATATCTGACTATGAACCCGATCCATCACCCGAGGAGAGTGATCAAGCTGATAACCGAGCACAGGTTCAAGAATCGAGAACCAATGCACAACCCAAGGCTGAACCCGATGACATACCCGATGAAGGTGATCAGATGATACATCAGGTGGATTTCAAATGACAGATCAACTTCAACTGCCTCAAGCCGAGGAAAGGTTCAGAGCTGCTCTTGACATCCAATTAGAGGCGCTTGCAGAGCGTATAAACAAACGAAAAACTCTACCTCCTAACCTCTTGCCACCACATGAACTTCGAGAGGAAATCATCAAGGAGACAGCTCAGCTGGAGATTGAGGTAAAGGAAGCTGTCAAAGAGATTGGAAATACAATTCTGAGTAGTGGAGTGTGTTTAGATCCTGAAATGCGAATTGAAGAAAAATAGGAGGATCCCGGTTCTTTCACTTTGCCATGTTCAATAGGCCTTCGGATTTTCAATAACTGCTTGTGCGATTTGGGAGCTTCAGTCAGCATCATGCCACCATCAGTTGCCAACAAGATGGGTTTCAGCAATTTTAAACCAAGTAGCCTGTATTTGGTTCTAGCTGATAGAACAATCAAACACCCCATTGGTATCCTGGAAAACTTACCTTTCAGGATTGGAAGAGTGGAAGTTCCTACTGAGTTCATGATTCTTGATATGGATAAGGAACCAGACGATCCATTGATCCTAGGAAGACCGTTCTTGGCGATGGTAGGAGCAGTAATAGATGTGAAAAAGGGAAGATCAGCATAGAGCATGGAGAGCATTTCAAAATGGAATTTGACATCAAAGAAGGAATTAAAAAGCCAACCATTGATGGACAAGCTTTCTTCACCCAGGCCAAACCAAGAGGAATCAAGCATCAAACTAATATTACATTTGTTGTGGAACCAGGACAAGACCAGAAAAATCGGTTCAACCAGTCTATTTCAGTGGGGAGGATTCCAGAACCTCTCCCTCCTAAAAACCATGCTTGAAGAGCATGAAGAGTCAAGCTAAGTGACTTAAAACAAGCTCACTTGGGAGGAAATCCCAAAGGTATCCTTTCTTTTCTATTAATTTCACTTTATTTATTTTGTCTTATTTTAGGTTTTTACACATTTACATATATATTAAAAAATAAATATATAAGAAAAAGGAAAAAAAATGAAACTTTGGGGAACCCGAGGCACTACCCGAATCCGTACCCGACGCGCCTGAACGTGTTCCCACTCGGGTGGCGAGTGGAGTCTGAATACCACAAAATCCTAGCCCACTCTCGGTGAAACCCTAGCGACAGCCCTTTCTATTTAAGAGGACAAACCCCTTCTTCCCCAAGACAAAATCGATAAGTGCTAAAAACTTTTAAAATTCCTTCTTCTTATTTCTCCTCTCTCTCAAACTCGAGTGCTTTAAGATTTTCGTGAACTAACCCTATTGATCTCGAGTTTAGCTTTTCTTTCTTTTCAAGGATTCAACAATGGCTCCCAAGATGAAGACTTACCAAAAGAAGGGGAGCAAATCAACCTCCGCCGCTGCTTGAACCGGAGGTGAAGACGTTGATGCTCGCAAATCTCGAGGAGGAGGAGACGTTTCGAATTCCCAACCGTTGGCTGAACATTTCCAGCCCCAACCCGATGCTCAACCTGATCCACCACCCGAGCCGGCTCTCGAGCAACCGATCGTGTAGACACCCGAGTTCGCTCTCCTAGCCCAGTAGCGGTTGCAATCCACCGATCTCCTCGATATATGGATCTGTCTACGTCCGAACAAACCGTCACCGACCCAATGGAGGTCGATTCAGATGCCGATGGAGGAGAACCGGAGGAGAACCAAACCTCACGGTTGAGGAGCAGAGCCACGGTTGCAAGAGGGAAGAGACCAGCTTCTGAAAAAGCTGAGGAGGTAGCTGAGAGGGTGGCTGAGGATGAAGATCAAGGTACCAAGGAAGAGAGCCATGCCCGAGAGGAGGAGCAGAGAGAACGCACCGGTTGGCATTGAGGAGGCTAAAGCAAAGAGAGGTGGAGACTCTGGCCAACCTTTTCAAGGTCCTCCACAAGATGAGTTTCGTTGGTACCCGCTACCCCCACCGTGAAACGATAAAAGAGTTAGGAATCCCAAGAGATGTCGAGTTTCTCTTCGACATATGCCACCTGGGCCAGATGATACAAGCCAACCTCGAAGCTTATGAGGAAGAAACAGTTCACTTCCTTTCCATGCTACGGTTATACTACTTTGAAGACCACCCGACCCTGCTACACGATGGCGGATCGGTTTCACCACTTTCTCCGTGCGCAACAAGGAATACCGACTTACCTTAAAGGAGATGGAGGAGCTGTATGGATTCAAGGCTGGGAGTGGAGAAAACATGGAAGTAGGCAAGGAAGAGATGAAATTCCTATGGCTGACAATAGGAGATAAGCTTCCCTACAAGCCCACAAGCTCCAAATCTGCTCAAATAAGGAGCCCTGTTTTGAGGTATTTTCACAAGTCCCTAGCCTGCACTTTCTTTGCTAGGAAGGAAACTGGGAATGTGAATAATCATGAGCTCCAACTGCTAGATATAGCCTTGTGTGGAATCTTGGATAACACTAGGGATGGTAGAACTCTAGTAGGAGATGTTGCGGACACAAGTTTGGTCTTTGTCTTGCTTCATCAGTTCTTGTATATAAAATCTTGGGCAACGAAAACCAAGAGGAGAGATTGAGCTGGAGAGATATCCATAGGAGGATTGGTCACACCGATTTTGGTAGCCTGCGATGTGCCCCTAAAGGGAGTACTACATAAACCGAGATGGCTAGACATCGACTATCTCACCTTGGCGAGATTCTTGGCTTATGAGAAGCCAAATGATATGTTCTTATTCAAGTTCGTTCATCCTGCAGTCGAAGCTGCTCAAATGATCCTGCCCAATGTCGTGTGCACAAAGATCCGACTAGGGAAGAACATCGACTTCATGCCACCATTGGAAGAGCTGTACAACCCCGAAGGGGAATCCAAAGCTGAAGAGAGAGAGCCAACATGGCAAGTACAGGGAGACAATTCGGAGGACTATGATTTTGAAGAGTATGTTATCTCTCAAAAGCAACCAGTTGGAGTGAGGGAGGCTCTCAAGAGGATCGGGTGGCTGACAAGGATGAACAAGTTCTTAGCAAGGAAGGTAAAGGACCTCACTGGCATAGTAAAGGTGATGGGAGGAAAGATCAAGGAGTTGCAAGACAAGGCAAGTTGTGCCTCAGTTCCCACTTCAGCATATACACCCACATGGATGGGGAGAAGTGGATCACTAAGAGGAATCAGAGGATCGACACCTCTAGAGCCTCACAGGGCAAGATCCTACGAGCCCCAAGCAGAGGGGAATGTCACCAGACCCGATAGATCGCGGAGGAGCCACTCAGATGCCTATCCGACACCTAACCCGATGGGGTACACGATGTCATACCCGATGCCACCATCGAGCACACATCCGGGTGAATACTCAGGTCCTTTCCCTCCGACCTACCAGATGCCAAATCCGATGTCGTACTCGATGCACCCTGCAAGCAGCTACACGACTGATCATTCCAGACCTCTTCCACCATACCCATCGTACTATCCAATGCCCAACCCGATGAGCTACGCGATGCCTTACCCGATTAACCCCTCAGATGCTGGTCCGAGCAGATCGTCCGTGCATATAACCGAGCTCTTTGATGAGCAAATCCCAGTGCCTGCTGAAGCCGTTGACGATCCTGGGTACACATTGGCGAGCATGGAGGCTGCCACAACCTCCTTCTTCACCAACCCATGAGGTACCACTTTCATCCAATCCATTGTTTATACCATTTCATTTTATTTTGTTTCATTTTGTGTGATTCTCAGACTTATTTTTCAGAATTTTATTTACAGAGAGGACTGTGTGATTTAAGTTTGGGGGAGGGTTTAAGAATGTATATAACATTGTGTTTTATTTTCTTAGTTTCTCATTTCAAATTTTTGCATGCTAGTTTTATTCATTCGAGTCTGCATATTTTTGCATAAAAACCCAATTTTTTAAAAAATAGTGTTCATGTAGTTGCATTTACATATTAGGATTGAGTCTACACTGCTTCATATAGGATTGTTGCATATGAATTTTAGGGGACAATGATTAAAATCACCTTGTATAAAGTCACACCTAAGGATTGAAGCTATAGCCCTTAATCACATTTCATTGTTGCTAGATCATTCTTTGGAAAAAAAATGAAAAATCTTTGTTTAAAACCTTGTGTCTTTTGAAAGCTTCCTCCACTTGTGTGAAACTTGCTTGAACATTTGCATCATCTCTATATTATTGGACTTAACCTGAACTTAAATTATCTTGCTTATGGAATTTGAATGCTTGCTCATGGTAACTCTAAACTCGGGTTAACACTCCATTGTTGCCAATCTTTTCGGTTAACCCGATTTGTTTTTCCCTATCCTTAAACCCAAACCTTTCTTTCAAGCCTTGTTGTGAATTGTTGAGTGAGGCCTTTTCATTGTGCTATAGGTTGTGAAACCTTGAGAGTATTGAGAACGACAAAGAACTGGCTCTTGATTTAACTAAGTTAGAAATATTTGGACTAGCTAATAGAATCGGTTTTGAAAGATAGGTGGTTAGCATGATTATTTGGGGTTGGGCTGAGGAATAAAAGAGAAATTAAAGAAGAAAGTGCCTAAGGTTCGATTTAATTAGCTCTAAGTCTCTAAGTAAAAAAAAAAAGAAAGATCTTGCTATAGTCTCTTAGAAAATGAAGAAAAAAATAAAATAAAAAATAATATAGGAATATTATTAGGAGTTTAGCAAAGAAAAAAAAAAAAAAGAGAGCTATATGTTTAAAGTTTAGACTTTAGGGATTGTAAAAAAAACATGAAGTTAAAATCAAGGTTGTGGCTAGTTTTACTCTAGGGTGTTGGATAAAAAAAAAGTGAATAACAAAAGAGTAAATTATCAATAGTTAAGCTTTGTATGCCCTAATTGTTCTCAATCTTAGATAGTTTTCACAACTGTCTAGCATTCGTTCTTTTGAGAGTAAGCCACCCAAAGATATTGTTCGAAGCCCACCTACCAAAAAGCCTTACCCTTGAAACCAATTGAGCTTGATTCACTTCCCATTTGAAATAATTTGCCAAACACTTTAATGAATGTGAAAGAGATGTTCTTTGGAATTGCAAGTCCTTACTAATAGTTGGAGGATGAACTAGATCGATGCATGGCAATAAGCATAGAAAAATATTTGTAAGTATGTTGATTGATCTTAGCACCGTTAAACTATCTTTAAGGACTATAGCTTGAATCCTTTGTTTAGCACAAAAAGGTGATGAGTCCCCATTTTTAAACCTCATCCTCCTACTTCCTTGCTAGAGGACTAGCAAGATTTAAGTTTGGGGATGTGATAACTCTCTAATTTACATGTTTTAGGCATCCTTTTTTTGTCCGTATTTTGCATTATATATACCCTAACCTTAGCATTTTTAGGTTATTAGCTGTAGGAATTTGCATTTAGGCCATTTAGGGTGTTGCATTCTTGTATTTGTGCATTTTGGATGAAAACATGTGCTTTAGAGCCTAAAATGGGGAGAAACAAGGTCAAATCCGAGCATGTACCCGAAGGAGCTATTGAGCAGGAAGAACAGTCCGAACCTCAACCCGATCGAGGAGGATCCAAGAGCAGGAAGAACAACCCGAAGACTTATCCAAGGAACAACCTGATCTTATCCTCGTGCACCTCATCGAGCAGACTCTCGGGCAGGACTGTGCAGCTAGGTTAAAGGGGTTTCCATATATAAACCCCCCTCTTCTTCCTCTCGCCCTAGCACGCCGCAGACTCTCAGAACAGAGAGTGAGAGCTTCTGGGAGAGAAACTGAGCGACAAAAACTCTTTTTCCACGTTGTTAGGATTCAATTTTCGTATCTTTTGATATTTTTTTCAGTTTCGATTATGTACTCTTCTACTTCTACTCTATTTTTAATACAATGTAATTTTCGTTTATTTGTGCTTTTATGCTTTCTTCCTTGAGATCCGAGTAGGGACATAAAGTTTCTAGGGATGGGATAGACAAAGAAGTGTTCTTGATTGGTTAGGATGTCTTAGCTTGAGTGTTTATTTTATATAAATTTCCTTCTAGATTGATGTTCTTAATGCTATTTTCAGACCGAGAGGTTGAGACTAGATCTAGGGTGTTTTGCCATCGAGAAATGTTGTTAAAATGCTTGAATCAATCAATGCTAGAGATTTACTCACTTAGCCTAAGAGATTAGATGTGTAAGGAGTTTATTGACAATAATGAATTGGTTTGTAATGCCTGCTTGGTCATGTTTCTCCAACGAGAGTTGGGTAGGGGAGTGACCAAGGTTGATTGTTTCTATCACGAGAGTGTTTTAGCAAGATTTAAGAGATTCATTGTCTAGGAAATATTTGCTTGAGGCATGTAGGACATCCCATATTGGTCAGGAACACTTAGGAGTCGATTACCCCATCCTTAGGAGCTTTCGCATCTTGATTGTTTACGTTTTTATTCATAACTCGACCCCTTACCCGAACTGGTACTCGATCACCAGCTTCGTGTATACCTTCGAGTTGTTCATACCCTTCTTCTTAATCCGATCACTCCACCCGATTTTGTACTCGAATCTTGCATCAAGTGCTTAGGTCGTGTAGTTCTTGTTCTTTTATTTTTGCTTTTGATTATCTTAGGATTGTTAGGTTAAACCCCAATTATTGCTTGGATTGACTTGCTTGCTTCTGATCATATCATTTTTTAATTGCTAGCATAACAGCCATTTGGATTGATAACCCTTTGTACTACAACTGCATAGGGAAGTGATACCCTGGGTGAAAATCCTATTATCACCTCCCTTCAAGTTCCTTCTTGCCGCAAATCCCCAATTCCTCACAACTATCGATAACGGCCATGAAAAAGCCTCCTTGTCTCTCCCAATCTACCACCAAGCTCCAATCCTTCTCTTAACACATGAGGAGGATGAATCTCCTTTCTAATCCCTTCCAATTGAGAACACCACAACTCTCTCTTTTTCTCCTCTAAAACCACCAGTCGGCTACCCCTGTTAACAAGGGCATCGAAATATAACATATATACTCGAGTCCTAGGGTTTTCCCAAACCAGACCGAATCTAACCGATGATTATAATAATACAATCTGAAAAAATATAGATCGTCAAGACCAATAAAACACCAATTAGTTTTGCGTTCAAATTTGAAAAAATTATCCAATTAAAAAAAAAAATCCTAAAAACATAAGTGTTTTTCTGAAAAACATGAGAAAGCTATGTATAAAAGGAAAATAGAGGCAAATTCAAAAAAAAAGGAAAATAGAGGCAACCCAATAGAACAGTCCTCGTACATTAACCACCATTTAATTTAATTGAATGATCACGTTTCTCACTAATACTTCCATATGCTTTACAAACAATATCATTCTACATATTTTTCTTTGTGAAAATAATGTTATTCTACATTTTAATTATGATTTAACACTCAGTTTCCTAATTTATCCTTAACACAAAACTTTTTTATTGAATTTAAATTATTAATCACTTATTATATAGTAGTCTATATATGTATAATTTAAGGTTTTTTTAATTAGCGGAAATGTGTTAAAATGACATTTGTTGTGTACACTGAGAAAGTATGTTTTTTTGTGTGTAATAAATTTTTCATTATGTGTAGGCGTGGACAAAATACCCGACCCGAAATACCCGTATTGGAACCGAACTGAAAAAACCCGGTTCGTATCGGGGGTGGATCGTATACAATATATTAGTTGGATCTTGAATGTATATACTTTTGGGTATCGTTTCGGATCAGGTAATACCCGATACCCAATTATTACCCATATATATATCCAAAACTATGTATGTATCTACGTATTCCCCCCCCATTAAGAATCGAAATTGAGATTGTTAAGAATCGTTTGTTGATCAGTTCTTCTCCATTACCTATATCTGCGGGAGATTTTTGTTTTCCTATGTAAATTCTGTAATTCACAATCTCTCAACCTGGATTCTCTAAATTTCTTCTCTTCATCTTCGGGCTCTCCGCTTTCCGAGACGTCTAAGACTCATTCAAAGGTTAGTCACTTTTATCTTGATGTTTGGTTTAAAATTTGGAATTCATCGATTGATTGTTGAAGAATCTGCATTTGTTGGTTTAGTTCATTGATTGATTGATTGTTAGACTGTATATAAGAATCTGGATGTGTTAGTTTAGTTCATAGATTCATAAATTGTTTCTTAGAGTTAAGAGTATTAGATGCTTTGGTCTCTGTTTCTTGTAATGAGGATATTAAAGGTTTCGCATTCGAACCTTTAACCCAGACAAGAATCATAGCCAAGGTTATGTCTGGTTCTTATCTTCCTTCTTCATATTCTCTTCTTTCTTTCTTATTGAACCTCTTCAAGAAACAGAGAAAAGAATGGAATAAAGGAAGAAGCTTTAACTATTAGGATTTGTATTGCCTCCATATGTCTAGTGTTGTTTTAACCATCTTCTCAATCACCATTCTATAAAAGCTGCACCTTTGGAACACCGCATCCAAAGATTGTAGACCAAGATAAATAGTGAACCAAACCACTTGGTGAATTAGATTAAATCTTGGAAAGAACAAACACATGAGATTTCTGAAACAATTTTACATGAGAGAGTTAACTGACTGTATAATTGGTTACGATCGCTAACTGGATTTTCGGTGGTGTCCTTCACTGACTGTGTACAAAAATTTACAACAAAGTTTGTGACACCCCGGTTTCAGAGACTTGCGCAGAGGTTTACAAGAATTGATTTGACCACCTATGTCACCAAAGTGCACTTATTTTTTCGGTCAAGGGTCGTGAAAGAACTCCAAAGTTAAGAGTGATTATGCTGGAGTAGTCTCAGAATGGGTGACCATCCGAGAAGTGACTATTGGAACTGTGAGAGTGAGGACAAAACAAATGGAAAGATCATGTGGTGATTTGTAGGGATGGTAACAATTCTTTAAAGCGTCTCGGACGTAGAAAACTGGCCGTCGGATATTGATGGGCTCACGGGCCTAGTAAGAGGACGTGAGACCCATTAAAAAAGGTGGACCCATAAACTGCAATATGACATGGGGCCCACTAAGAGGTGGTGGTCGGGGCGTTACAAAGTTACATTACCATTCATCATAAATCATATCAAGGAAGATACATGGTAGAATACAAGCCAATCTTAGATACCGTAATAAACTCAAAACACACCAAGAAAAGTCATTTATACTGTAGCAGGCTGAACTTGAAAAAATCATCTAGCCACCTGTTATATATGTCGGGACTAGTGATTATTAAATTAGCAGAGGATTAACAAAAAACAACAACAATATCATCGATTTATCGTGGTAAAAGACTCAAAAAGTCTCAATATCATTCCCGAACACTAGTAAATTTGTATCATAAATTACATTTTTTGCTACAAAAAAAATTAATAACAAATAATATCTATAAATTGTTACAAAATTAGTGACAAAATTTAAGTTAATAGTTATTTTAGCTAATTAGTTACTAAGTGTAGCTATATAGTGTAGCTATATAGTGACAAATAGTAACATACATAATTTAGTGACATAAAATTTTGCAACACTACGACACACAACTTTAAATGTAGCAAATTCGTAACATTTTCCTCAGTCTTAAACACTTAAAAACATTTTTCTTTCCCTTCATCATTGTCCTAAAATTTGTTTTTTCCCCAGATTAAAATTAAGGCAATCTGTTTCGAGAGAGTGGGAGATGAAATCTCCGTGGTCCTGACATGAGGAGGAAGATGAGAGAGTGAGTCGCAGTCTTTCAGATCGGAGAAACGTTCGTCAGCTAGGAGCATTTCGACAGGATCCTCCTCCAACCTAAACTCAAAGTCACCAGCTCCGACTTTTTCCTCCACCGTGACTGTGACCTTCAGAATATGCGACTGATTTCCCCTCTTTCTCGTCTTCTAAAACATTACTGGAGTTCTCTCCATCGTAACACCAGCCATAGATGTAATCTTCTTCTTCTTCTTCTTCTCTCTGGTTTTCAATTAATTAAATCATATGGGTTTCGTAAAGTCTTGATCTTTGATTTGTGAAGTTTCTTTAATGGGTTAGATGGAGGAGCAGTCACATCAATTGCAGAGAGACTATCCATTAGGTTAATTTACTTAAGCCATATCTTTCTCTTTCTTTCTTCTTCTTCTCCGACTTGAGTATATCGGCGATGGAGACGAGAAGCCGGCAATTGCAGTGGCCAATCGTGAAAGAGATCAAGAGCTTTTGACTCCCGTCGCTGATTGCGGCGACTAAGACGATGGTTCTTCTTTGAAGCCTTCTCTCTTCGGCTCTGTTTATTATGCAGGTTGCCATTACAAAGGTAACTCCGACAAATACATATTGCTCTCTTTCATGTTTGATTTTGTTCTCTCTTAAATCACGACTTCTGAACTTTAAATATTTGTGTATGCTTTGTTTTTTTTCAGGTTCACCCATCTCAAAATAGCTACTTGGCACACAAACTCATTGTTTGGTATCAGGGACAAGAAGCTTCAATGCTGCTTCCTTTCTCATATGCTGTGGTCTCGGGTGCTATAGGATCATGTTCGATTTTATTTGCCAAGTCACTGTGAGATGCTCTGTGACTTAATTTATTTCTCTCATTGTCACATCGGCTTAATCTATTTTGTCACATAGCCATTGGAGCAATATTCTCTGCTACAGACTCTGTTTGCGCCTTGCAAGTAAGAATTTTCTTAACATTGGGAAAATATTATTCTACTACGTTTGCTAATCAAGAATTAACAAACACTCTTTTGTTAAATCTAGGTGCTTAATCAAGACGACACATCTCTCTTGTCCAGTCTGGTCTTTGGAGAAGGTGTAGTTAACGATGCAACGTCTGTTGTGCTCTTCAACGCAATACAGGGATTTGATCTCACAAACATCAATTCAACTATAGCTTTGGAGTTTGCTGGAAACTTCTTTTATCTCTTCATCTTAAGCACATCACTTGGTGTTGCAGTATGCTTCTTTCGCTCTTCTCCTTAAATTTCAGCACTAGAATTTGGAGTGAACCAGAAAAGTTCTTACTCATTTTCTTTCTCAGGCGGGATTGCTCAATGCTTTCATTATGAAGAATCTCTATATTGGAAGGTATATATTGCGTGTTTATGGCTCGTTATATACATGATTTTCTTTTTTGGTTAGTTCTTGATAGTTCTATGCTTTGTTAGTTACGTTCTTTCTTTAATACTTTACTTTCTTTTTTGGTTAAATCAGGCACTCTACTGATCCTGAAGTTGCACTTATGATGCTATTGGCTTACTTATCATATATGCTGGCAGAGGTAAAGAGACAAATATGATAACTAACGAAGGCTTTATGTTACTTTTTCACCAAGACAAAATGAAATCATGAAATATTATTCCTTTGCAGCTATTCCACTTAAGCTCTATCTTGACTGTGATCTTCTGCGGGATTGTTATGTGTCACTATACATGGCACAGTGTAACAGATAAATCAAAAGTTACCACAAAGTAAGTTTTTTTCCTTCTAATAATAATTACAGAAATTTGTATCTGGTGAATTTTGACTAAAATGAATATATTTTTTTTGGCGTAGACACACTTTTGCTGCATTGTCATTTCTAGCTGAGATTTTTATCTTCCTTTACGTTGGAATGGATGCTCTCGATATTGAGAAATGGGACGTTGTACCCGACAGGTGAGCGACAGGTGAGACTTTCTATAGTGTGTCAAATGAAAATATGTACAATTGTTTTTTGGATCCCTTTTTATCTCCTTCTCCAGGTGTTAGCTATCTTGAAAAAAAAATTTCTAATTTTTTTTTTGTTTAAATGCCTGAAATGTTTTGTTTATTTTCTTCTCAACTAATCGCAAAAATTCTAAATTCTTAAGGATACAAAGGTAACAAAAGGTTTTCTGCAGTAAGTAATATTCTATTTCTATATCTACTCGATTTCATGTAAGTGATTGTGAAGACAGCAGTAAGTGAATATTTTGTCTACAGATTCAAACTGTTATTGGTTTTGTTATCTGCAGTAAGTTATATAATTGACTGATTTCGTTGTCTGCACTATGTGAATATGAAGTCTGATTAACACTTTTTAAGTAGTTTCTGTTACAAAATATTGTCGATAACATTGGTGTTCATGAGATTTCTTGTTAACTTTAATTTTTTTATGTAGGTGGCACCTGCTCAGAATGGGAGGATCTTCGGTATCGGGGGACAAAACTACATACGTGATCGTGGGGAAAGCTCAGCTGGTGCAATGTCTAGAATATCTCTTGAACGCCAATTAAATTATGTTCAAGAGCAGCTGGCCACTTTGGTTGAATTTATGAGGCAATATATGCTTGAAGGTCATGCAAACACTTTCCCCTCTGCTAAACCAACTTCTGCTACGGGTGCGTCGGTCACTGGCCCAACTCAAGGCAACATCAGGGAGAATCGAGAAGCCAATCCCGAAGCTGCGACTGAACGTCCAGAAATGGCTGATGTCCATCAAAGTCATCCAACTTGTAACATGCGCGAACCAAATTCCCGGTTTAAAGATGGATCGGTTGATGCAATAGGTGCATCGGTCGATGCAGGTTCGGTTTTATCGGTCGAGTTTTAAGTTAAACGCTGCGTTTTGGGTTTAGAGAAAACCCTTCAACTCGAGTTTTGCCTCATTCGGCGGGTTTGGCCGTTTTTGAGAGAAAAGAAAAGAGAGAAAAGGTTCTTGAGTGTTCTTGAGGATTTTGGGTGATTTGAGGCTGTTCCTGTAGAGATCTGTAGCTGGGATCGTTGTAGGAGCTTTCTGGGAGCGTTGTTTTGCTTGTATAAGGTTCAGAATCTTCTTGGCAAACGTAAGTGCATGACCCTGGCTTATCTACGCTAGAGATTTCTCTGATCTGCTTGTTTATGTGTTGTTTGGCTTGTTAGTATGTTATTTGGGATGTTGGGAAGCTTTCTTGTGGCTTGGGATCGAGTTTTGTGCTTGCAGGAACAAAGATCCGGCGAGAAGTTTCGGGGAAAAACGATGCTCGACATGGGCATCGGTCGATGCACTTTGTGCGTCGGTCGATGCAAGTGCGAGGACGGCGCGTAAAACCTAGGTTTTTCGTGCTATGTCGAGCATGCGTCGGTCGATGCAGTGGGAGTATCGGTCGATGCAAGGATCGATGCATAACATGCGTCGGTCGACGCAACCCCATCAGGTGTCGGTCGATGCATGTTGGTGTCGGTCAATGCTGAGTACTGGTTTGTTATTGTTGATTGTTGATTGTTGGTTGATGTTTAGAAATGTCTCTATTGCTTGTATGTATAGCCCAGTAGATGTGAGGATTGTCTTACTGAGTGTTTATTAAATACTCATTTATTGCAATATGTGTTTGTGGTGCAGGTAAAGACAAAGTGTGATCGTGAAATCAAGGCAATGAAGAGGAGGATGTTGTAGAGACTCGATTGGTTGTTGTCTGGCATTGATAGGTTGTTAGAGTTGTGTCATTAGAAACATTGATAGGATGCTGGTTTTATGTTTCTTGTTGGTTGAATTTGGATATTGCTTATGTTATAATATTAGTTTATTATTGGATATTGGTGTTGTTTATTTTCGCTGTTAGTTGTGGTTGTGGTTATGTGGTTAGTGGGTATGAGACTACTAGTTGTAGTTTACTTATTATTATTATTACTATTATTTATTATTAAAAAAAAAACGGGTCTGGTCGTTTTACAACTAATGTGCCTGATGAGTCTCGTGAGCAAGAAGACAATGAAGATGCAGAGCTTGTGGGAGGTTTCCTCTTCTAAAGAACTTGTTCTTCCACCTCTATTTACTCAATCTATTTAGCACTCTTTCTTTTCTCTACTGATTTAAAACTCTGTTTTTTTTTTGAATGTTTAAAACTAAGGTTTAATCGGATCTTTTGGAATTTAGTTTTACAATGATATTTACAGGTAAATTGTGTTTGGCGCTACATTTACAAACTTTCCCCACAAGGCAAGGATTTCTGTAGCCCGTACCAATTTTGTATCGTCATCGTAACAATATGTCACAATTACTAACACTATATACGTAGTTATTACAAACGAATAACGTCGGAATCAGTAACAAGTTCGTTAAAAATCGATGTGTAGCTAACTGTCATAATTTGACGACGCCCATTTTGATGCTTTTTGAAGCTAATTGTTACGCATTTTTCAGATGCATTTTGTAACAAATACGACTTTTTCATTAGTAATAAAATTGTAGCAATTTGCGACAATTAGCTTTGACAGAGAATTTTGCTACGACCAAATAGTTATTAACTTCTTTTGTCACAAATTTGTAAAAAAAAACAAAAAAAACCTATAAAAAACACGTTATACCTACTAATATATTCATAACAATACAAAACATTTTTTCTAGTGGAAAGCAAAAGCTCAAGAAGATTTCACCTGTTAACATGCTTGATGGCGAAGAGATGGAAATGAACAACTCAAAAATATATTGTGTTAGTATCAATTTAGTTATATTGAGATGGATTTCTATCAAAAATATATCAACAACAACAATCTCAATACTAACGACAGCTGAGAGACGGCTTCGAAAACAATGATGAACATGTTGAATGAAAAAGCGAAGAAGTGTTAGTCTTTGTCTAATTGTGCAAATATTATATATCTTATTTCTCCTGTTTTAAACCTATAATTATTTTATCCATTTTATAAGGTTTGTTGTCTTGGCGATATTGATGTGTTTTTTTATAGCTTGACTATAGTTTTGTTTATAGCTTGGCTACACCACCAAAAAAATATAGCCAAACTATGAAAAAAACACATCAATCTGGCCAAGACAACAAACCTTATAAAATGGATAAAATAATTATAGGTTTGAAACAGGAGAAATAAGATATATAATATTTGCACAATTAGACAGAGACAAACACCTCTTCGCTTTCTCGTTCAACATGTTCATCATTTTCTTCGAAGCCGTCTCTCAACTGTCGTTAGTATTGAGATTGTTGTTGTTGATATATTTTTGATACAAATTCATCTCAATATCACTAAATTGATACTAACAAAATATTTTTTTGAGTTGTTGATTTCAATCTCTTTGCCATCAAGCATGTTAACAGGTGAAATCTTCTTGAGCTTTTGCTTTCGTGAATGATATTGATACTTTTTGAGGCTTTTAGCATTGAAACTGACTATTTTTATGAATGGTGGTGAATGATGTATGGAATGATGACTTATGAATGAATGGATGTCAGGGTGTTTCAATTCCCCTTATGCAATTGTAGTATAAGAGGTGTCAATCCAATCTGAGTGTTTGTGAACAATCAAGATGTGCATATGAGTCTAAGTCAAGCCAGATGTAAA
>NC_025695.1:22060145-22060801 GCF_000633955.1 Camelina sativa | reverse complement strand
GTGAGGTAGCTTGAGTCAATCCATCTTGGCAAAACCTTCTCTCCTCTAAGTGGGACTTGGCAGCTTGTAGTATTGGAGTGATGATGCCTCCAATGGCTAAGGCTCCTCTTGACCCTTTGTTTTGTAGCTTGCCTACCCAACTTCTCAAATATATCATGTGGTCAATGAGCACTATTGCAAGGTCAATCTCCACAGTGGTCCCAAGAATGATGGTTCCATTTCTTGCCTCAAGGATGATTCCATTGAGAGCCATGTCAATTACCTTGAGCTCACCCTTATTGAGATTTCCAGTCTCCTTCCTAGCAAAGAATGTATTTGCTAAGGCCTTGTAGAAGTACCTTAGGACTGGGATTCTTATCTTTGAACTCTTGGTCTTGGAGGATGAATAGGTGATGTTGTCTCCAATGGTTTCTCAAATGGCATAGAGCTCCTCTCTTGGTATCATCAAGCTCCTATTACTACCAACTTCAAAACCAAACACATTTGCTATCTTCTTCAAAGAAAGCTCATAGTTCTTCCCCTTGATTGTGAAAGCAATATGACCAGCTCCAAACTCATCATCCTTCCTTGCATATGTGTGCAGCTTGACTGTGGCTAGAAACTCACAACTTTCTTCTTTATACCCCTCCATGCAAAGCCCCATGAACTTGGTTAGG
>NC_025695.1:22055171-22055534 GCF_000633955.1 Camelina sativa | reverse complement strand
TGGCTTGGAGATGAGTTTGCACTCTTCAGCTCAGCAATCTCCTTTTTTAGGCCCTTGATGGACTTAGCCATATTGGTCACCTTCTTCTTAAGCTTATCAAACCTCTTCCCATGCCACTTGCTCCACTTTTGTAGGAGAGTTAACCTCTTGCTAGTCTCTCTCACTCCTCTACTATCCCTTGGGTTGGGCTCATAGTCTTCAAAGTAAAATTGCTCCTCCCCATCAGCCATTTGCACATCTCCAGCTTCATCAACTCTAGGTTGAACTATCCTATCAAACAAGAACTCATAAGCTGGCCAAAAATCAATGTTTGCTTCTTCTTGAATGGTGGTGAGCTCTTGGTTAGGTAAGATCAACTGTTTT
>NC_025695.1:22027541-22055071 GCF_000633955.1 Camelina sativa | reverse complement strand
CCCCTACCAGAGACTCCATATCCTGCTCCTGAGCCGAAGCCGCCCACCGAGTCAAAGCATCTGCAACTAAGTTAGCCTTACCAAGATGATAGGCTATCTCCAAATCATATTCCGCCACCAGTTCCATCCACCGCCTCTGCGTCAAGTTCAGCTCGACTGAATGAATATGTACTTCAGGCTCTTACGATCTGTAAACACCTGTACCTTTGCACCATAAAGATAAGATCTCCAAATCTTCAGGGCAAAAACTACAGCACCCATCTCCAAGTCATGAGTAGGATAGTTGTCCTCATGCTTCCGCAACTACCGCAAAGCATAGGCAATCACCTTCCCATGCTGCATCAACACACAACCCAAACCAACTCTGGATGCATCTGTATACACCACATAGGGTTCTCCCTGCTCAGGCAAAGCCAACACCGGAGCAGTAGTCAACNCTGGTACCTGATGCTCAGCCTTCACTAGCTGACACACATCGCACCTCACAACCCAACTAACCACGTCCTTTCTTCATCCCGACCCAGTGATAGTACCTCTGGAGATCTCGGTACATCTTAGTCGTTCCTGGATGAATAGAGAACATGCTAGCATGAGCCTCTCTCAGAATCTCCTGTCTCAACTCCTCATCCTTGGGCACACAGATCCGCCCATGCACCAGAATAGTACCATTAGCCGAAACCTGATACTCAGAATCAACATCCTTTGAGGCATTCACCAGCCCCAAATCTTTCTCATGTTCCAACCGCACTCTGCTCAACAAATCTCCTCTATCAGCTGCAACCAAACCCAACGGCTCTTGAGAAACCGCACACAAGCTCAATGCACTGATCTCCCCTACCAGAGACTCCATATCCTGCTCCTGAGCCGAAGCCGCCCACCGAGTCAAAGCATCTGCAACTAAGTTAGCCTTACCAAGATGATAGGCTATCTCCAAATCATATTCCGCCACCAGTTCCATCCACCGCCTCTGCGTCAAGTTCAGCTCGACTGAATGAATATGTACTTCAGGCTCTTACGATCTGTAAACACCTGTACCTTTGCACCATAAAGATAAGATCTCCAAATCTTCAGGGCAAAAACTACAGCACCCATCTCCAAGTCATGAGTAGGATAGTTGTCCTCATGCTTCCGCAACTACCGCAAAGCATAGGCAATCACCTTCCCATGCTGCATCAACACACAACCCAAACCAACTCTGGATGCATCTGTATACACCACATAGGGTTCTCCCTGCTCAGGCAAAGCCAACACCGGAGCAGTAGTCAACATCTCCTTCAGGCTTGGAAAGCCCTCCTCGCACTCCTGTGACCAGACAAAAGGAACATCCTTCCCCGTCAACTTAGTCATAGGACGTGCTCTGCTCGCAAAACCCTGCACGAATCTCCTGTAATACCCTGCGAACCCGAGAAAACTCCTGATTTCCGTGGCATTCTGCGGTCTAGGCCAATCCCTGATAGCCTGAATTTTCTCTGGATCTACAGAAACCCCATCTGCAGACACAATATGACCTAGAAAACCCATCTCACGCTGCTAGAAACTACACTTGATCAACTTAGCGAACAACTTCTGCTCCCACAGCTTCTCTAGAACTGCTCTCAAATGCACTGCATGCTCCTCAGGACTCTTAGAATAGAACAGGATGTCGTCGATGAAAATGATGACAGACACGTCCAGAAACTCCTGAAACACGCTGTTCATCAATCTCTAAACGCAGCTGGTGCATTAGTCAACCCAAATGGCATCACCACAAACTCATAATGCCCATACGTCGTCCTGAAAGCAGTCTTCCTCACATCTGCCTCATCTATCGGGATCTGATGATAAACCGACGCCAGATCTATCTTAGAGAACCAAGTAGCACCTCTCAACTGATCCAACAGCTCATTGATCCTCGGAAGAGGGTACTTGTTCTTCACAGTGACTCGGTTCAAACCCCTGTAATCAATACACAACCAGAAACTCCCATCCTTCTTCTTGACAAACAACACCGGTACTCCCCACAGTGATAAACTAGGACAGATGAATCCCTTACTCAACAAATCCTCTAGCTGCTTTTTCAGCTCTGCCATCTCTGCTGGAGCCATTCTGTAAGGAGCCTTGGATAACGGTGTCGTCCCTGGTTCCAGTTCAATCGTAAAAGGATCAGACCGAGATGGTGGTAGCCCCTGCAACGACTGGAACACATCCTCAAACTCCTCTACAACATGAATACCGCTAACCGTAGACTTCCCCACTGACTTTGGCATAGATATAGTAACCAAATAAGCCTCACGACCCTTCTCGATCGTCTTCCCAGCCTGAATGGCCAAGATCACGAGACTCCCCGAAATCGGTCTAATCTCTTGATAAACCAACTTCCCTCCTGAGCGCTCAAACTCCACTCTACCCCAATGACAATCCAAATGAACCATATGCTGATGCAACCAGTCCATCCCCAAGATAACGTCATACAGCTCCACTGGGCTGATAAGCAAATCTGCAGGCCAAGACTCACTCGCGATCTGAATATCGATACCCCTCGCTCTACCAATGACCCTTAGAAACCTGCCTCCAGCAACTCTGACAACTCTCGTACGCTCTCCGAGATCTCCCACGATACCCGCACTCTCTGCACACTCTGAGGTAATGAAGCTATGAGAAGCTCTAGAATCAAACATAACATGGGAATTAAACCCGCCCACCAACAAGGTCCCTACACAAACCTCATGTGTTGAGAACCTAACACTTTATCACAGGACAATATAAAATCTGAACTTACTAAGAATTCACAAAGACAAAGTACCAGAAATTATACTTGTGATCGCTCCGGCGCCTGCTCAATCTGTGCCACCTGCTCAATCCATGCCACCTGCTGCCCTCCCGGCTGCACCTGCTGCAACGCTGCCACTGCTATCGACTGCAATTTGGGACAATAGGGCCTGATGTGTTTTGGCCCCTTGCAATGATAGCACACACGATCTGCTGCCGTCGGAGCACTCATCTTGGGACAGCTAGCAACCTTGTGATCCTTACCTCCACACCCAAAGAAACTCGGACCACCCGGCCTCTGTGTAGCCTCCCATCTCCTCTTGGTTCCCTGCGTAGGCTTGCCGCCCCTGCTAGAACCTCCCTGATGTTGAGCCTTGCTAGGCTGGACTGCTGGGCTAGCCGCCACTGACTGTGCCCGGATATCCTCCTCAATCCATGCTGCAGTCTCAACCAGCTCTGCACGCGTAGCATAACTCTGCCCTCTACAGTGAACCCTCAAATCGTCACATAGGGCCCTAAAAAAACTCCTGATTTGAGCCTCCTCCGAATCCATATCCCGACCCCCAAACCTTAGAAGTCGACTGAACTCCAAGTCAAGCTCCCGCACTGACCGAGTTCCCTGAGCTAGCTGAAGGAATTGCACCTCCAACCTATCCAGTGCCTCCCTAGGGAAATACTTGCGGTTCAACTCCAAGATGAAGGCAGCCCAAGACATCTCCCTCTGTACTCTCCTGGCTGCCACAGAACTCCACCACAACTGAGCATCACCAGTCAAATGGTAGTCCCCAATGTCCACCCAAAACTCCTCAGGACATCTCAGAGTATGGAAGTTACGTTCCACACTCGTCTTCCACGCCTCCGCAGCGGTAGGATCAGTACCTCCCGTAAACTGGTCGGTACGAATAAGACCCATCTCTATCAGCATGCTGATATAACGAGAATGGACCCCCACATCCGCAGCCACTGGCTGCCGCTCCTCCGCCACCACTGGTGGCACTACCTGAGCCTAAGCCGGTGCCACTAGCGGCAACCGCTCTAACAACTGTGCCAGCAAACCCGCAAGGTCGACACTGGGACTCCAACCACTGGGACACCGGCACCTGGGGCCCTAACATCACCGGCTACTGGAGCATCAACACCACCCTCTCCGGCCACACTCACGGAATCCCCCTAGACACCCTGCGACTCGCCGACACCCTCTGCTGTCACACTATGGTCCTCGGTCTCACTAACCACTGGGCTCTCCCCCTACCACAACCACGTCCGCGTCCACGACCACGTCCACGACCACGACCACGACCAGCAACAGCATCCTCTCTAACCATCTGCATTACCATGAACAGAAGGCTAAGCACACAATTATACATAACACAAAATCATAAACTCACCGTGGAATGGCACTGTAGGCTCGAAGAGGATGTTTTAGGACTCCATGCCACACACAATTGACTAACTCACATAATCAATCAAGACATGCAATCCCTAACATCACAACAGAAATCTAGTGAACCCAAACCTAGAACCGTAAGGGCTCTGATACCAAACTGAAACGACCTGACCCGTTTTTTTTTTTAAATAAATAACAAATAATAACTACAGCTAGTGGTCCCATACCCACTAGCCATCTAACCAAAAACACAACCAACAGCGGAAAACAGATACCAATAAATAATCCAATAACCAATATTAATTCCAAATCATAAACTAATGATCCAAACAACATAAACTAGAGAACCAGCAATCGTAAACAACATTCTAGAACTCAACTCTAGCAAACTAACAGAAGCCAGACAACCAAGCGAACCACTAAAACATCCTCCTCTTCATTGCCTTGATTCCACGATTACACTTTGCCTTTACCTGCATCACAAATACAAATTGCAATGCATGAGTATTTTATAAACACTCAGTAAGGCAATCCTCCCATCTACTGGGCTATACACACAAGAAATAGAGACATCTCTAACCATCAATAAACAATCAACAATCAACAATAACAAACCAGGACTCAGCATCGACCGACACCAGTTGGAGGTTGCATCGACCGACGCAAGATCTGCATCGACCGATGCTCCCATTGAATCGACAGACGCATGCTCGACAAAGCACAAAAACCCTAGATTTTACGCGCCGTTCTCGCATTTGCATCGACCGACGCACAGAGTGCATCGACCGATGCAATGCCGAGCATCGTTTTCCCCCAAACCTTCTCGCCGGATTTTTGTTCCTGTAACCACAAAACACAATCCCAAGCCACAAGAAAGCTTCCAATCATCCCAAATACCAATCTAACAAGTCTAACAACACATAACACGCAAATCAGAGAGATCTCTAGCTTAGATAAGCCATGGTCCTGAACTTACCTTTGCCAAGACGAATCTGAACCTCAAACAAGCAAAACAACGCTCCTAGGAAGCTCCTACAACGATCCCAGCTACAGATCTCTACATGAACAGCCTCAAATCTCCAGAAAATCTCCAAGAACACTCTTTCTCTCTTTTCTCTCTCTCAAAAGCGGCCAAAACAACTAATGAGACAAAAGAAACGTCTTAAGGGTTTTTCTCTTTTTCTTTTGCCCAAAACGTAGCGTTTCACTTAAAATCGTCCGCAGAAAACAACCTTGCATCGACCGCGCCTCGTGATCGTCAACCAATTCTGTGCTCCGGGATCAAATTAAGCCTAAGCCTGAGATGCAATCCCTAAACCGGGATTTCGGTTCGCTGATGTTACACTCTCTTACCTCCTCTTAGAAGCCATCGCCGAAGCCACCAAATCTCTACTCTTATATCTTTCATACTTACTTTGCTTTTGAGATCAAGTAACTTTTATGAAAAATAGAGAAGTTTACTTTGAACCCCCTTTTATTGATTCGTTTTTGATGCTATACTTTATAATATCAATGTCATTTCTTTGCATCATGAGCGAGTAGTTTTATTTGTTGGGTTCTATGGGGTGATTCAAGGGAATTCATGGTTCGCTTCAATTAGGTTGTTAGATCTTATTTTCGGTTTTATTATAGAGTTCTTTTAGGACATCTTTATCTTAATGCTTATCCTTGGATTGATTACCAAGTACTGATCTAGAGAACGGGAGCGTTAACTGTGTTATCCTACTTCTCCGAACTAGTGTTATATCGAAACCTTGCTTGTAACCTGCGTAAGTTGAGTTGCGAAGTTTGGTGAATTTATCGAACTTGTTTAACTAGCTGGTTGACATGCGTCGTTTCCTGCGAAAGTTGAGTAACGGAGTGTGAAGACTTTAGACTTTCATTCTATGAGAATAGCTTGTTAGTTCATTAGTGTTTTGTAGTTGAGAACCTAGACCGAAAATTAGTATTTACTTGTTGGATCTTACACTTAATATTGCTTAAAACCATGAAAACCCTGAGATGACTCCCAAAACGCCCAACGCCTTAGTCTTATAGTTTTAAACCGATTTTATTTACTTTTATTTTCTTGCAATAGTTATTAGGAAAACCAAAACCCCAATCTCTTCTTTAGTCTTAGCCATAGTTCTTTCTCTTATAATTCAATTTGTGTTTTCTATTACTCTCTGTGGGATCGATCCAAAAATACTACAACTGATTAATTGTGTACTTTCAGTCGTCGTGTAGTCTTTTCAGGTAAAAGATTTGAAGTGAAATTCTACACACATCAAAGCTTTTTGGCGCCGTTGCAGGGGAGTAACTAGCTGCCCATTGAATTTGATAAGAACTCTCATCTAAGATACTTTGAAATTTTTCTTTTAAATTTTTCAATATTAGTTTTAATTTTTTTGTTTTTCGATAACCTCTATTTTCCCTTTTAGTTTCTGTTTTTGGATTTTGTATTGCATGACTAGGAGTCAACCCTCCGGAACCGTATCTTNAACGTATCTCCAATTCAAGACATTGATCGAGTAGAACGTGAAACTAGGAAACTTCAAAGACAACAACTCATGGACCAAGGTTTCCTTAACCTCGACCAACCGCTGATACCTCCTGCCCTCAACGAGCAAGGAGAACCAATTCTTGCACAAGGTGGCAACCCCAACCTTGTAGCCGCTGATCCGCAACTCAATCCTGAAGTTGGCCGAGACAATCTACAAGCTCCTCGTGATGCTAATCCTCTAGGCATGGGAGACAACCTCGGTGCTCCTCCTCACCAGCCTGCTCTCGTCACTAATCCACCACTACCTCAAGTTGGCGGAAGACAACCTGCTTATGTGCACCCTCTAATACGTGCCGCTCCTAACCGTACCATAGCCGATTATGATGGTCCTAACCAATTCGTTGAAGACCGCGCTGCTATCCTTATCACTCATCCTCCACGACGAGATTATGAGATTAAACCGCAAATTATTGGTTTGGTGAAGCAAAATAAGTTCCATGTCCTAACTACCATCCGATGGACCACATTGATCTTTTTGAAGAAATCTGCTCTACAACAAAAACCAATGAAATTCCCGAAGATTACTTGAAGTGTAAGCTTTTTCCTTTCTCTCTAGCCGACAAGGCTCATAGATGGTTAAATTCTTTACCTCTTGGATAGCTTACTAGCTGGGAAGGATGCAATTCAACCTTTCTCAACCACTTCTACACCAAGACGAGATCCAACTCTCTTCGCAACAAACTGCAAAGTTTTCAACAAGGACCGGTCGAAATTTTTTATGAAGCATGGGAACGTTTCAAGGACTATGAACGTGACTGCCCCCATCATGGTTTTGCTCAAGGTAATCTCTTAAGTACCTTCTATAGAGGATTACACCCTAAGTATCAACTTTCACTTGACATGCCCAGCAATGGAGATTTCACTATGAAGACCGTTCAAGAAGGACGAGCTCTCATTGACTACCTTGCCGCAAGTAGTAGCAACACTTGCACCGATTTTGATAGAACCATCCATTCTAGCAATTCCGATGCTAAGGAGATTGCTGACCTCAAGAACATGATGAACCAACTTCTAAGGAACCAAAAATGGGGAGTAAAATCTTGTGAGATTATTAACAATGGAAACATGGAGCCTTTCCAAGAAGATTATTATGACCAAGAAGAAGAAGTCAACTATGTTGGTGCTCAAGGATACTACCAAAATCGAGGGTACAACAACAAATTCAACAACAACTTTAGAAATACTTCTAACCTTTCTTATAGGAACCCAAATGTGGAAAATCCCCAAGATCAGAATTATCCTCAGCAAGCTAACTGCTTTCAAGGCAACAACTTTGGTGGAAACAACAACAACAACATTCAGCCGCGACCTCAATTCAACAACAACAAGCCGCCTTTCCAATCCGGACCTGCCCAGACGCCTACATCTCAAGCCAATGCCAACGTCAACATTAAGATGCATGAACTCCTTGTTGCTTTTCAAAAGCAATCAAGAGATATCAACTCAAGGATGGATAACATCTATACCGCACTAAATGGGAAGTCTGAAAGCATTTCTATCCATGTCAAGAAGCTTGAAACTCAAGTAGCTCAAACCGCCAATGCCGTTCCACGCCAAGTTGGTGTACTTCCGGGAAAACCCGAAGAGAATCCTAAAGAACATTGCAATGCTATCTCAGCCATACCAGCCCTCACCTACCGTGAAGCCAAGCCTATGGTACCACTCTTTGACTCTTATGAGGATGTTATTCGTATGACATGTCCATTTGATGAAGAAACCGCAAGCCACTACCCCCTAAGGAGACTACCTAAAACTGAAGATCCAAGACGTTTTGTTTGCTCATGCTCCAGAACAGGCATTGAATTCTCTAACTCTCTTTGTGATTCTGGTGCTAATGTTAATGTTATGTCAAGAAGTTTAGCCGATACACTAGGATTGCGAGACATATCGCCATCCAACCTTAGTTTAGTCTTTGGAGACTCATCACAAAAGGTTCCCGACGGATTTGTTCGAGACCGACAACTTGTAGTAGGAGACTGCATAGTCCCTACCGATTTTCACATCCTAGATATGGAAGACAAGACCGAGAGACCATTGATTTTAGGAAGACCATTCCTAGCTACTCTTGGAGCTATCATCGACCACAAGTCAAAGAGGACAACCTTTGCTAACATAAACAAGAAGAAGTCATATCTGACTATCTCCAAGCCAAAGCCATGGCCGACCAACTCATCACATGAAGAGCCGATGGATCCTAACATCGACAAGCTGAAGCAATTCGACCAAAGAGCATCCACAAGTACCAACAACCTGCTACCTAAGCCACCTAAACCGCCTAAGCCACCACAAATTTCCAAGATCAAGATCACAGTTCCTCCTGAGCTAAGCAATGAGAGCAAGGAACAGATCCAAGAGATGATAAGGCATACTAAAGAAGTTCTTCCTCATGCTAAAGTTTTTGAAACTTCTGCAAAAGGACAACTTGTTATTGAAAACTGCAGCAGACTTTCAAGATATCAAAGGAGCCGAAGGAGCATTAATTCCCGAAGCTAACTCTTCTCAAGCCTAACTTGGCTATCACCGTCGAGCCAACGACGTTAAACAAGTGCGCTTCTTGGGAGGCAACCCATGTCTAGTAAGTTTTTATTTTTAGGATTTATTTTCTTTTACTTTTAATATTTTTGCATTTTAGTATCAGGTTTTCATAAAAAAAAAACACAAAAAAATAGAAAATAGAAAAGCCAAAAAGAAGGAAGAAGAAGGACTATGGATTGGCAATGCACACTATAACTAGTGGCAAGTACCACCTACTGACCGGCCATGTTCACCGTAACCGATGTACGCTGAAGGCAACGGATCATCGCCGTCCTTGAGTGATCGATGCCGAGAGTCCCCACCAGCCATACCAACCTTAGCCAATGCAATGTCCCACGTACTATGTACTATGTACTATGTACTATGTACTATGTACTACGTACTATATACTATGTACTATGTACCATGTATTATGTATTATGTACTATGTACCATGTACTATGTGCCATGTACCATGTCCGACGTACCATGTACCATGTCCGACGCACCACCGTACCAGCTGCTGCTGTCCGCGACCGTTCATCCGTGTACCGCGAGACAACTCCGAACCACCACCATCCTCACCACCTACCATCACCATTCTTTTACTTAGGTATGTTTTTATTATTTTTGTTTCTCATTATTATTGATGGTTTTAGGTTTTTGTTTCAAGGAGGATGCATTTAGAGATATATCAAACACAATTCGAATGAACTTAGCCTAGTTCAAACTCGATGTCAAGCAACCAAAAGGAAGTATAACCGGTTAGTCACCACATTTTCATACCACAGCCGATCTCTAGACAATTTTTGGGCAACCATAAAATGTCTAAAAGTCGACACAACATCACTCCATCAGGGTGACATTGTTCTTAAACCCTACACTTTTCCTTATGATTTTTAATCCTCAACTCTTTCTTTTTTCCCACCAAGGACGGTGTGATTTAAGTCTGGGGGGAAGGATGTTCCATCCTATACTAATGCTACTTTCTATTTTGTTGACTTGAGACCTTTTTCCACTTTTTAAATCAATAATTTTGAAGTTTTTATCGAGTCACATTTTTTGTATTGAGTCAAAACTAGTAGGGAATTATGATCTTATTCTAACGGTTTAATTGATTTGGATTAACACTCTTATGATTCTTGATTATGTTTGACAACACAACCCAAGTTTGGAAAGACTGTGAGCCGACTCAACAATCCCTAAGTCCCTATTCGATGGATATTCAGATGATCTAACGTTGTCTCTAACTTTTATAGGACCTAAACTGGACATAATTTTCAAGCCCTGGGAATTGGTATTCATTGGACTAGATCTCTACATTCAAGCCACAAAAGACATTGCACTTCTTCAAAAAGTATGTTCCCCTCTCTCTTCCCTTCAATACTCTATAAAAAAAAAGAGAGAGAAGAAAATATGAGATGATTTTGATCAGTTTAGAGGGGGTAGGTAAATTACCTGTGACCTCGTTATTCTACTCTTGAGTCAAATGATCACACAAAGCTTGGAAGCGAGGGGTAGGTAAATTACCGATGACCCTAGTATTCGCCTACACCTTTGATTTAAAAAAAAAAAAGAAGAAGAAGTGAGAAAAGTGAGAGGAAAGGAATCATATGAAGAAAGTCTTGGCTTGAAGAGAGTCTGCAAGCCATTGATCGATTTTGCCTTGGTAAGATTTCACTTTTTATTATTGCTTTAATTTATGTAAAGAGATGACAATAGAGATTCTGGAGACTCTAAAGAATTGTGGGATTAAGGAGCGTTGATGATTCTCATGGTGGATTACAAATGGAAGTTCCTAATGTCAAGGCGAAGAAGAGTGAAAAGACAATATCCCCAAAGATAAGTGAATTCCCATTATTTTCAAAACCTCTTTTCCATGATTTAGTTTGATTATTTGCTTGAGGACAAGCAAAGTCTAAGTCTGGGGGAGTTGATAACATCATTATTTTACTCATTTTAGCTATAGTTTTCATATGCATTTAGGAAAAGTTTGATGAGATTTCAAGTATAAAATGTCTATTATCAAATATTTCAGGTTTCAAATACGTTTTAGGAAAGTTTTAGAGATTTACAGTACAGGCAACTTTTTAAGAGCTTCCAGAACTCGAAATATATCATGCTTGGTGTTTATGGAAAGCTGGAAGAGTCATCTTTCTCCTCAAAGTAAAATCAAGTCAATCCATCCATTCATCCGGAGGTTATGTCTGATTTACCGAGACGTGTTATAAACCGACGTAAAGAGAAGCAACCAGCCGATGGGCTTTCATTCAATGCCTGACCAGCGACCACCACTGCGGCCCAGTCCAAGCCTCCTACACGGTCCAAAAGCCTCTTTCGCCGCCCCTGACAAGCACTTAAAAAGAGAAGACGTTTCTACCCTTACAAAACTCTAACCCTAAACAAAACCCTATAAATACTCTTAAGACCTAGGGTTTTGAGGTGTGCTTCCTCGGTGCTTCCTCGGTGCCTCTAAGTTCTTCATCCACACCACCACCAGCCGACCTAGAGACGACCAGAGACTCCTCTACTGCCGTCGATGCTTGTCCTCTCTCACCTCCTCCTAGAAGCCATCGCCGAAGACACCAAATCTCTACTCTTCCTTATTTCTTTCATACTTACTTTGCTTTTGGGATCAAGTTACTTTTGTGACAAATAGAGAATTTTACTTTGAACCCCCTTTTATTGATTCGTTTTTGATGTTACACTTTATAATATCAATGTCGTTTCTTTGCATCATGAGCAAGTAGTTTTATTTGTTGGGTTCTATGGGGTGATTCAAGGGCAATTCATGGTTCGCTTCAATTAGGTTGTTAGATTTTATTTTCGGTTTTATTATAGAGTTCTTTTGGGACATCTTTATCTTAATGCTTATGCATGGATTGATCACCAAGTACTGATCTAGAGAACGGGAGTGCCAACCGCGTTATCCTACTTCTCAGAACTAGTCTTATACCGAAACCTTGCTCGTAACCTGCGTAAGTTGAGTTGCGAAGTTTGGTGAATGTATCGAACTTGTTTAACTAGCTGGTTGACATGCGTCGTTGCCTGTGAAAGTTGAGTAACGGAGTGTGAAGACTTTAGACTTTCATTCTATGAGAATAGCTTGTTAGTTCATTAGTGTTTCGTAGTTGAGAACCTAGACTGAAAATTAGTATTTACTTGTTGGATCTTACACTTAATATTGCTTAGAACCATGAAAATCCTGATATGACTCCCAAAACGCCCAACACCTTAGTCTTATAGTTTTAAACCGCTTTTATTTACTTTTATTTTCTTGCAATAGTTATTAGGAAAACCAAAACCCCAATCTCTTCTTTAGTCTTAGCCATAGTTCTTTCTCTTATAATTCAATTTGTGTTTGCTATTACTCTTTGTGGGATCGATCCTAAAATACTACAATTGATTAACTGTGCACTTTCAGCCGTCGTGTGGTCTTTTCAGGTAAAAGATTTGAAGTGAAATTCTACACACATCAATGACCATGGCTGATCTAAGCCTAAGATTTCCTTTGTCTTGCTTGTTTGTGGTTGTTTGTGGTGTTTTCTTGCTTGTACTGGTTGCTATAGGGTCTCTATGGATTTATATGGCTTTGGGCTTGAGTATTGGACGGATTAGAGGTGATAGGAAGCGAGATACGACTCTCGGCTTCGAGCGGATTGATGTAGTACTTTTACTTCAATTAAATTATCAATCCACAATTTACATTAATCAACTCACTAAGAATACACAAAGATGCTTAATCTAAACTTAAACAGGAATTGGTTTATTGTAACAGTCTTAACTAACAAAATGGATTAAAGAAAGAGAACAAAGCAAACTCAAAGCAATAAAAACTCAAAACAAACAAGGACACAACTAAGAAACAGTCTTTAAATCAAGATTAAACAAGTGAAATTTGGGCAAAGTAATTGACTTGGGAGATAGCTAACCAATCCTAGATGTCTAAGCACCAATCAAGAACAATCATATGGCTAAGAACACTTATGCAAATCAATTCATTTCCATGATAGAGATCCTATGCAATTCAAATGATAATCAACAATTTCCAAAGGCAATCACAAGGTAAGCATGCATTATAAACAAGTCCAAATACCACTAAACACCTTAATCAACAATTTCCATTGGCTATGAATGCAAAGCTCTTGAATAGTTTGGTTCAGGAATTTCATCAAACACCTTATGGGCATGGAAATCCTAATGTCTAGATTCAACCTTGATCAAGGCTATCTAGCATTATTAACACTAAACAAGATAGGAAACACATAAATAAAGCCCTAGACATAAAAGATCAATAATCTATCTCCCTAATCTACCAAGTCCAAAGTTCTAAAGGATCTACTCACTCATCATCATGATCACACAAAGGAAAGAGTTTGATCTTTGTGAAATCATAATAAGGGATTATAGATTAAGAGATTTGAAGAAGAAATTGCTATTAAAAACTTAGAAGTACTCAATCAATCCACAAACCAATAGTAAAAAAGTTTAAGAACCCTGAAAGCTGCTAAACAAGAGATAAGATAAAGATCAGTCTCCACTTAATAGGGTTAGAGTATTTATAGGAAAACAGAAAAGGACCCGGGTCAACCCAAAACAAACTGGGTCAAATCTGGAATAAAACTAAAACAAGTGTGAACTTAAGTGAACCGGGCAGGCTTTGGCTGGTGGTCCTGGCCGCGGGTGGTTCCTGTCTGGGGCGTGGAAAACGATCGGCCGGCTGTTGGCCGCGTGAGGTGGACGCGGGTGGTTCCTGTACGGGTCGTGGAGAGTTCAACCGGTCAGCCTTTACCCGGTGGTCATGGCCGATGACCTCACTCGGCCGTCACTTGGCCGCGTCCTTTGGCCGCTAGTGTCTCCTGTTCGTTGGTCCAAGTGAGTACAATCGGGTGGATTTTGGCCGATGGTGGTGCTCGATGGTCTCCCACGGCCATGGTTTGGCTGATGGTCTTGGCCGCGGCTAGCTCCTGTCCATGTCACTTCTCCAACTCCACTCTTCTTGCTTCTTTGCACCAAAATAAGTCCAAATGCTCCAAATGTAGTGAGATTACTCCAAGAACCTGAGAAATGAGACACTAGATGCATATGCTCATAAAACAACTAGAATGACAAGATTATGCAACAAAACTACCCAAAAACAAGGCTTAAACCCCAACAAAAACACAAGATATCAACTCCCCCAAACTTATCACTTGCTAGTCCTCAAGCAAGGACCAAACAAAAAGTGAGAGAGAGAGGTTTGAAAAAGGGATTCAGAACCAAAAAGTATCAACAAATGATTCAAACCACAGTCNCCTTCTGGCCACTGGTCCTGGCCGCGGGTAGCTCCTGACTTTGGCGTGGACAGTTCAATCGGCCTACACTTCGCCGCTGGTGGTGTCCGCTGGTGGTTCCTGATCGTAGACGTCCAGGAGTGGCATCGGCTATGCTCTGGCCGCTGATGGTGGCCGATTGTGACAAACGGCCATGGTTTGGCCGCTTGGTCTGACCGCTTATACCTCTTGATCCCTTGTCACTTCTCCAACTCCAACCTTCTTGCTTCTTTGCACCAAAATAAGTCCAAGTTCTAATGCTTATCACAAGGCACCACTCTAGTTCACCTTCTATCTATTGGTAAAGACTTGCAATCCTATTGAACATCTCTTTCACATTCATTAAAGTGTTTGGTGTGATCTTGCAAATGGAAAATAAATCAAGCTCAATTGGTTTAAGGGAAAGGCTTTTTATAAAGTGGTTGGTAATGGTGCTTTTGGGTGGTTTACTCTCAAACAAAGAGGAATGCTAGACAGTAGTAAAACCTATCTAAGACTGAGAATAATTTGGGCATACAAAGATTAGCTCTTGATGTTCTACCCACCTAGAAGCTTTTCTACCCTTTTTCTCATCCTTCTTTTCTTTCCTTCAAACCCAAAAACTCAACTTGATTCAACTTAAACCTCTTCTCTTCTTTACTTATGGTCTTAAACTTTTGAATATCTCTAAGGCTTCACTTTAAACACAAGCTCTCTTTTTTTTAATTCTTTGAACTTCTTTTGATGAACTCCCATTCTTATTAAGCTATGCTTTAGCATTTTTTTATGAAACTTTTCTAGGAGACAACAGCTAGACTTTTCTTTCTCTTTTTCTTCTTAAGAGACTAAGAGCTTTTAACCAAATCTTAACCTTAGAGATAGATCTTTTTCTTTTCTTTTGACCAAGTAATTCTTTCTTTTCTCCCTCCTTAATCTCTCTTGTTTCCAAACCTTTACCCAAATCAAATTCTAACCACCTATTTCTTTCAAAACAAGTCATATTAGCTAGTTCTAAAGATTCCAAACCTAGCTAAAACAAGAGCCAGTTCTTTGTCGTTCTCAATACTCTCAAGATTTCACAACCTATAGTATTATCAACAAAGAGGCCTCACTCAACAAATCAACACAAGGCTTGAAAGAAAAGGTTAGGGTTCAAAGGTATGACAAGAGATTGGGTTAAACAAAACAGAGTGGCAAATAGAGATAGTTAACCCAAATGGAAGTTCCATGAGCTAGCATTCATAATCCATAAGCAAGATAATTTAAAGATAAAATTAAAGTCCAAATAATATAGAGATGCATCAATGATCAAGCAAGCTTTACACTAAAAGAAAATGCTTTCAAGTGACACAATGCTTTAAGCTTAGACTCTTCATTTTTTTCCAAAGATTAAACAAGCACCAATGAACTATAAATGAGGGCTGTGGGTTCAATCCTATGACTCTACTTTTACAAGGCAACTTCATCATTATCCCCAATGCAAATGCATACTAAATGCTTCTAGACTCAATCCTAAACACAAGAATGAATATGCAAAGCTACATGCATTTTTTTGTTTATTTTTTTTTCTTTTTTTTAAAAATTTTTTCAAATTTTTTTGTTTTTTCTCAAAACATAGCTATTAACAAATGCATGACACTAAAAATGAAAATCAAAACAAAACACAATGTTAGATGGTTAGTCCCTCCCCCAAACTTAATTTACACCGTCTCCGTGTAAGAAAAATCCAAGAGAAAGACTAACAAAAATATAGAAAACAAAACTCAAATGATATATACAATGGAAAGTTAGGATCATACCTTGGCCCTAGTTATGAAACTGAGGGAATGGAGTGAGTGGAGGAGCTTTGGTGCTCCCTTGAGATCCTGGTGAATTGATGGAAGGAGAGTGGAGGTTGATGGTGATGACTCTTGAGAGAAGGTCAAGGAGCTTATCTTTGTCATATGAGAACTTGGGATCTAGCTTGGATTTGACAATAGCAAAGGGTGAAGAAGGACTGTTGTGCCTCACTTTGTACTCTATTGCTCCATCAACAAGCCCCAAGGGATGCAAACACAAAGTCATAGGAGATGAAACAATGGTGGGAGGGTGGGTTTGTTTCTTCTTTCTCTTCTTCTTGTCAACAAATTTTGTTGCTTGACCCAAATCCCCTTCTCTAGAATCTCCTTTGAGGTCATCAAATAAAGAGTCTAAACACTCACCATCCAAAATGTCCTCATCAAGTTTTGTAGTCTCTTTAATCCCCACATTAGCAACTTGAAGCTTTTCATATTGATCATTCAAGTCTCTATCCTCTTCCTTAGTTGCCACTTCTCCACTAGTGATTGTTCCACAAAACATTGTAGAGGAAGGTTTGATAGGATATGATGTGTTGGGATTCACTTGAAGAAGAGTTACTCTCTTGTTTTGGAAATCAATGCTTGCTCCCACAGTGTTGAGAAAGGGAGTTCCTAGAATGAGAGGGAGCTTGTTGGTTTCTTTCATCTCAACTACCATGAAATCTGTTGGAACTGTGCAATCACCAACCTTGAGTGGACAATTCTCAATCAAACCAAGTGAAGATTTTGAGGAAGCATCTCCAAATATGATGGAAGTAGAGGGCTCCTTCATATCTTTGATCCCAAGACTCTTTACCATCTCCAGTGACATCACATTAACACTTGCTCCTGAATCACATAAGGCATCATCAAGTTGTAAAACACCAAGTGAGCAAGGTATAGTAAATCTGCCTGGATCTTCAAGCTTGGATAGTGTTTTTGGTCTGGGTTGTTGTTCACTTGGTGAATCAAATATTCCCATGATTTCTTCCACTTTCTCTCTGTTTGCTAGAATAGCTTTGATGAACTCTATATGGAGAGGAACTTGAGACAAGCTATCCACATAAGGCAAATGTGCTCCAACTCTATTCATATTAGTTTTGAAACTTGAGAGCACTTTCTTTTTAGCCTTTGTAAGAACCCATTGTGGAAATGGAAGAGGAAGAGCAACACTTTGTGCATCTTTCTTTTCAACCTCCTTGGTGAATATCTCATTACCCCTAGATCCTTTCTCAGTATTCTCAACTTTAGCAACCACCAAACTCTCAGCAGTAGAACCATATAGAAGAGCAGATATTTCTTCAATAGACCGTTCATTCTCATCAGCATGGCGATCCAGTTTTGATTTTTTGAAACTCATACTAGTAACCATGTTCACTTCTTCCTTGAAGATGGCATTGCAAAACTTTTTTGGGTTTGGTTCCGGTTTTCCCGGTAGAGAACCCATTTGTCTTGTTGAAGAGGAAGAAGCTTGTCCCTGGACCTGTGTTTGTAACCTCTCAATATTGGCATTTAACTCACCATAGACATTCTCAACTTTTTGGTGCATGGCTTTCATTTGTGTGGCAAGTTCAATGGCACCTCTTCTTTTTCCTTCTAGGAATTGTCTAAGTAGAGCATTTATGTCATCTACTTGTCCTTGAGGGTGTGGTGTATTCATTTGTTGCTGAGGTTGGGAATAGGTTTGAGGCTTGGCTTGGTAGTTCTCTTAAGGTTTTGGCTGATAGTTGGGTTGAGAAGGAAAAACAGGAGGTTTTTGCGGTGGATAAGTCTGGTCTTGTGGCTTCTCCACACTGGTGATGCGGTAAGAGAGGTTTGGGTGGTTGTGGTAATTAGGATTGAACTTGTTATACCCCTGGCCACCAACATAATTGACCTCTTCTTGTCTCTCAACACAAGCTTCCATACCTTCTTGATAACCTTGATAAAGTTCACACTCATTGACAAAGTGAACTGGTTTTTGATTGGCAAGAATAATTTTGTCCATCTTGTCATTCAATGCTTTGATCTCCTTGCGGTGCTGCTCATTCATATCAAAATGATCTCTTGGAGTTCTATCATAATTCTCCCCATAGTTTCCATCACTTTGAGCAAGATTCTCCACCAAAGTCATACCAACATCAACCTCTTGGCCAAGAAAGTTACCATTACTTGCTGAGTCAAGCAACATCCTCATCTTTGGTAGCACCCATCTGTATAATGTGCTGAGAAGAGACTCCTTGGAGAAACCATGATGAGGACATTGCATAGTATAGCCCTTGAATCTCTCCCACGCTTCACAAAAACTCTCATTTCCCTTTTGAGCAAAGCTTGATATGTCATTCCTTAACCTTGTTGTTCTTGTAGTAGAGAAAAACTTGGATAGGAAAGCTCTCTTGCATTGATCCCAAGAGGTGACTGATCCCACTGGTAGGTTCTTCTCCCAAGTCCTAGCTCTATCGCCAAGAGAAAACGGAAAGAGGCGGAGCTTGAATGCATCTTCAGAGATACCATTGATTTTCACTGTCCCACACGTCATGTCAAACTGATCCAAATGGTCAAGAGGGTCTTCCATAGGCAAACCATGAAACTTTGAGCTTTGCACAATGTGGATAAGACTTGACTTGATCTCATAGTTATTGTTCTCAACAGGAGGTGCTCTAATTCCCATGCGGTTCCCATGAATGTTTGGTTGATCAAAAGTTCAAATGACTCTTGGTTGTCTTGGAGGATGGAGAGGAGCTTGGTCATCTTTGTGCTGGTCATTTCCATTATGACCAGCAGGAGGTGGAGGGTTGTTGTCCATAGCTTGTCTTGCGAACCAGCGATTCTTTCGCTCAAAACGGTAGATGTCGTCAACCCGCTCAATCAAGTCTGCTTGGTCTTGACTTCTCAAGTCCATACACCTTGCAAAAGAGAATTCAAAACACCAAAGCAGACCAAGTAAGTAACAATATAAAGTAAATGAATAGGCTCAAGCAAAATTGAAATCCTAATGGTCAAATTGAATGCAAATGGGCAACGACACCAAATTGATGTAGTACTTTTACTTCAATTAAATTATCAATCCACAATTTGCATTAATCAACTCACTAAGAATACACAAAGATGCTTAATATAAACTTAAACAAGAATTGGTTTATTGTAACAGTCTTAACTAACAAAATGGATTAAAGAAAGAGAACAAAGCAAACTCAAAGCAATAAAAACTCAAAACAAACAAGGACACAACTAAGAAAAAGTCTTTAAATCAAGATTAAACAAGTGAACCTTGGGCAAGGTAATTGACTTGGGAGATAGCTAACCAATCCAAGATGTCTAAGCAACAATCAAGAAAAATCCTATGGCTAAGAACACTTATGCAAATCAATCCATTTCCATGATAGAGATCCTATGCAATTCAAGTGATAATCAACAATTTCCAAAGGCAATCACAAGGTAAGCATGCATTATAAACAAGTCCAAATACCACCAAACACCCTAATCAATAATTTCCATTGGCTAGGAATGCAAAGCTCTTGAATAGTTTGGTTCAAGAATTTCATCAAACACCTTATGGGCATGGAAATCCTAGTGTCTAGATTCAAGCTTGATCAAGGTTATCTAGCATTATTAACACTAAACAAGATAAGAAACACATAAATAAAGCCCTAGACATAAAAGATCAATAATCTATCTCTCTAATCTACCAAGTCCAAAGTTCTAAAGGATCTACTCACTCATCATCATGATCACACAAAGGAAAGAGTTTGATCTTTGTGAAATCATAATAAGAGATTATAGATTAAGAGATTTGAAGAAGAAATTGCTATTAAAAACTTAGAAGTACTCAATCAATCCACAAACCAATAGTAAAAAAGTTTAAGAACCCTAAAAGCTGTTAAACAAGAGATAAGATAAAGATCAGTCTCCCCTTAATAGGGTTAGAGTATTTATAGGAAAACAGAAAAGGACCCGGGTCAACCCAAAACAAACTGGGTCAAACCCGGATTAAAACTAAAACAAGTGTGGACTTAAGTGAACCGGGCAGGCTTTGGCCGGTGGTCCTGGCCGCGGGTGGTTCCTGTCCGGGCAGGCTTTGGCCGATCGGCCGGCTTTTGGCCACATGAGGTGGCCGCGGGTGGTTCCTGTCCGGGTTGTGGAGAGTTCAACCGGTCATCCTTTACCCGGTGGTCATGGCCGATGGCCTCACTCGGCCGTCACTTGGCCGCTGGTGTCTCCTGTTCGTTGGTCCAAGTGAGTTCAATCGGTTGGCTTTTGGCCGATGGTGGTGCTCGATGGTCTCCCACGGCCATGGTTTGGCCGATTTTCTTGGCCGCGGCTAGCTCCTGTCCATGTCACTTCTCCAACTCCACTCTTCTTGCTTCTTTGCACCAAAATAAGTCCAAATGCTCCAAATGTAGTGAGATTACTCCAAGAACCTGAGAAATGAGACACTAGATGCATATGCTCCTAAAACAACTAGAATGACAAGATTATGCAACAAAACTACCCAAAAATAAGGCTTAAAACCCAACAAAAACACAAGATATCACGGATCGCGACTGTAGAGGCAGTGTCGATCAACACCAGGAGGGTGTCGGTTGACCCCAAGATTCAACATCGATCGACACTGTGGGGTAGGGTCGGTGGACACCAATACCAGTGTCGGTCGACACCAATACAAGTGTCGGTCAACACTCGGCTGGTATCGGTCGACACCTCTCTTCCAGGAAGACGATACTTGTTCCCTGGTTTGATTGTGTTGTTTGTTGATTGTGTATGACATTGGTATCTTAGTTGCTTGTGTGTATAGCCCAGTAGATGGGAGTATTGCCTCGCTGAGTGTTTATAAAATACTCATGCATCTCAATTTGTGTTTGTGGCGCAAGTAAAGGCAAGATGTGATCGTGGAATCAAGGCAATGAAGAGGAGGATGTTCTAGTGGCTCGATTGATTGTTGTCCGGCTTATGTTAGGTTGCTAGAGTTGTTGGTACCTTGTTCTATGTTGTTTGGTTCATTGTTTTAATTTATTATGGATTAATACTCGTTATGGAAGATTGGTTATTAATGATTTATTGATATTGAATATTTTCTGCTGTTTGGTTTGATTGTGGTTAGGTGGCTAGTGGATATGTGACCACTAGTCTAGAGTATTTATTATTATTTATTATTTCAAAAAAAAACAGATCGGGTCGTTTCAGTTTGGTATCAGAGTCCTTACGGTTCTAGGCTTGGGTTCACTAGGCTTTGTGCTATAGATGTTGTGGATTTGCATGCTCTGATTGATTATGTGAGAAAAAATTGTGTTATGGCATGGAGTCCTAGAACATCCTCTTCGAGCCTACAGTGTGATTCCACGGTGAGTTTTGTTTTGTGTTTTGTTGAATTGTTTGCTTAGCCTTTTGTTCATGGTAGTGCAGATGGTTAGAGAGGATGCTGTTGCTGGTCGTGGTACGCGGACGTGGTCGTGGTAGGGGCAGATTTCGAACGGTTAGTGATACCGTGGACCAGAGTGAGACAGTTGAGGGTGTTGGCGAGTCGCAGGGCTTCCAGGAAGGGTCCATGAGTGTGGCTGCGGGTACTGATAGGACCGTAGGCATTGATGGAGTCGGTGTGGGCGGTGTCGGTGCCGGTTTTGCTGGTGATGCTAGGGTTCCAGGTGTGGGAGTCACAGCAGGTGGAGCCCCTGGAGAAGACGTTGATCTTGCGGGCTTGTTGACACAGCTGTTGGAGCGGATACCGGGAGTGATACCGGCTTAGACTCAAGTAGTACCGCCAGTGGCAGCGGGGGTGCAGCAGCCAGTAGCTGCGGATGTAGGAGTTCATTCTCCTTATGTTAGTATGCTGAGAGAGATGAACAACATTGGTACCAAGCGGTTTTCGAGAGGTACTGATCCTACTTTTGCTGATGCGTGGAGGACGAGAGTGGAACGTAACTTCCAGTCTCTCAGATGTCCTATGGAGTTTTAGGTGGACATAGCGGTCCACAATTCTCATCCAAACCCCTCTTAATTAACCAATTAAAATACAACAATATGCCATGTCATATTATATTTTAAAACATAAATCAAAATTAAAATAAAAGGATAAAACAAATTAAAGAAACAAATTATGTAGATCTTTTATTAAAGAAACTAGGTTTTGAACCCACGCTACGCGTGGGTTTATTTGATATATTTTGATAAAAATTATATATGATTGCTGACGGTAATGAAATATTATCTTATAGAAAACTTTAAATTACTATTAAGGAAAAAAAAATTTCGAATACACACTTTTTAAAAATATAAAAATCAGTTGTGTTTTAAAATCATGAATTTAACTCGACGTCCAGACGAAATGGATCAAAGTGGTGACATCACATATCCTAAATTATTTTTTTGACCACCAGAAAACGGAACACTTTTATAATCATGAATTTATCTCGTTTTTCATATTTAATTGATCGCTATCACCTATGTTTTCGTGTTATTTATTCAATGTTTTATTATTCTTTATATTTTTTTCTTGTCATTTTCACTGTCAAATTTTATGGTAATTGTCATCATTACTTTTACCGTCCGGTTCTTCGTTATACTCTTCTTCTTGTTCTTCCTCGTCAACTTCTTCACATTCTTCCACTGAAAAACCTTTTTTTAGACTACCACACAACTTGTTAACACATCAAACTCCAAAACCAAAATCATATCTTTTCTCATAAAAATTGTGCAATTCATGAAAACCAGCATAGTCAACACATGCACCCAATTATTGATAATTTCATCCATATTATTCGATTATAGATCCACACGGTTTGAAACTTCTCAAACCAAAATCCTTACTTGCTGAGAAAGTAATATGAACACATATATAGTTAAAACAATATTTATGTTTTTCGTCAATCCTTCTTTTTTAAACTCAAATAACATCAAATCAAGGTCTTGCGACGTCAATCCTTATTTTTTAGACTTGAAAATAAAAATTTACTGCGAAAATATCAAATCATCTGTAAAGTCATACACAAAAACATGTTTTACAGCTCATAAGATATATAAAGCACAAACGGAGATAAGTAAGATATTTTCAAGATATTAAAAATTTGATATATAATATTTTGTAATTCTTAAACTTTTAAATTTTTAATAGAGATTAAAATTTTAAAATATTTCAAACTTTAAATGTAGTTTAAATATTTGTAACATTTTATTTTTTTGAGTTAAATACTAATGACACTTTAACTTTTTATAGAGTTTAAATAATTATAGCTTTTTAACATTTTTATGGAGGTATTTATAATATTTCTAAATATTCTATATTAAATATTTAAACCTTTATAAATTTTAATTTGCTAAAATAAATCAAATAAAACTTCTAAATTTGGAAACCTGATAAATAAGCATAAATCAATCAAACATGATAAATTTATAGTTAAAAACATATTAGTTTTATTTATAATGGTTCTCAGCCATTGTCTACAATTTTCTAGCCGATGTGGGATGTTGTAAATATTTCTTTTATTTCTATAGATTTTACTTTTTTTTCTATAAAAATCTTAATATATAGATTACTACTATATTTCTAAAAATGTTATTAATGAAATATCTAATTCTTATTGATTTTTTTTTAAATTCTATATGGACACCTTTGGGAGTTTATAGCTTCAACTTTTTATTAGTATAGATATAATGTCTTCAAATTTCTATGGAGGTTAAGTAATTGTAATGTTTTAAAACATTTTATGAAGTTTAAAAATTTTTAATATTTGAACCTTTTAAAATTTTCAAGTTTCAATATTTATAATATTTTAAACTTTTAAAATTTATAAATTATAATTTTTCAAAAACCTTTTAAATGTTAAGAAATTTTTAAAATTTAAAAATTATAATATTTTGAAACCTTTAAAAGCTAAGACTTTTAGAAGTTTCAATATTTATAATATTTTAAACTTTTAAAAGGTTCGAAATATAATATTTGAACCTTTTAAAAAGTTTCAATATTTATAATATTTTAAACTGTTAAAATTAAAAAATTATAATATTTAAAAACTTATAAAAAGCTAAGAACTTTTAAAAGTTTCAATATTTATAATATTTAATATTTAAATTTTTTAAATATTATAATATTTTTTGAAACTTTTTGAAGTTTTAATTTGATCAGATAAAAAACCGGATCAAACCGAATAAAACTTTTAAACTTGGACGTCTGATAAATCAAGCTTTCCTACCCATTTGTTGTTGGAAGCATATTAATCTTATTTATAATGGTTCTGAACCATTGTCTAAAAAATTTCTAGCCGATGTGGGATATTGTACATAGTTCTTTTATTTACATAAATTTCAAATTGTCCTTTTTCTAAAAAATTAGTGAAATTTTAAAAATGTTAATGAATGGCATGTCAAATCCTAATTGGTCGTTTAAAAAATATCTTAATATAGAAAATTCTGGAAATCTTAAAAATGTTAATTAGTGACATGTCAAATTCTGATTGGATGTTTAAAATCCTAGGTGGACAGTTTTTTTCCTTTTTCTAAAAAATTCTGGAAATTTTAAAATTGTTAATGAATGGCATGTCAAATCCTAATTGATCGTTTAAAATAATTTTTAATATAGAAAATTCTGGAAATCTTAAAAATGTTAATTAGTGACATGTCGAATTCCGATTGGATGTTTAAAATCCTAGGTGGACAGCCTTAGGAGCTTATAGCTTCTACTTTTTATTAGTATAGTTTATGTTGGTTTGGGTTTATAAAATAGAATTAGGGCTTAAATTTATAATATTTAAAATTATATGGCTGTTTGGTTTTATAAAAGAATGGTTAGGATCTATATTTTATAATTAAACAAAATTATATGTCGGTTTGGGTTTATAAAAGAGTAGTTAAGGTTTAGATTTTACAATTAAACAAAATTATATGTCGGTTTGGATTTATAAAAGAGTGGTTAGCGTTTAGATTTTACAATTAAATAAATTATATGTCGGTTTGTGTTTATAAAATAGTGTTTAGGGTTTAGATTTTACAATTGAACAAAATTATATGTCAGTTTGGGTTTATAAAAGAATAGTAAGGATTTAGATTTTACAATTAAACAAAATTATATATCGATTTGAGTTTATAAAAAATAGTTTTAGATGTGATCAATAAAATCTATAATATAATATTAGAATTAACAATTTTAAAATTGATTTATTTACAAAATTTGTTTCTTTAATTAAGATTTGTTTTCTTAATTTAAAGGGGTTAATAAGAAAAGTTCATCCAGTGAACGGAAGAATTGTCCATATTATATAGAGTTGATGGTTTAACACTTCTCAGGATTTATCTCTTACTTACCCAAGGACAATATGTTGAAAGTTGAAACTATTATAGTTTCATACCGAAGCTTGGGAGAAGCTTCATGAAGGCGATCAGGCAACAATTTTTACATGAACTCCAACCCCGATTTCTTTATGAAAAATTGAATAGTTCAAAAATTTATTAATTAGGATTGTTGCACTTCAAGATATGTAAACGCATTGACGTTGGATTTGTTACTTTTGCCATTGAAATCAAACAAAAATCAAACTTAATTTTAAAAAAAAAACAGACAAACTTTACTTGGACAATGTCTCTAACACCCATTTCAGAAAAAAGCATAATTACTATAGTGGAGGATAAAAATAGGACGACACTGAAAATCCGAGGAAGAGGAGGCCTCCAACAGTTGCAACTGTGCGTTGCGAGATCCTTGAAGCCAGCATGCTTCCTCCAACAACCGCTAGTGAAGTACACATCGTGTGTCCAATTGTTGCCCCAATGGCCACTCCTATGGCGTTCTTGTGAGTCGCCAACTTCAAAAAACAGATAAAAGTCATTTGACTGGTAAATTTTACTAAGAAGCTTAGATATGAGACATGACTCTTACAGCTATTGTAGCAATCTGGCTACGGTCGCCCCATTCAGCTAGAAAAGTTAAGATGAAAGACTGCAAAAAAAAAAAAAATAATACATGAGACAGGTTATATAGTCAACTTTATAAACAGTTTACGGCTAATGTACAAACCAAAAGCATCAATATGCCCAATAGAAGATTACCTCTAGAAATATTGGGGTACAAAATCTTGAGAATAAGCGACGGAAAGGTGTCTTTCCTTGGCCTGACTCAAGCTTCTCTTCAACCTTTACCAAAGATAATGGGAAGTCAGACAAATTTAAATGTTGATAGCAAATAAGGTCAGGCACAATTTCTTTTTAATTGTAAAGATGCAAACAACTGGCAAACACAAGTAGCTTGATATCCACATACTTCCTCCATTTCCTTCTTCTGATTTGACTTTGAATCAGTAGACCTCCAAGCAATGTAGAGTAATCGCAAACCAAAAAATGCATAGAGAACTGCATATTCAAAGATGAAACATCCTTCGAGTGAGACTCAGATTAAAAAGAAAGAGTCACCAAAACTTACAATTATGTGCCCAATGATAATGCAGATACTATTACAACATTAAATTGGTTTACGGATTCACAAAAATTTTACTATCCACTCATCTTGTGATTAAATTGAAGTAATCAGTTTGGATAGTACTTCTCTACTAAATGAATCAACTATCCTTACATTTCACCAGGTATCAAATAAACTTAGATACCAAGATATACAGTTCAAGAAAACTTGAGTTTGCAAAATCATAATCACAAGATGCACTAAAAGATGAGTGGATAGATACTATGCTTCAGACAGTACATTTTAAGACGACAAAATTCATAATCATATAGTTGCATAGCGCTCTCAAAAATTTTAAGCTAATAGAAACTTTAAAAAACCAAAAAAATATAAAGTGTGACAGTGTTCAAACCATATGATATGAGAGAAGGACATACCTGTAGCAGCGCTGTTGGTGTGCTTCCTTGATATCAAGTTTGGCACTATTCTACCAAGTCCAGTGGAAAGAATCTAAATCGAAATCATGAGAATCATAGATATCAGACAAGTAACCCTTTCTAGTTAACTAAGATTTCTCAAAGAAACTATTCAAGTGATCTTGCACTTACAGTCATAACAAACAAAGCAGAAAGTGCACCCGATAAAACAGTAGCTTTAGGATGTCGCATAGCCATCAACGCCGCTATAATAAACGTTTCATCCCCAATCTGACATAATAATGATGAAGAGAAACAAAGATATATCAAGTTTCTCCAAACTAAAGAATCAATCACCCTAGGCTTGAACCATATAAACAAAACCACACGAACCTCGGTCACAAGTATCATGGAGAAACTGGAAAACAAAGCATCAAATACACCAGGGCCAGTTG
>NC_025695.1:22016422-22026888 GCF_000633955.1 Camelina sativa | reverse complement strand
AAAAAAAAAAAAAAAAAAAAAAAAACAGATCGAGATTTAAAAAATTTACCATTCCACGACGACCAAGCTCTTTACCAGATCCTTCTGATTCTTGTCTCTCATTCTCAACCACCGAATCCTAAGTAAAGGTTTGTTATACAAAATTGAATCAATTTGAAAAGAGGAATCAATGGAGGAAGAAAAAAAAAAAGGAAATCGTAAATACCTGAGCGGAGATGGAAGAGACGAAGATGAAGCAGAAAATGGTGGAGATGAGAACCAAACGGGTAGGGTTTGAAAGCAAACCCATGAGTGATGCGAGAGTTTTGCTAGATCTGTAATTTTCGCGAAAATGGATGAATCTCTCTCTCTCTCTTTGTTCAAAAATTTTCTCGGGAAAGAGCGAATCTGAGGAAATTGGGATCTGGAAATTTGAAAAAAAAAGTACTTACGGTTTAGAAGAGGAGGAGGAGCATTGGAAGAATCGATCGGTGATGAGCTTGGAGCGTGTGAAGCTGCTCCGAAACAGAGAGATCTGTGCGGATTTTGAAGCTCTCTCTAGTAGTGGGATTTTTAATTAAAAATTAACTCAGTTTTTTAATGATAACTCAGTTCATATTTATTACATAATTTAAGAAAAAAATGTTTATATAAAAATTGGCAAGTTGTATTTTAAGAAATTGAACTATATACTGAAAGATTTTATTTTTATTTTCTGTCAAATATACTAAAAGATTTGAAAGAATAAAATTGAAGGTACCATATAATATGCCTTCCGTATTCTATAGTAGTATTTGATTTACTTGTTGAGAGTAATTATCAAAACTAAGAAAAACTATTTAATTTTGTATTGAAAATTAAAAACATTTTATAAATTTTTTAAAAAATATATTTTAAAATCTAAAACATCAACAAACTTAAAAAACGGAGGAACTAATATTTGTATTCCTAGGAATCATCTCTCGATCATACTGTTATTAACCACCACCAAATTGAACATACATTTATTCAAGTATAAATATCAACTTCAAAAGAGAAACACAACACCCACAACCAACACCAACATCCGCATAGCTAAACACATTAAGAGAAATGGCTGCAACATTTGTTTTCTTGAGAGATGTCCGCCCTTACAAGATGGCATGGAGAGTACAAGTGAAAGTCCTTCACTTGTGGCGGCAATACACAAGCAGCACTTCAGAAATCCTGGAGCTGATCTTGGCTGACGAAACTGTAAGAATCAAAACATAAATTTTCATTATTTTAATTTCTTATTCACATGAATCCTACTATTATCTATTTTAATCATTTCAGGGAATGAAAATCCATTCATCAATCAAAACAGACTTGGTTAATAGGTATGTTAACCATCTACCTATTGGTGAATAGAGACATTTTCTCTAACACATGCGAGTGAACAATTTCGTCCCACAAATCATCTTTACAAGATGAGTTTTGTTAACGGGACTATGGTTACAAGAAGTGATCCTAAATCTGACTCCAACTATTTAAGCTTGGTTAAGTTTGAGCAGATTAACAGAGATGATGTAAAGACCAACATGCTGATTGGTAAGTAATATATACAACACATACTGCGTCAATATACATATCTTTTGAGCAATGACTATTTCGTTATGTCCTAAACAATCCCTGAAATAAACTTATAGATGTGGTTGGACAAGTTGTGAACATTGGTGAGATGGAACTGCTTGAAGTTAACAACAAGTCAACTTCCAAACTCGAGTCCGAGTTGAGAGATGAGAGGTGATATCAGGATTTTTGTCTCCTTTCTACTTATTTTTAAAATGTCTAATACAAATCTCTTAATTACTTCACACCTCCTATTATTAGTGATGATAGATTGTCGTGTACCTTGTGGGGTTCCTACGCTGAACGGCTTTACCAAGCCTGCAATGTAGCTAATGGTATCATTGTCGTTTGCGTCCTTAGGTTTGCCAAAATCAGATCCTACAAAGGTAAAAACTGTCCACATTTAGTTATACGATAAATATAACATGGTATTATTGCTAAATATGATATTATTAACTAGCGGTTATATCATTTGCAGGGTTAAAGAGTGTCTCTAATGCTTTTGATGCTTCACAGCTTCATATCAATCCACCTTGGCCTGAAGTTGATGTTTTCACTCAAAAGTATGTTTTACAATTAAAATGATTTGTCCACACTACAACCAACATACAGTACTTACATGTCGTTATGCCCAGGCTGCCAGCTGATGGACTCTCACTCACATTCCGTGAGAGAGTCCCGCGGTTCCAGATTGTGTCGAAGGAAGATGGTGATAGTAGTCAATATCCAAGGAAAACCATTGCCCTTCTTATGGATTATGTTGAGGTTTGTAACTCTAATCAGTACCACAAATAAAACTTACTGAAATATGTTTGGTTACTTTTTGACAAAATTCTATTGTTGGAAGATTGGCAAAATAAGAGTCATGTGCACCATCTATGCAATCGACACTGACTGGGCATGGTATTACTTTAGTTGTCGGAACTGCAACAAAAAGGTAAACCATATTCATGCAGCCGCAGACAATGGTGTCAATAGCATTGCCAAGAAGCCAAAGTTTTGGTGTGACACATGCAAGACCGTGGTGTCCAACGTCATTGCTAGGTGAATTACTATTGAAAAGATGGATTTTGTTCATTACTCAATCACTACATAATATTAATCTGCTGAAATCTTTGTTACAGATACATGATTTATGTGAAGGTCATGGACAATACTAGAGAAACTAAGTTTCTTTTGTTTGATAGCATTGCTACTGAAATCATTGGAGAGTCTGCACCTTCTATTCTTGGGGGGTCATTGGATGAAGTAAGCTCTATATTTTTCATTCATTTTAACAAATATACTATTTACTAACACTTTCTAACTTTTTGAAACCTAAAAATAGATTTCGGATCCTGAAGCTTTGCCAGAACCAATCAAAAACTTGGTTGGCAAGACATTTGTCTTCTTAGTATGTGTGGAGCGAGAGAACATTTGGGAAGGAAAGGATTCCTACAGGGTTACAAAGTTGCTCTCTAAGGATGGACTCCTAGAAGAAGAAAACATTGAAAATTCAGCTGACATTGTTAACCCTGCTTCCATTGTCTCTGGTGACCAGGTATTAATCTAGAGAATATCTATTACTATAATTATGGATTTAATTTTGCAATAATATTAATATATATTAATATATATTTTGTGTTACTTTCTGTTGGTTATTATAGGTTCCACTTGCATAGACTTATAGTCAAGAAACTAATGAGTCCAGTACACCATCATCAAAGCGTGTATATGCTCCTAATGTTGAGGGAAGTGATCAAGCATTTTCTTCGAAGAAGGTCTGTGTTAAACCCGGGGAGAATTCTGCTGAAGGATTTGGTGTGACCGCGGCTACACTAACATTTGAAGACAACAAAGTGAACAATGGTACTGATGAGGAGTGGGGAAGGAGTGTGTTGGTGTAAAGGTGGATGATGCGAATGTGGGTTTGAAGAAAATGAAGGGAGTGAACAATGGTACTGATGAGGATGTGGGGAAGGAGTGTGTCGGTGTGAAGGTGGATGATGCGAATGTAACCATGAAGAAAATGAAGGGAGTTAACATCAAAGTTGAGAAGCGAGAGTGATTCGGAAGTTGAGTTTTTTTTTTTATGGTGGATTGGCATTTTTATTTAATTGAGGCTATTTGTATTTCAGTTTTTGTTTGGAGTTACTTTCTCCTTTCCTTTCAATAAGGAATGGTTTATGTGCCATTCATTTAAGTATCATTCAATAATATTCCACCTTTATTTTTATATCCTACGTAAGCGTATTCAATAATTTTTATACAATCTATAGTAAAGAAAAACAAATTCTCTTACTAACTGTTTTTGGTTGTTTAGTATTTACGTTTTATATAAAAAGTTTTTTAGGTGTATAATTTAAACCGGTAATCGTATTCAGACATTTATAACTAATCTACATATAGATTGAAAACTAGAAGACTGACCCATAGCGCATGCACTACTTCTTTATGCATATTTTCAATTACGGGTTAAAACGTTTTGTACCGTAAATAATAAAAATTCACACATAATTAAATTAGAAATTACCTGCAAACCTTAATGGAGCAAAGCTACTAGCATTTCTTGGTAGAATGTGGTATCCACAATCCTTAATGTTAGTTGCCTTATAAAAAAAGAAAAAAAAAACAGAATTATGATAATCAGTGCAATGGTCAGGATATTCAACAGGCACAATATATTGTATGTTAACTCCAATATTTATTTCCCTAAAAACTACCAACTAATACTTGAAAATCTTAAAACATCACTAAGTTCACTAAATATTCTTTTAAGTATGATGGAAATAATAAAAAAATTAGTATCAATATAATATTTATTTTCCTAATTACTTTAGGATCTCAGTAAATTTAGTGAACTACTAAATATTCTTTGAAGTGTAAAGGAAATAAACATCTCGCTGAAAAACACCACATTTCCATAAATATATACGATGGAAACTGTAAGGTTTAAATACTGCTTTCTCTATCTCCACTATTAATTACGTATATATAGATATACATATATCTATATTAAAGAAGTGTGTGTTGAATATAGATTATTTAAACCCGCAAATCTCCAACAAACACGATTATATTGATGCGTATAAGCAATTTCACGAAACAAACATGAAGAAAAAACTGCATTTACCTGATGAAAACTTGGAAAATTTGATGTCAGCAACCAAAAGAAGTCGTACATCAGCAGATTTTTCTGGACAACCAATAAATATTTCCCCACTACCGCGATCAATTGAGAATGTCTGTGTACCTCTAATTGAAACTTTCAACAAAGTCTTCAGAGATCTTACCAATTTTCAAGAGATGCATGATCCAAACTACATATTCCCATCAAACAATCATACAACAGCAGTAAATGGTTAGTTTAAACTACATTTTTGTCTGTATTGTTTGTTAAAGACCAAATTATATTAGAATTTTCATTCTAAAACATCATACTTACATTACTAATACAGGATCGAAGGACGTGACAAAAAGTAAACTCTCATCCCGTTCATTTAATCTGTTTCTCACACCTACAGGTAAAAAATGAAGGAATGGTTCATGTATTTTCACAACTTCATATTGTATGAGTAGTATGCTTTCACGAACTATACGAAAACACACTTACAATGTAATATGGCGGTTCTCAGGTGAAACTCCGAAGTCAACCCTCACTTCACTTACTCATAACACCTACGGAGAAAACACATCATTTGGGAATACTGTACTCAAAAACATCACCAATATGACCTCCACTTATGGACAAAGATGTCATCCTGTGCATCCACACGTGAGTCCTTCATTAGTATATGTTTCTAGCTTCATACTAATTAGTTAAACATATATAACGATTATAATACTAATATATTTTCTGCAATAAAACCTCCAGATCATCAATATACGGATACTACTTTGTCTATAAACAAACATCAACCATCAAATTATGTTCCATTTGGCAAGGACTTCCCCGCTAGAAATTTAGCAACACAATTCACAAATGCTTCATCCTCTCATTTTAACCAAGGTATGTCCTACTATCACCAAGTTCTTACCATTTGTGTGCCATCTATATTAACATTCCCCTAACTTTTATGTGATAGGTCTAAGTGGTGATATAGAAGAAGAAAACGATGATGAAAGTAGCAATGATGACGAACCATTGGGAGGAGAATACCTTGACTGTTTCTCTGACGATGATGAAGTAGATCAAACTTACAACTATAGCACTGATGATGAGATAGAAACTGCACATGAAAACCCAAGAGGATTAGATATAGATTTAAATTTGCCGCCGATCGTAGAAGAAGACAATCAATTCCTATCTATGCTTGAGGAAAATCTACACCAGACTTGGGAGAAAACAAAGGCTACTATGCGAGTCGCAACTAGCAAAACATCATCACGTGTAAAAAAAAAACAACTGAAACTTCTACCTCGAAACAAATCAAAGCAGGTTAACATTCTACCACTAAATGTTATAAACCTGTATTTGTGCTCTATTTGTAAAACTAAAATCTACTATTTCAACTTTTTAGGTTATCTTGATCATGGTGATCCAACATTCAAGTGTAAGTATTGTGGTGCATTGATGTGGTATGAAGAACGTCTAAACAAGAGGCGAAAACAAAAAAACCCGGTGTTTAGCCTTTGTTGTGGTCAAGGGGCAGTTAAACTACCATTTCTAAAAGAATCGCCTGAAATTCTTAGAAGACTACTTCATGGTAATGATGGCCTAAGCAAGAATTTTCGCCAAAACCTCAGACTTTATAATATGATTTTTGCTATGACTTCTCTCGGTGGAAAGATAGATTGATCTATTCCTAAAGGGCATGGACCGAATATGTTTCGTTTGCAAGGAGGAAACTATCGTAGAATAGGTACTTTGAAGCCAGATGAGGGTGATTTTGCAAAGTATTCACAACTATATATAGTGGTCACAGAAAATGAAGTAAAGAACCAAGCGACTGTTATTGAGTAAGTTTTTGAATACTTAAATCTCAATTGCAACTTTTCCTATTTCCTGATACAGATTTCTTGTATCACAAACAAAGCTTAATATTTGTTTCTTTTTCTCGTGCTCAATAAGTGTAAAAACTCAGAAACTGGAAATCGAAAACCGAAACTGAAGAAGGAAATCATCGAAGCATTAATGAAAATGTTGAATGACGTTAATCCGTATGTGAAGAACTTTAGGACAGCAAAAGATAGGTTTCAAACAGAACAAGAACAACCCTTTCATATGAGAATTGTTGCTGACCGTGTTGGGTTGATGAAAGAACTTACGGTATGCCTACAGCATCAGAGGTTGCTGCACTAATACCCTGTGATTTTCAAAGAGAAATGCCTTCACTTGATATAGTTATACATGAAAAATCTACTGGTCACCTAAAGAGGATAAGTGAAGTTCATATCTCATATTTGACACTACAATATCCGCTAATTCTTTGTTATGGTGAAGATGGTTTCAGACCTCGCATCGAAAAATGTTTTAAAGGAGCAAACAACACCAAGAAGAAAAAGAAGTGTATTAGTATGAGACAGTGGTTCGCATTCCGGATTCAAGAGAGGGATAATGAGTCATACGCTTCTACAGTCAAAGAGGCTATTCCAACAATTTTTGTGTGATGCTTACACAACCATTGAAACAAATAGGTTGAATTTTATAAAGTTCAATCAGTCAAAGAAGCGATGTGAGAACTACAACAACATAAAAGAAGCTGCTCAATCAGGAAATACCACTATGAGTCAACAAGGGAATCAAATTAATATTCCAACTTCCTTCACTGGTGGACCTCGGTATATGGTTCAAAGTTATTATGATGTTATGGCCATATGTAAACATTATGGATTCCCTGATCTATTTATTACATTTACGTGCAATCCTAAATGGTCAGAGATAACAAGATATGTAACAGAACGGGGGTTGACTTCTGATGATAGACCTGACATCATTGCTAGGATTTTCAAAATAAAGTTGGATTCTCTAATGCATGATTTAACAGAAAAGAATTTGCTTGGCAAGACAGTTGCATGTACTATATTTATCATGCTTTCTTTTATTTCGGTAGTTTGATAATATTGATGATTATATTAAATATTGGACTATTGTATATTTGCAGCTATGTATACTGTTGAGTTTCAGAAAAGAGGGCTTCCACACGCGCATATCCTCTTATTCATGGATCAGAAAAGTAAACTACCAACAACTGATGATATAGACAAAATTATATGTGCAGAGATTCCAGATAAAGAAAAAGATCCCGAGCTTTATGAGGTGACTAAAGATTGTATGATTCACGGTCCATGTGGTGCAGCTAATAGGAGTTCGCCATGTATGGTGGCTGGAAAGTGTTCTAAGCTATACCCAAAAAAGCATGAAGACATCACAAAGGTTGGTAGTGATGGTTATCATATCTACAGGAGGCGTCATACTGAACTGTTTATTGAGAAGGGTGGTATTAAGTACGGGCCGACGGTCTATTTCCCCACGAGAAGTATTGTATCGAATCAGATAGATCTCGTTCTTTACCCTCGGTCTATATGTCCCCGAAATAAAAGTTCGAAAGCTATATCTCCCCGAATAAAAAGTTCGAAAGCTAAATCTCCACAGTTTATTTTTCCTACATCAATTAACCCATAATCGTGGATTATATCGGTTTACTATTTACCTAACCGATTAAGAAAAAAACTAAACCTTCATTATACCAAAGCAAACCCGATTTCGACCCGATTAACTTTGATATCGAAAAACCCCAATTTGCGAAGAACCCTAGATAGTGAAATCCAAAAAATCCCCAATTTGCGAAGAACCCTAGATAGTGAAATCCAAAATCAATATCGAAATTCCTTAGCGAAGACAACGATAATGGCGATTGTCGTTTCAGATGCAGAGTTTGGTGGAGATTTCGACGAAGAAGCCAACGACAGAGATGACTTTCACATCGACCAGTTGGTGAATGAGTTCGTCGATGAACCACCAGTCCGCCATGATGTGTATCCGGAGAGTGATACCGATGAAAACGGTGACGGTACAGAGCCAGTTCACACACATATCAGGCGCGGTGATGGGCATTTGTACGATAAGCAGACATTCTTCAGTGGAGTCGCTTTCAAAGAAGCAGTGACGGACTATGTTCTCAGAACTGGAAACAATCTGAAGCAATACAGGTATGATAAAAACAAAATTGGCTTTATATGTGTTGGTTGTAATGGAGATAATGGTTCACGGTGTGAGTGGAAGGTGTATGCTGCAATTCTGCCAAGTGATAATATGTGGAANAAAGTTCGAAAGCTATATCTCCCCGAATAAAAAGTTCGAAAGCTAAATCTCCACAGTTTATTTTTCNCATGAAAAATCTACTGGTCACCTAAAGAGGATAAGTGAAGTTCATATCTCATATTTGACACTACAATATCCGCTAATTCTTTGTTATGGTGAAGATGGTTTCAGACCTCGCATCGAAAAATGTTTTAAAGGAGCAAACAACACCAAGAAGAAAAAGAAGTGTATTAGTATGAGACAGTGGTTCGCATTCCGGATTCAAGAGAGGGATAATGAGTCATACGCTTCTACAGTCAAAGAGGCTATTCCAACAATTTTTGTGTGATGCTTACACAACCATTGAAACAAATAGGTTGAATTTTATAAAGTTCAATCAGTCAAAGAAGCGATGTGAGAACTACAACAACATAAAAGAAGCTGCTCAATCAGGAAATACCACTATGAGTCAACAAGGGAATCAAATTAATATTCCAACTTCCTTCACTGGTGGACCTCGGTATATGGTTCAAAGTTATTATGATGTTATGGCCATATGTAAACATTATGGATTCCCTGATCTATTTATTACATTTACGTGCAATCCTAAATGGTCAGAGATAACAAGATATGTAACAGAACGGGGGTTGACTTCTGATGATAGACCTGACATCATTGCTAGGATTTTCAAAATAAAGTTGGATTCTCTAATGCATGATTTAACAGAAAAGAATTTGCTTGGCAAGACAGTTGCATGTACTATATTTATCATGCTTTCTTTTATTTCGGTAGTTTGATAATATTGATGATTATATTAAATATTGGACTATTGTATATTTGCAGCTATGTATACTGTTGAGTTTCAGAAAAGAGGGCTTCCACACGCGCATATCCTCTTATTCATGGATCAGAAAAGTAAACTACCAACAACTGATGATATAGACAAAATTATATGTGCAGAGATTCCAGATAAAGAAAAAGATCCCGAGCTTTATGAGGTGACTAAAGATTGTATGATTCACGGTCCATGTGGTGCAGCTAATAGGAGTTCGCCATGTATGGTGGCTGGAAAGTGTTCTAAGCTATACCCAAAAAAGCATGAAGACATCACAAAGGTTGGTAGTGATGGTTATCATATCTACAGGAGGCGTCATACTGAACTGTTTATTGAGAAGGGTGGTATTAAGTACGGGCCGACGGTCTATTTCCCCACGAGAAGTATTGTATCGAATCAGATAGATCTCGTTCTTTACCCTCGGTCTATATGTCCCCGAAATAAAAGTTCGAAAGCTATATCTCCCCGAATAAAAAGTTCGAAAGCTAAATCTCCACAGTTTATTTTTCCTACATCAATTAACCCATAATCGTGGATTATATCGGTTTACTATTTACCTAACCGATTAAGAAAAAAACTAAACCTTCATTATACCAAAGCAAACCCGATTTCGACCCGATTAACTTTGATATCGAAAAACCCCAATTTGCGAAGAACCCTAGATAGTGAAATCCAAAAAATCCCCAATTTGCGAAGAACCCTAGATAGTGAAATCCAAAATCAATATCGAAATTCCTTAGCGAAGACAACGATAATGGCGATTGTCGTTTCAGATGCAGAGTTTGGTGGAGATTTCGACGAAGAAGCCAACGACAGAGATGACTTTCACATCGACCAGTT
>NC_025695.1:22015371-22015812 GCF_000633955.1 Camelina sativa | reverse complement strand
TGTATCCCTAATGGAGAATGTGAGATGTTCAAGGTTCCACATATAGCTAGGTTGTTTCTTGATAAGATTAGAGATAATCCTGAGTACTTCATGCCAATGAAAATGGAAGAAATCATAAAGGAAAGGTGGAAGATTAGTGTCACTAGGCATCAATGTCAGGCGGCTAGAAAGAAGGCACTAATTTGGATTGATAAGGAGTATGATGAACAGTTTGCTAGATTAAGAGATTATGCTGCTGAGATATTAGAATCTAACAAGGATTCACATGTAGAGGTTGAATGTGTGACGACTGATGAAGGGAAAGACATGTTCAATAGGTTCTATGTTTGTTTTAACAACATAAGAAGAACATTGAAAGAGACTTGTAGGCCTCTAATAGGAATTGATGGTTGCTTCCTAAAGAATAAGGTGAAGGGACAGCTTTTGGTAGCTTTAGGTAGG
>NC_025695.1:22015073-22015238 GCF_000633955.1 Camelina sativa | reverse complement strand
TGCGAAGAACCCTAGATAGTGAAATCCAAAATCAATATCGAAATTCCTTAGCGAAGACAACGATAATGGCGATTGTCGTTTCAGATGCAGAGTTTGGTGGAGATTTCGACGAAGAAGCCAACGACAGAGATGACTTTCACATCGACCAGGTTGTGAATGAGTTCG
>NC_025695.1:21900382-22014615 GCF_000633955.1 Camelina sativa | reverse complement strand
TTCTTGCATGAAGTGGCAGATATGTGGCATCCCATGTGAACATGCCTATGCAGTCATCATCGACAAAACACTTGTAGCTGAGAACTATGTCTGTCAATGGTTCCGGACAGCTATATGGAAAAGGAATTACACCGAAGGCCTCGTTCCACAGAGAGGTCCACGGTTTTGGCCTGAAACAAAGACTCCTAATGTATGTTTACCAGATGAAGATAACGATCAAGCTTAAAGAGAAGAAGACAAAGCCTGACAAAAAAAGGAAGAAGGGTGCTAATGAGTTGCCAACTAAGAAGAAACCAAAGGAGAAAAAAAGAATGNATGGGAACTTGAAGAAGCATCATGGTAATAAAACCCGAATGAAGCCACTATTGTGGGATTTAGCATGGTCTTACAATGAGGTGGATTACAAGCGGCACTTGGAGAGGATCTACTGCTATGATACTGGTGTGTACAATGATGTCATGAGGACAAATCCAAAAAGCTGGTGCAGGGCATTTCACAAGATTGGGAGTTATTGTGAAGATGTTGATAATAACCCCACAGAGTCTTTTAACAGCTCCATTAACAAGGCAAGAGAGAAACCATTCATTGTTATGCTAGAGACAATCAGACGACTTGCGATGGGGAGGATTGCCAAAAGGTCTGCAGAATCTCATTCTCACACAGGTAATTTCCTCATTTTTCTTATAAATGATGATGTTTGTTTATGGTTGTACACGATAATGATTGTGTATGCTTGTTTGCAGGGATTTGTACTCCATATGTTGCATTGTTTCTAGCTAAAGAGCATAAGTATGCATCTGAGTCGAAGGTCAGCTCAAGCACCAATGGAGCATATGAAGTAACGCATGGCTTAGATAAACACAGAGTCTGCCTGAAAAAGATGCTTTGTTCTTGCATGAAGTGGCAGATATGTGGCATCCCATGTGAACATGCCTATGCAGTCATCATCGACAAAACACTTGTAGCTGAGAACTATGTCTGTCAATGGTTCCGGACAGCTATATGGAGAAGGAATTACACCGAAGGCCTCGTTCCACAGAGAGGTCCACGGTTTTGGCCTGAAACAAAGACTCCTAATGTGTGTTTACCAGATGAAGATAACGATCAAGCTAAAGAGAAGAAGACAAAGCCTGACAAAAAAAGGAAGAAGGGTGCTAATGAGTCGCCAACTAAGAAGAAACCAAAGGAGAAAAAAAGAATCATGCATTGTGGCATTTGTGGAGCAGCTAATCATAATTCTAGGTTCCACAAGAATGAATTTCCCAAGGTGAATGTATTTTCCTTTTCATGGTTTCAGTTTATGGAGCTTGTTTCGGTTTACTAATATTTCAATGTTTTATATTTGTTTTGCAGCCAAGTCAACCGGAACCAAGCCAAGGTTCACTCACTCAAGCTTAATCAAACTAGCTAAGTAGAAATAGGGTTCTAATTTTGTGGTTGCCTTGAATGTATTTTCGACCACATAGACTTGTAATCCCTATGTCTTTTGTCAAAAATTGAGATGTCTTTTGTTAACTGTTTTGTGAACGATTTAGGATTTCATTAATGATCATAACTTCTTAACTTTTGCTTCTCATTACCATCTCATAGTCTTTTAATAGCAACATATTACAACTGAAACAAAAACATAGCAACAACAAACTAAAGGAACAACACTCATCTCGTTCTTCAACCTAGTAGCTTAGTGAGACCAATCATGATCATACAAAAGAAGACTAAGACAATCATGATTTTCTTATGGCTTGCTTTGGCTTCAGACAAACCATCTTCAACCTTCTCAAATATCTCCTTCTCCATCTTCTCATAGACCATCTTCTCAAACTCAAACCTCTCTGTTCTGATCTCTTTCAGCTGCTTCTCAAGGTCAGCATTCTTTGCATTCAATGTGTCTATCTCATTGACAAATGCCTCATCCACCCATTTGAAAGTGTGTTCATCATTCCTAAGCTGCAACATTCCTAATTTTACACACGAAAACAGAAAAAAATCAAAAATAAAACAAAATCGACTTACCTTATTAGCTACGCCAAATGGACACCGACAATATCTCCTGTAAGGGTTGGAATCAGACTTCGATATCAAANAAAAAATCAAAAATAAAACAAAATCGACTTACCTTATTAGCTACGGCAAATTGACACCGATAATATCTCCTGTAAGGGTTGGAATCAGACTTCGATATCAAAGATATGATTCCTTCTCCGCACCAACATCTCTTTGGCACACCGATAGCCCTTCCTCTTCCCTGCAAACTAGATTCAGTGAAATTGGATGATACATTACTCATTGTGATACTCAAACTCGTAAATGAAAGAAGAAGTAATCTCAAGAAGAAGAACCAAACTCAATAAAAGGAATCGATTATGAACAACGAAAATCGATTTTAGGTTTTATTTGGCGATTCTGGGTTTATGATCAAACGGATCGGGTTTTATTACCAAACTGGTTCAACATCTGGTTTACATTCGAGACATATCTGGTTTGGTCTCAGGTTTAGACGATAAACCAATATAATCCAGAATTGTGGAGATTTAGCTTTCGAACTTTTTATTCGGGAAGATATAGCTTTCGAACTTTTATTTCGGGGACATATAGACCGAGGGTATAGAACGAGATCTATCTGATTCGATACAATACTTCTCGTGGGAAATTAGACCGTCAGCCCGTGATAATAGGTATGTTGTCCCTTAGGACCATGTTGTTGTTGTTGTTGATCCTGTTAATACAGCTCAAACTCCTACTACGACCACTACCAAACTAGGAGAAGAATCTACTGAAACTGAGAAACAAAAAAATGAAATCAAGGATTGGTTTGACTGCAGGTCAGTCTTCTAATTTTTGACCCGTGTAATGCAATTCTCATTTCGAAACTTTTTTCTAACCATGGTATTTGATTTTGGAAAACTTTTAGGTATGTCTCGGCTTCAGAGGCTATTTGGAGGATTTTCAAGTTCCCAATCCAGTATAGAACAACACCAGTACAAAGGCTATCCTTTCATGATGAGGGAAAGCAACCTGCTTATTTTGAGGAAAACGATGCAATTGACACAGTTTTGGAACGAGTGGCAAATCAAGATTCTATGTTTATGGCTTATCTCACTCTGAACAGAATAAATGCGGTTGGAAAAGATGGAAAACATGCGAGGAAGCTTACTTATGCGCAAATCCCTGCTTATTTTACTTGGGAAGGTAATAGGAAGCAATTTAAAAAGAGGGCGAGAGGATTTTCTTTTGGTCAAATCAACTATGTTCCACGTAGGCTAGAAACTGAATACTACTTACGAATACTTCTCAACATGCTGTGCACATGGTATTTTAAATGATGATCAGATTTTTATAGACAGTCTGTTTGAAGCGAGTGAATGGTGTTTCCGTGAATATTTGAGAAACTTTTTCACCATGATGCTACTGTCTGATTCTTTTTCTAGACCAGAACACGTTTGAAACGTGGGAACTGTTAGCAGAAGGGATTGAGAAAAAGAAGCAAGAGGAATATAACAATCCAGGTTTGTTATATTAAACTTTGGCAATATCTATGCATTTTAAACGTGTATTTTCCAAATTTTCTTATCTTTCAAGTTTCTGATTTTAATATTTCTCGGTACAGATCTTAATTTGTCGGAATCTGATATCAAGACAAAGATTTTTACCTGAAGGAAAAAACGATCTGTTATCTCTTAGCAAAGAAGACAAGAGTGATAAACAAAATATATTCCTCATATTTCCTTCTTCTACGAGTCTCTCACGTTCAGATGGCTCCAGCTTCCCTTTTATCTTCTTTGCAACGTTAATTCTTTCCTCACGAAGCCTCTCAACTTCCTGCTCTCTGCAATGGTTGATTAGCTGAACGGAGAGGAGAAGAAAAAAACAAAAAAAGAAAAGAAAAACATGTCAATTAATCTCTCAAATCTAGCCAGAGAACTAGTCTTTGTCACCAACACTCCATGATTATTCTATCCAGAAACTAACAACACAACCAAGCTTCAACAAGTTTAACAGATAGCAACAAATAAGTTCTTCCTCAAAGTAGCTGACTTTAAATATTTCTATTACTAAGAATCCAAATTTCGAATTGAGTTAACTGCTAATAGGTTCAACGAGAGCAGAGTAGAAGATTAGATATAACCTCAAGGACAACATCCAGATTAGCATTCGAATTCCTGTTCTTCATGTTGTTTTCGACTGCTTCCTTATTATCCCTTATCCCTTACAGGAACTGCCGCGGCGAGTCTCAATTTGTGTAAACTCGTCGTCAGAGAGTTTCTATCTGCTGACAAAGAAGAAAAACCAATCAAAAGAAGCTGAAGCAAAACGAAACAGTTCTGAAATGAAAAACCAAACACGAAATCATAATCCAGAAAATTAAGAGTTATGAATGAAAAGAACAAATTGGTGAACCCTAAAACAAAACCTCAACAGACTCAAACACTAAGATGTGGAAACAGCGATAGATCTAGGAGACGAGATGGAGGTGACGCCGACGAAGACGAATGATATCCCTCACAAACTTCTGAGAAAATATCAACAAAACATCTCTGGTCACATCTTATTCGATTACTCTGGTGTAGAGATTGAGCGGCGACGAGATCTAAAACAGATCTGGGGGTTCACGATTTGCGATGGAGAAGAGGAAGATGACTCTGTTTTGTTTGGTGGAGAAGAGGAAGATAACTCATCTTCTTTTGAATCGGGTTAAGAGTTTTGAATCTGGGTTTAAGAGTTTTGATGGACAAAAATTAAAAAGCTTAATGAGTGAAACAATGGAGGGAGTAAACGAAATTCTAAGGGGGAGAATGAAATTTTGGTAGCCGCCTCCTTTTTTTCACTAAGTTATAAGAGGGCAAATGAATTAGTTTTTTCCGCTTCAATCAAACATAGCCTTTTCATTTTGACAAACGCTATAAAAAACTGAGGGTATCTCAACCATAGCAAAACATAAAAAAACCGCTATATTATGATGCTATTAATACCTCAATTTCTTGTAGTGTTGGATTTGTGATACCTTCTTGCTCAAAGTGTTACAATGATTAATAGCATTAGGTGTTTGCCCCAATTTTCAGGTGGCTTAAGTTGGTAGCTCTACAGTTGTTGTTCTGCTTCAGCATTATCACATAATATTGTCTTTAGATACAGTTTTAGAACATAAGGTCAAGATAAGGCTGAAGTTTTCATCACTTAGCTCCAATTCTTCTTATAAAGGAAGGAGTATATCCACTGCTGAAGCTAGTGATGATGACACTAACTTTCGGAAGACTACGGTTTCGTATATGAAGAAGAAGAGGGTCTACCCTAATAAGGCTAACCAAAACCATCTAAACAAAATCCCACACACCATTTGGGCTGCTCCATAGAGAAACCAACGTTCTGCTTCTAGTTTTAAGACCTCTATTAATGATGCTACTCGAACGAGCCATATGAGGAGAGATGAATTGGATGAGAGACGAAGTAAAAGCTCGGTTGTGCCTTTTTTAAGGCTAGAAAACAAGCGCTTTTAGATAAGAGAGTCGTGGGAGATGGTTCAGATAGTTAGGAGGATAAACCAAGGAAGAGTATGATACCTCAAATAAAAGAATAGATGATGATGTCCTTCTTGATGGTTAGTTTTGTGTGCGTTTCTTCACTAGAAAAGAGAGTATGAAACTGTTATACTTCCTCAACCCCATTGCTGCATTTCTAACATGTTGTTTCTTGTCCTTTGTTCATGTAATGCCCGTGAACTAGAATCCCGTTTTTGGGTGTGCAAATCGATCGATGCAGGTTGTGCACCGGTCGATGAAAAGTTTGTTTTGCAGGACAACTAAGTAAAACGCTCGTTATGTTGCGTTTTTGGGTTTGGAAACCCTAGGGTCGGGTATAAAAGAACGAAGCTCGACGTATATGAGGGTTTTGGTCGTTCTTGTTGTTCTAAAAGGTTAGAGAGATGGAGAGTTCTTCCAGAGTCCGTTTTGTGAGTTTTGGTGCTTGTTCTTGAGGGATCCTTATGTGGGAGTGGAGATCTGAGGCAAGAAGCAAGATGATTCTCGCCGTTTCAGAGTCAAATCTACTTCTTTTAGAGGTGAATACGGGACCATGGCTTATCTATGCGATTAGATGTGTTTTTGTGTGTTTTTGGGTGTTGATTGCTTATGTGTTTGTTTGTTAGTGTTTGCCTTTAGTTTGGAGGTCTTTGGAGGATGTATTCGATATCACGAAGCCAAGAGGAGTCGGTGGAGATCATGTTCGGCGTTCCTTCGCGCGACTGCATCGATTGATGTAAGGTGTGCGTCGGTCGATGCAGTTAGGGATTTTGGAGGAGATGCGAGGTCGTTTTGATCGATGCAAGCAGTGCATCAGTCGACGCAACTAGGGATTTGGAGGTTGCATCGATCGATGCAAGGAGTGCGTTGGTCGATGCAAGTGTTGCGTCAGTTGACGCAAGATCGCAGAATCATAGATGTGTTCAGAATTGTCTGGTTTGCTTGTTCTATGTATTGATTATGTTTGTCTTTTCTCTTGTGTGTATAGCCTAGTAGATGGGAGGATCGCCTCAGTGAGTATGTATGATACTCACGCATCTCAATCGTTTTTTGTGGTGTGTTGGTATGTGATGTGGAATTATAGCGATGATGATGAGGATGAACTATGGTGTGACACCCCGGTTTCAAGAACATGCAGAGAGGTTTAAAAAGAATTGATCTGACCACCTATGTCACCAAAGTGCACTTATCTTTTCGGTCAAGGGTCCTGAGAGAACTCCAGAGTTAAGCGTGCTTGAGCTGGAGTAATCTCAGGATGGATGACCTTCCGGGAAGTGATTGTCGGAATTGTGCGAGTGATGACAAAACATTGGAAAAGATCATGTGCTGATTTGTAGATACGGTAACAAATCTTTAAAAATCTCCCGAACGTAGCAAACCGACCGTCGGATATGGATAGGCTCACGAGCCTAGTGAGAAGACGTGAGGTCCATTTAGGAAGGTGGGACTATGGACTGGGAGTGGATATGGGGCCCACTAAGAGGTGGCGGATAGGGCGTTACTAGTGGTATCAAAGCCAAACACAGACGAGTGTGGAGTCGAGTGGGCTCACACCGTTGGGGGTGACGGTCTTGGTGTGCAACAAGGACATTGTTATCTTATAGTGGAGGTGAATTGTGACACCCCAGTTTCAGGTTCATGCGGAGAGGTTTAAAAAGAATTTATTTGGCCACCTATGTCACCAAAGTGCACTTATCTTTTCGGTCAAGGGTCCTGAGAGATCTCTAGAGTTAGGCTTGCTTGAGCTGAAGTAGTCTAAGGATGGGTGACCTTTCGGCAAGTGACTGTCGGAACTGTGCGAGTGAGGACAAAACACAGGGAAAGATCATGTGGTGATTTGTAGGGACAGTAACAAATATTTAAAAATCTCTCGAACATAGCAAACCGACCGTCGAATATGGATGACTCACGAACCTAATGAGAGGACGTGAGACCCATTAAGGAAGGTGGTCCTATGGGGCCCACTATGAAGTGGCCGTCGGGGCGTTACTAATGGTATCAGAGCCAAACCTAGATGAGTGTATCGAACGGCGCAAGTGTGGTCTCGATCGATGCAAGGCCGGTTTGGTCGAGGAACGAGTAAGTACATGGAGTTGGTGGTGGATTATGATATGGAGATAGCTTACCACCCTGGTAAGGCTAACTTGGTTGCAGGTGCTCTCGGGCAGCTTCGGCCCAGGAGCAGGACATGGAGACTTTGGTAAGGGAGATTAATGCATTGGGATTGTGCGCTATTTCTTAGAGCCATTGGATTTGGAGGCGGCTGATAGAGCAGATCTTCTGAGCAGGGTGCGGTTGGCTCATGAGAAGGATGTGGGGCTGGTGAATGCCTCTATAGTTGCTGGTTAGGAGTATCAGGTCTCTGCCATTGGTACTATACATGTGCACGGTCGAATCTGTGTGCTCAAGGATAAGGAGTTGAGGCAGTAGATCCTGAGAGAGGCTCATGCGAGCATGTTTTCTATTCATCCAGGAGAGACTAAGATGTACGGTGAACTCAAGCGTTACTATCATTGGGTCGAGATGAAGAAGGATGTAGCTATTTGGGTCGTGAGGTGCGACATTTACCAACTATTGAAGATTGAGCATCAGGTTCTGGGCGGGTTGCTGAAGCGTCTTCCCATTCCAGAGGAATTGGGACATGATCACAATGGATTTATTGAGGATGTCTGTGCTGGATTGGGGTGGCCCATTATAAGGCGTTGTATCTATGTCGTACACTGTTATGCTGGATTTAGGTGGGGGAGAGGAGCATGTACGGGGCAAGTTTTGTTCAGGAGATCTTGGAGTAGATCCGGATTCCGAAATGAACATGAAGAAAACTCAAGATCGGTAGAGGAGTTATGCCAATAAGAGGAGAAGAGATCTTAAGTTTCAGGTTGGAGACAGAGTGTACCTCAAGATGACCATGTTGCGGGGTCCGAACAGGTCATTGAAAGACTAAGTTGAGTCGGAAGTATATGGGTCCGTTCAGAGTGATGGAGCGGGTAACACCAGTAGCATATAGGTTGGAGTTACCTTAGGTTATGCGTGGGTTCCACAAGGTTTTCCATGTGTCTATGTTGTGGAAGTGTCTCCACGAGGATGATCAGATGTTGGCTAAGATTCCTGAGGATCTTCAGCCTAACATGACTTTGGAAGCGAGACCAGTGAGGGCTCTCGAGAGGAGGATCAAGAAACTTCGGAAGAAGAAGATTCTTTTGATGAGAGTTCTTTGAGACTGTGATGGTGTAGAGGAGCAGACTTGGGAGCAAGAGGCGAGGATGAAGGCAAAGTTCAAGCAGTGGTTCCAGAAGCAGGCCACGACTTGAACTTGTTTAGTCTGGTCCTAGCTGTAGCTCGTGGCTGGAGCGGGAATGGAGTATTCCAGCCCATTTCTCATGTTACTTGGTCACTTATGGGTGGTTGGTTGTGTGACTAAGTACTAAGATGAGGTGGTGTTAAGGATACGAATTTCCGCAAAGCGAGGTTAAAAGAGGGAAATTTCCTGAAGTGGAAAGCTTGCAAAAGTTGAAAGTGCTGAAAATGGAAAGTTTTATGTGAGTTAGAATTTGTCCATTTTTAGTGGTAGAGAGCCTGGTGGGGCTTGTGTGGCCTTTGTGGCGGACTGTTGAGTCATTGTGTGTACGTGTGGCGGTCTTTTGAGACATTGTGTGGCCTTTATGGCGGGCTATTTAGCCAATTGTGTGGCTTTTATGGCGGACTGTTTAGCCAATATTGCCTGTTTAGGCGGTCCTTCGGGATGTGTGGTCTTTGTGACGGTCTTTCGGGACATGTGGCATGTTTAGGCGATCCTTCGGGATGTGTGGTCTTCGTGACGGTCCTTCCGGATGTTTGGTCTTTGTGATGGTCCTTCGAGACGAGTGGTCTTCGTGACGATCTTTCGGGACAAGTGGTCTTTGTGACGGTCTAGTTTAGAACATTGTTTGGCCTTGGTGGCGGTCATGTTTAGAACATTTTTTGGCCTCGGTGGCGGTCTATTTCGACATTCGGCCTTTGTGGCGGTCCTTTTTAGGACATTTGTTGGCCTTTGTGATGGCCCTTGTGGCATTTTGATGATCCTTGTGTGGTCATGAGAAATTCTAGTGAGGGGATATGTGGTTGGTATAAGACATTGTGTTGTTTTACGAGAGCCACGGGAGGGAAACCTGGTTAGGAATAGGGCTTAGACGTGTTCAGAATTGTTTTCTCTAGGGATAGTTGGTCATGAACGACTATTGGGGGACTTTAGTTCTCCTAGTACTGCTGTATTCTGAGGCTTTATGCCTTGGGAGTATGGTTGGTATATCGACTTCGGATGAAGATCCGAGGACGCGCTGTAGGGTGGTAATCCGAGAGACGAATATTGGAATTCCTTATATATTATGGCATGCGGGCTTAGTCACGATGAATAGCCAATTTTATGGCATGCAGGTTTCAGCCTGATGAGGAGCCAATAGAAACTCAGGGTTGAGGCCTATGAGTAAAGAAAAGTCCAAAAGCGGAGAGCAAATAATGCCTGGAACATGGGTGTATCGCCTAGAAGTCACCTTCGTAGATCGGTCGGAGGAATACGGGCCATGGAGACGGTTGCACGAGAGTCCTTGGCTGATGGTTATCCGAGATTAGAGGACGGATATATGTTGGTGGGGTAGAATTATAACATCCGCGAACCGGAATCCCGGTTTCGGATGTGCATCGAACGATGCAAGTGTGGTGTTGATTGATGCAAGGCCGGTTTGGTCGAGAAAAGAGTAAGTTATTGCGTTTTAGGTTAGGGAAAACAGTAAAATCGTGTATAAAAGAAGGAACTCGAGTATTTGGCCGAGTTTGGCTTTTTTTGGAGTAAAAGAAAGAAAGCAAGAAGTTCTTGAGTGTTCTTGAGAGTTTTGAGAGATTTGTGGCTGTTCTTGGAGAGATATGTAGATGGGATCGTTGTAGAAGCTTTCTAGGAGTGTAGATCTGCTTGTTTGGGTGTCAGAATCTTCTTGGCAAAGGTGAGTGCAGGACCATGGCTTATCGAAGCTTTAGATTCTTTTACTTTTCTTGTTTATGTGTTATATGGGTTATTCCTTGGCTTGTTAAAGTGTTTATGTGTCAATTGAGGCTTTGGGAAGCTTTTTGTTGCTTTGGATTGTGTTTTGGTGGTTTAGGAACAGAGATCCGGCGAGGAGCTTCGGAGAAGAACATGCTCGACATGTGCGTCGATCGATGCACTTTGTGTGTTGGTCGATGCAATGCGAGGACGACACAAGGTGACCTAGGAGCATTGGTCGATGCCATGTGGAGGCATCGATCGATGCAATTAGGGATTTCGTGCAATGTTGGTGTCAGTCGATGCAAGCTTGTGCCGGTCGATGCAACCTCAGTTGGTGTCGGTCGATGCATGGGTTAGTGTCGGTCAATGTTGTTGTCCTGGTTTGTTGTTGGTTATTGATTGTTGTTTGATGGTTAGATATATCTCAATTGCTTGTGTGTATAGCCTAGTAGATGGGAGGATTGCCTCACTGGGTGTTTATAAAATACTCACGCATCTTATATGTGTTGTGGTGCAGATAAAGGCAAAGTGTGATCTTGAAATCAAGGAGATGAAGAGGAGGATGTTCTAGTGGCTCATTGATGTGTTGTCCGGCTCTCGTAGGTTGCTAGAGTTGAGTCATAGAATGTTGCTAGGATGTTGATTGTTGGTTTATGATTCTGCTGGAGTGAGTTATTGAATTCTTATTTTATTATTTATTGGCTATTGGATATTGGTATCTATTAGTTATTTTCCACTGTTTGGTTTGGTTGTGGTTAGGCGGCTAGTGGGTATGAGACCACTAGTATATTTATTATTATTTTAAAAAAAACGGGTCGGGTCATTTCATAGGGTTTCAGATATTGTGTTGTGGTTGTGTTTATATGTGGCTGGAACCTTACATAGAAGTGTGCTAGGTTGTTGGATAGAATTGTTAGGAATGGTATCATGTTGATGTTTATTGGAGTTGGTCATTAGTTATGTTTCTCATGTGCATGTTATTGGATGTTGGTTAATCATTGGTATTGTGGTTGGTTTAATTAAGTAGTATTGATGCTTAGTTAATTATATCTATGGAAAAATGGCTCTGGTTGTTTCAGTTTGGTATCAGAGCCTTTTCGGTTCTCAGGCGGGTTAATAGATGGTTTAGAGCGGTTTAAGAATATAATTGGTTGAATTATTTTTCTGTTGTTTGATGCATGGTGTTGTGTGATGGAATTGATTATGAGTAGTTAGTCAATTTTCATGTGGTATGGAGTCCTAGTATCATCCTTTTCGAGCCTTCAATGAGATTTCACGGTAAGTTGTGTGTTTGGGTATGCGGTTTGAATTGTGTGCTTAGCCTTTTGTCTTGGTACTGCAAATTGTTAGAGGTGGTGTTGACGCTGGTCGTGGACGTAGACATTGTCGTGGACACCCACGTGTTCGTGGATGTGAACGTGGACGTTGTAGGGGCAGAGGCCCAATTGCTAGTGACATCTTGGACCAGAGTGTGACAGTTGAGGGCGTCGGCGAGTCAAAGGCATTCCATGAGGGGACCATGAGTGTGGCTAGTGGTGGTGCCAATGGGGCCGTAGCGCCAGTGGAGCCGGTGTGGGTGGTGTTGGTGTTGGGTTGTCCGATGGTGATGGAATTCTGGGTCCGAGGGTTGCAGTAGGCAGAGCCCCTGGTGGAGGTGTTAATCTAGCGGGTCTTTTTTTGCATAGTTGTTGGAGTGGTTGCCGGGAGTTGTACCGGTGCAGGCTCCAGTGGTGCCGCCCATGGCTGCTAGTGCATGAGCTCATTCCCAGTATGTCACCATGCTGAGGGAGATAGGTAAGATCGGTACAGTGCATTTCTTGGGTGGTACCGACTCTATTGTGGCTTACGCGTGGAGGACGAGGCTGGAACGCCACTTCCAGTCTCTCAGATGTCCTCAGGAGTATTGGGTGGACATAAGGGTTCACCACCTAGAAGACGATGCTCACTTGTGGTGGAGTTCAGTGGCTGCCAGGGGCGCGAGCGAGATGACTTTGGTTGATTTCATGGAGAAGTTCAACCGCAAGTAATTTCCTCGGGAGGCGGTGGACCGTATGGAGGTGCAGTTTCTACAGTTGTCGCAGTGGTCTTGGAGGGTTTGTGAGCTGGATGTGGAGTTCAGCCGGCTTTTGGTGTATGGGGGTCGAGAGATGGAGTATGAGGCAGCTCAAGTGAGGAGATTCATGAGGGCACTTCTTGAGAACTTGAGGATTCACTGCAGAGGGAGGAACTACGCCACGAGGGCAGAGCCTGTGGAGATCGCAGCTGAGATCGAAGACGACCTGAGGGAGCAGGTCGTGGTGGTTAGTCCAACTGTTCATACAGAGGTGGCGCTGGAGCCGAGCATTCAGAGCAAGGGCAGCAAGTCGGTGCAAAGACATAAAAGGAAGCGGGAGGACACGTTGATGAAAAACCAAGGTGGTCAAGGATGCTACGGCTGAGGGAGCATCCATTATAGGTTGGTGAGTTGTCCCAAGAGGAGTGGGATGCAAGGAAACATTCGAGTGTACTTCTACTGCAGGGAGGTGGGGCATATTAGGCCTTAGTGTCCGAAGTTGCAATAGACGACGGTGGCAGTGGTGCAACCGAAGGAAGGGTCGTGCACTCATCCTGGAATTTAGCTTTTTGATTTTTGATAGTTGTTAAGTTTTTTGTTTTGGAGTTGTAAATGAATATTGCATTTGAAGATTTAATAAAATGATTAGTTCTTATGAAATCTTGATGTGTAATGGGTTAAATAACTGTGCGGTTCAAGAAATAGAAAGTTTTATGTAGTTATCCCTTGTCTATTTTGAGAAGAGCATGTGTAAACACCCGAGTGGTGGAATGTTCTAGAGTTGGCCTGAAGAGTAGTCATGATGGTGGTGATATTTCGGTGAGGGAATATGATGCTCTTCTTTGAACCTCAATGGATATCTCTTTAAAGTAGCTAGATTTTCTTGTGAGCCTGATGAAGCCTCGTTTTATGGACCTTTCCAATGAATGTGATAGAAGTCGTGCGAAAATGTCTCAACAGTTGTTCCTAGCGGCATATCAATTGTGCCTACTGAAATCTTCGCCATGTTTGCCATTTTGGTCATTGGTGCTCATGATTCACTCTTCCATCTTTTTGTTTTCACTCTTCCATCATTGTTGTTGACATGTGCTTTGTGCCTTCTGACTCCATGACCCAACATATTCACATGTTACTGTCCAATATGTAGACCAGAAATTTCTATAATGGAGAACTTGTTGACTTTTATGTGTCAAGACTCAAGAGTAACAATTTTTTTTTTCTCTAATCCTAGACCATACAAAGGAAACCAAGAATAAAGGAACTAAACAACCATGATTAAATATTATGAAAAATGAAAATCAACATAAGTGAGACGCTACAAACATTTGTCTGTGTAAGCATTGGGAAAGTTCAAGAATAACTCACACGACATCAATTCTTGCGTATCTCTTAGAGCGTGGTGAACTGACAGAAAAATTAATCAGTAGAACAAGTAGAACACACATATGTCATTTGTAATTGAAATTATTAATAAAGTGAAGGAAAAAAATATGTTTTAAACCAACCACATTTAAAGACATTAATTAGAATCTTTCCTGCATAAAGATGAGCTAGATAGCACGACTTTGAAAGAAAGATATCTGAGGTAATCTCCTTGTCTAAATGAGTACTTATAATAACTTTAACCACCAAATTTTGGTCTCCAAAAACATGATATTTTCGATATCATTTGACCAAAGAACCATAAGAAAACCTTAGTTCAATTAGGGAGTAGTTTATTGTTAAAAAACTAAAATAACTTTATTGCAAGCAAAACATCTAAAAGTAAAATTTTCCCAGTGTGATCCGTATATGCCAATATGGATTATTTGTTTTCGAGAATACTCAAAGATGTTCCTGCCTCAGTTTTCCCCTGAATTCTTTGATAAGAATTTTGAAAATGTGGACATGATTGCTCTCGAGGTGTTATGCTTGGCATAGAGTGAGAGAAGAAAGCTTGGCAGTTAACCCAGCTTAAGGCTCCCTATAAAATTCGGGAACCAGTCCTTCAAGACCACCCGCCAGGGGTGCATACAGTACCATTTCCAATTATTTTTTTGGGATATTATTGTTTTGTAGATGGTTCTTGGAAAGCAGGCGTCAGTTTGCAGGCGTAGGAAGGTTTTGTATGCTTTTTCAGGATTCATTGTCGATTATGGGAGCCACCAATTTCCAATCCTTACATGATAAAGTAAAAGCTTTCCTTTGAGTTATGCGGTGCATGATCAGACATGACTATAGGGATTTGGTTTTCTTTACAGACTGTCCAGACTTGCTGAAGATGGTGTTTTCTCCTTCGGACTGGCTGGCCTTCTCGACGTACCTCGACGACAAGATCGACATGAAGGGATTTTCATTTTTCTCTTTATCTCTTATCTCTAGAAATACATATCTATCTTAACATTTTTGGAGTACATTTTTGTGCCATCCTTTCTTATCTTTGTATCCAAACAAGTTTCAACTAAATTCTCTACAATCCTTACAACCAAACACAATCATTTTCTTATTTGATAATATTAATTTTCTAAAAACTATCTACCTAATTTAAATCAATATGTTAGATTAAAATATAATTCTCCTTGCACTTTTATTTAATCTTATATTTAATTATTTTAATGACTATTTAATACATAAAGTTCATAAAATTTTAGATTTTTTTCAGCATATGATGTGATTTGAATTTTTATAAATGGATATATATTTTTAAAATTGTCTTAGGATATTTATAACCAAACAAGTATATCTACATATAGAGCTCGAAATACATTTTTGGAGTACAATAGGGTGCCATCATTTTTTGGCTTTTTGCCAACTTCGGGTCAGATTTTTAACTAAATTTTAACCGATTCAATTATCTGGATCCTTCTTAAGATTACCGAATATTTTGGGCCGGTTTTTAATCTAATTTACATGCCGAATCTTTAGGGCTGAGTTTGACAAAAAGAATTGATAACACAAATTCTGTAATCACATCCCTATAATATAGCAACTAATTCAAGATGAATACATCTTAGGAAATATCTAATTTGCGTTTAATAAACGATTACATATTTAGTAATTTCTTATTAGCTTTTAAATGTACATTATTAATCCAATAATATCAATTGAGAATCAAAATAAGAATATGTCATATCATTCATTCATAAATCATAACTAACCAAATCATAAAATATATATTCTCAACTTGCGAATCAAGAGTTTCTACAAAACCTACCTACAACCGTTAACAATATATATATATATATAGATGCAATTCACCATCGACTACAAGCACCACTAAACCATTATAGTATCATATCAACAAAATAATAGATACGTCATGTACCACGGGGTAAAACCTAGTGTAAGTGCATATTCTTTGGTACACCAAGCGTGTATCTCTCTGCACAGTGTCTTTTATGTAAACAATTTTCCACCCAATTAAATCCTCTAAGCTAATTTTTTGTTGACAAAAAAAAAAGACATATAAGAAGGGGGAATTGGACTGTATAACCAGCCATGTATCTATCATATATTTTGTATTATATGTATTAATGACATTTTTACCTCTTTTGTCTTTTTTTCTATATCTTCTAACCACCACCACCTTACCTCGAGTCACCATCAACATCACTTCCGGCCACCACTACCCTACCTCCGACCACCACAACTGACACCACCTCCGGCTACCGGCCACCATCGACCACTATCTCCGACCATCGGCGACCAGCATCTCCGGCCACCGAAGACCACCATTGTTGACCACCATCTCCGGCCACCGACTACCACTTCCGACTAACCTTGGACACCACCCACCACTATCACCAAATCATCTCACCAAAATAGTCATTTTACATACCCATTATCCGATTAATCTAATTTTTAAGATATTATTCTATATTTTTAATTGTTTTTTTTGTTTCTTTAGTTGGCAAATTGCCCCTATAAGAAGTGAATTTTATCTTTTGGTGACTCTACAGATAAAGGAAAAAAAGGAAGTTGAAGGCAGTTGAATTAATAAATTTTGTTAGTCCTAACTCGGGTGAGTGTAAAAATTAACAAAACTCGAGAAAATAATAGTATAACATATATTTTTTTGAATTCTCATGTAAAATATTGTCCGAATAATATTATAAATTAATAATGATGTTAATTTACACACATATATATATATAGCATATATATATAATATGTTTGAGAAACTAAATTTTCTCCTAAAGCTCATCTCTATAAACAATTGTTATGCTGTAGTTTTGAACTATAATGATATAAAATACTCTATAACATGTAATAAAAGTAGCTAATTTTTGTTAAGTTTTCAATTTCTAAATATGTATCATTTTCATTTTGAAATTTTTATAGGCTATTAAAATACGACAATTTTTATTATTATTCATAAATTTTAATTTAATTATGTCATATGTATAAGTGAATTTTTCTATACTATTTTTATTTTATTGTCAAAAATGTTTTCTAAAAATTACAAATTCAATTTCAACACCATAAAAATTATAAAATCCGAAAATCTAACATTATTTTTATAAATGTCGCAATTTCTAATCTTAATAATTTAACCAACAAAAAAATGTATCTATAAATTAATAATAAAAACTAATTTACTATAAATTGTCATCGGCCCACTTTAATGGGTGCCAACAAAATTTTCATGATTTTGGTATTTTTTTGTTTGCTGATTGGATAATATAGCATTGGGTTCCATTTTTTTCTCATTCAGGTTGTTGAAATGAAAATTGACGGTTACCACTTAATCCTATATAGTTAATAAATTTTATGATAGATAACCAAAAATTAAAACTGAACGAAAAATGTCATTTAAGGGTTGTATGAAAGAATAATCCATGAGAAATTTGGTGGCAACCCCAGCCATGGCTATGGGATGGGATCACAGCTGGGGTATGGGGACCTCCAATCTGTTCACGTTTTAATCTCTTTGTCTCTTTGAATGATGCTCCCTGCTTAATTCTGAACTTAGATTTTTGTGTGAAGAATCTGTCTTTTGAATGACATTATTTTGAGACTAAGTTTGTTTTATGTCTCTTTTATGGATTTTTCATCTTTTTTTTTTTTTGAATTCTAGAGCTTGTTTTTGAGATGAGATTTTCTGGCAGCCTTTTCTACGAAATATGACATGGCTCAGATTTCTTTTAATGGAATTTTTTCTTTCTCTTTTTTGTATTGTCACTTTAAGTGATCATTATCAAAAAATGTATCTATTACTTTTTATACAATAAGTAATGATTTTATTTTTCTACGATATTTTATTATGCATATTACTATAATTTAGATGAATTATTATAGAATGAAAAACATTGGAAGATGCATATGAAGCTAGAGTGGAAGTAAACAAACTAACTATTTGAAAAGAGTTTGAAGGGCATCATTAAAGTATGAACTTGCTTTACAATTTACTAAAACTATGTCCACATGTTCATAGTTATTGGACTTGATTCAGTGGTTTATTGATTAACAATTTGCTAAAAAACACTCACACATCAAAGTTTATTAAGATCTCTCCAAATGTATAACTATTTATGGATGCAATATTTTGTTAATCAATTATGCATCTAACTTAAGCTTAAATTATGTGGCTAAATCGTCTATTTCATATTGAAAATTTTGTTTAAGGAATTTAATAATCCTAAAATTACATACTTAATTTAGTTTGGACTTAGAAATTGTTGATTTGTCTATGAACACCAAGTCAATTGTATTTGAATTAGATTGGAATCACAAACTATTTTAATTTTTCTTGAAAAACAAATATTGAATGATACAAACAAAAATTATCTACAAGTTACACTTAAAATATAGTAATTAAAATGAATAAAAAATGTTGAAGAAAAATGAATACCAAAAGAGAAAAAAAATGAGAAATGTGAGAGAAAAAAGAAAAAGAATAAGTGGGGATTTTCTGAATTAATTTTAACAACAAGGAATAATAGATAAAAAGCAAGAAAAGGGGGTTGGGCAAGAAAAAAAAAAGAGTTAAAGTTGTAATGAGAGTTAGGAATAACGATTTCTTATACGTCTTCTTTGGCCTTGGAATTGCATGCAAACTAGGTTCCAGGCAATGTCGGACTCCATCAACACAATTCACAAAGACTATTCTTATACCAATCTGGGGTTTTGCTTCCGTTATAATATTTCAAATCTTTCTCTCTAGAGCTGTAATCATGAATATGATCCCTAATAATTGGTTCTTTGTGCCTTAATGGAAAGAAGTTTATTAGTAGGAATCGTTAATTATCTAATGCCAGCTTAGAACTTCTCGTTTAAGGATTTTGAGGAGTCTATTCTATAGATGGTATCACCGTGTTCTACGGTATCTTAAGTTGTTCCTATATGCATACTTGTTCTTCTTTATGTTCACCAATATTGCCACCAATAACTATATTGAAGAGAATCGCTGAAATTTGATCAGCAACTTTGTGTTCATGATTTATGTGCATACTTGTCCATCTTATGCTTACCTTTTTCACTATAAAGTTGTTTTCACAGTTTATCACTATAAAACCTTGATCAGAAACTTTGTGTTCATGGCTTATATGCATATTTGTTATTCCCTGTAATCCATGATAAAAATTCATATGTGATTGTTGGCGTTGGGTTTGGCCAATCTAGGGCTCATAGGAAAAGCCCATTAGATAAAAATCCAGTTCGTCGTTCCTTCACAGTTCATATCGATTTCTACCGAAAGCCTACCCCAGATCCTTTCCAACCAAATCAACATATTAGATTGTTGTTTTCCCTATCAACAGTTATGCATACTTGTTCACCCCATATATATATCCTAATTATGATGTTTAAACTTGTCTAGGTGTTAAGGCAGAAGAAGAGAAAAACACCAAAAGCTCGTGATCATTTTTTAAAAGATCCGAGTATGTGTGATTATTAAATTAATGTAGTGAATATATTATGTCCAGTGTCTTTCTTATTAAGCTTTGTCCAGTGCCTTTGTACCAGGATTCTATAAACAAAGTAGCCACTTATCTTTTTGGGAAAATAACTAGAATGACCTATATATTAGAGTTAATAACTAGAGTAACCCATATCTTTTTTAAATAACTAGAATGGTTTTCATTTTTTTAATGTCTATAATACCATGTATAAGCTTTGTTGTAAAAAAGTTATTACGAAAATGCCATTAAAGTTTTTATGACAGTGTGGCATAAGTTGCTATTATTTACGGAAAAAACTGAATTTCAAATAAATCTGTAAGTAAAATCTATGACAGATTTTATTGAATAGTTATCGCAGATTTTCTTTTTTGCAGATTTGTTTGTGATTTACAGATTTACTTATGCTACAGATTTTTCAAGAATTCTGCGACAGTTTTGTTTTTGCCACAGATTTGTTGTACAGATTTTTTATTACGCTGTTGCAAATTTGTAGGTTGTCGTAGACTTTTTGTCTACCACATACATATCTTACAGACTTTTATGACGATACCACAGATTTTCGTTGTTCTGCAGATTTGTTTTTGCAGACTTGTTCTGTCTTACATATTTATTTTTTAACCATAGACTTAGTGTACAGACTTTTTATGTAATGTAGCTACAAATATACTTACAGTAACTACAGACTTATAATAAGTCTGCAAGTGGTTGCAGAGTTGTATTGAGGAAAGATAATTGCTAGATTGATTTTTAATGATCATAGATTTTTTCAATGTTACACCACAATGTTACACCAGACTTATTTTTATCACAGACTTATTTTTAGTTACAGCTGATTTGTTCAATATAAGTGGTCACAGATTTAATTATGACTAAACTAACTTTTTAGTGTCGACAGACTTAATCCTACAGACTTGTTCAGACCTTTTAACCACAGATTTTTTGTTGAAGACTTATTTACAAACACCACGGACTTATTTGATATTACATGTTTTAGGGTTTGACTTATCGATAGTTGACCCAATCTTTACCTTATCTTCTAATGTTTCGATTCAAACAACTTAACAAACTCAATTAACATATACATCTTACGTGCTTAAATTACTTAATTGTTCATATTCCACTTGTAGGCCATTACAAAACTAATCACAACATAAACTCACAAAAATTCTTATGTAATGATGTATAATACACCACGACCATGAATAAAAGTACAAACAACCATGTTTTTGAAGTTTCTTAACTCTTGTATCTCTTTCTCATATAATTTAACGACTTTGAGCTCTCCAATATCAATCTTGTGCTTTGATGCCCAAAAAAATCTGCAATCAAAACAATACATGTTATACAACCAACAAACAAATCTGTGATGAACAACAAATAAATATGGGAGCCATCAAACATAATTTCACATTAACTCTGATGTAACAAGAAACCTGCAATTTCTCAAACATAATTTCACATCTCTTATGTAATGATGAAATAAAACACACACAACCATGTTTCTTAGCTCTTGTATCTCTTTCTCATATAATTTGACTACCACTTTCAGTCCTCCAATCTCAATCAAATATATCTGTGAGGAACAACAAATAGATCTGAAAACACTTGTAAACAAATTTGTGAAGCAACAAATAAATCAGAAAACACTAACAAATAAATTTGTCATCAAAAAGCAAATAAATCTGCGATGAGCTAACTCTAAAACCTAAACCTAAGCTAATTCTCTAATAAAAACATGCAAACTGTTTACAAACTTAAGCTAACTCAGTAACAAGACCTTCAACTTCGGACAAGAAACCTGTAATTTATCAAATCTAAACCTGCAAGTTCATTAACGAAACAAATCTGCGAAGAGTAAAAAATAAATCTACGACGAGCAACAAAAAAATCTGCAAACACTAGCAAACAAATCTACAATAAGCAAAAAAAAATTTTAGCAACAATTAAATCTGCGAATACTAACGAACAAATCTACGATGAACAACAAATAAATCTGCGAATACTAATAAACAAATCTGCCATCAAACGACAAACAAATCTGCCACAAATAGAGATTAGGGTTTTAGAAAGTTTTACACCATTGTCAATACTGCCGTCTTCTTCTCCAACCAGAAAAACCTCAAACACCTTATGCAAGGCTCTTTTATCACCACACCACCTCCAAACTCTGATTAGCCACTACCAAGGGACACTAGACGAAGAAGAGGAGCCACCACCACCATCACTGAAGAAGCCCTAATTTTTATCGGACAAGAGGACAAGACACGCTGGAGAAGAAGAGTCACTGGAGAAAATAAACAGAAAACTCACCGACGACGGAGAGGAAAAACGAGAGAACCAACTGACGACGAAGAGGAGATTCGAGAGAACCAACTGACGACGGAGAGAAACGAGCGTCGCCGAGAGCCGTCGACTTGAGAGGAGAATCGCCGACGACGGAGAGAAACGAGAGACGGAGAGAAACGAGAGTCGAGAGAGAGAGAGATTAGGTTTTTGGATTTTTATGTTTTGTTTGGATTTTATTGTTTTTAATTTTTAGTTGTCAAAAAAAACAAATTTTAATTATTTAATACAAATCAAAAAAACAAATAATGGCAATATTGTTAATAAAAATGAAAAACAAAACTATTAGGTCTTTTAATAAAAGATTTGAGTTAATTTAGTTATGTCATCTAGAATGGAGTCATTCTAGTTATTTTCACAAACATATGAGTCATTCTAGATAATTTTCACTATCTTTTTATATGTTAACTACTATATGTTCCCTTTTCAGCCGTTTCTGAATATTTGTTGGAACTTTAACTTAGATTTGCGGTAGGACTTGCTTCATATCACTGGTTCCGTCTCGGATTAATAGCATTTAAGAGTATAATGTTAACAGTTAACCATAATAATATGGGAGATTTACTCAGATGTACTCCAAATTAGATAATATTACCAGAACCAACAAATCTTTTTTTTATTACTAGGATATTTCGGGTATTTTCAAAATATCCAGCGTGCCCTTGTTTTATGTTATAGGAAAAAACGTAATTACAAAAATGTCATTGCCACGTCAGACGCCACGTCAGAAATCGCTGATGTGTATTAAATAACTCAGTCGTAACGCGTTACAAAGGGAATGACGGCTGAGTTATGGTATGTTGCGGCTGATATATGGAAAAAAAAATTTGAGTTAGAGCGGACGGCTGACTTAGAGCATAACTCAGCCAAGCGTTACGGCTGACTTAATGAAATCTGGCTGAGTTATGCTATAACTCAGCCGTAAGGACGGCTGAGTTTTCACCCGATGGTTGAGTTGTCAAAATTTTGGCTGAGTTATCACTACGACACGGCTGAATTAACTTTTTCCGACTGGCTGAGTTATGAACAACGGCTAACTTATGAGATGTCGTTACAGCTGAGTTATGGTTAAGCACTATAACTCAGCTGTCATAAGCTGACTTATCGAACAACTCAGCCATTTTACGGCTGACTTAGTAGCAAAAGATTAATTACTAGAATATCATTTAGTTACAGCTGACTTATTAAACGATACAGCTGAGTTACAAATTTTCAGTTGAGTTATGACATTAAGCGGCTGACTTTGGCAGCCATTTTTTGTTTTTCAATTACTGTAATAGTATTCATGTTGCAGCTGAGTTATAATTTTGTTTGATGGCTGATTTAATTAGGCTGATTTACATGTTCGTTTGGTGGCTGAATTGCCACTTCGGACGCATCATCCATGTTAGCATTCTATGTCATCATCTTCTTCGGAAATACGAAACATCGTTCCTTCGACTCTATTTCTTCAACTGATTAAAAAGTGTTCTTCACCTTGTTCTTCACCTTGTTCTTCCCCTTGTTTTTCTCCTCGTTCTTAACTTCTTAATTACACTCATTCTTATTAATTTCCTCATTCTTCTTCATTTTATTTCATGGATCCAGTTCCGGTAATTTTTGTTTCCGATAATTGGGTAAAGAAACAAAAATATGTATTTAAACAACACCCATGTTCGCGATGGAAACAAGTTGGGCACAATGTGAAAACTTGTCGGATGTAGTATTGTTGTAATAAATTTGTTTTGTTTGGTGTAATAACTCAGCCATCATATTAATCGACGAGACCTTTCGTTTTCTGCTTTCAGCTTATTTCTTGTGATAACTCAGCCACAAAGCATTATAACTCAGCCGTCATATGAATCGAGGAGACCTTTCGTTTTCCCCGTAAATACTATAACTCAGTCGTCAAGTCGTATAAATTAGCCGTTTGCTTTCAGATTATTTATTGTGATAACTCAGCCACAAAGCATTATAACTCAGCCGTCATATGAATCGAGGAGACCTTTCGTTTTCCCCGTAAATACTATAACTCAGTCGTCAAGTCGTATAAATTAGCCGTTTGCTTTCAGATTATTTATTGTGATAACTCAGCCACAAAGCATTATAACTCAGCTGTCATATGAATCGACAAGATCTTTCGTTTTCCCATAAATACTATAACTCAGCCGTCATATGAATTGACAAGACCTTTTGTTTTCCTGTAAATACTATAACTCAGCCGTCACATACCGAAACTCGAAAACAAGGCGGCTTAGACAGAAACGAACAAGACAGTGACGACGAAGAGAGAGAGAGAGCAAGAGAGGATATCGTGCAAGGACGACAAGAGATGACGGCAAGAGATGACGGCGAGAGAGCAGAGAAAGACAGAGTATCGCTGGCAGAATTAGGGTTCGGCGACGAGCGAGAGAGAGAGTTTTTTTTTTCGGGTTGTGAACAGTAAAAACTTTTCAGTTTCCTTCTCTTTTGATATAAAGAATAAACTGTCGATTCTGGAAAAAAAAATGTCTAGTGACATGGATTATGGAAGATGATGTGTATTTTAATTTGCTGATGTGTATTTTTTAATTATTTTTCTAATCAAAATCGAAAAAATAAATCCAAGAGGTAAATTGTAATTATACCCAGGACACTAAATATCTGAGCAATTTTTAGAAAATTTATAGTAATCAGGAATAAACCAACTTTTGGAGTACATCTGAGTAATTCTTTCTAAAAACATATTACATTTTATAAACGGAGTGATTAACATAATGTGATGGTCAAGGATCTGGATGTGCAAGTGAAGGAGGTGGCTATGCCAAATGAAGCAATGTTTTTTCTTTGAACTATAACATTTACAATCTCATTATTTAATCAAGAATTATCACATCATCCAAGAACATGTTTTATATAATTCTTCTAATTACAATTGGAACTGCATTATCTTAAGAGCATCTCTAACCCATCTTCATTTCCTTCTTCATAATGGAGTTTGAAGTCAATTTTGCTCCAACTCATCTTCATTTCTATCTTCAAAATAGAAATCTCCATTTTTCTCTATATTTGGAGATCTCCATTTCTATTTTACACTACAATTTGGAGATTTCTATTTTTTACTCCAAAATAGAGTAGGGTTGGAGTAAAATACAATTATAAAATAGAAAAAAAATGGAGAAATGGGTTGGAGATGTTCTAACATGACTTGCACTGGTTATACGTAGAATTCAGGTTTGAATATTGTTAATTAGGTGTAGATATCATGTCATGTTCTTTTATTTCGAACGATTTTTCTGAAATGTGGTGATAATCTACTGATATTTGTTGTTTCCTGATTAACCAGGTGGATGACAAGAAATACTTTCACTAAATGATGCATCTTTTGTTAAAATGTTCAGAGCTTTTGATCCCTTAATTTTTGTTTCCATACTTCGTATACAGTCTTTATGTTTCTCTTCACATGAGAAGAAGTACTTGCATTAATTACATATTCTCTACAATCAGATTTGTTATGTTCGTCTTCCTTGCATTTTCTATTTCTTATTTGCTCTTCATTTAAGCCAACAGAACTAATGTTGTTCACATATATTATGTCTAGGGAGATTTACATTCAGACACATTTTTCACAAAAGTATGTTCATTTAACACACTTTCTGCCATAAGACACTTTTTACCAACTTTTTCACTGTTCACATAATTTCTAGACTATTTTAACCTTCATCATGTAAGTTGAGGTAGAACTAGAGAAAGCAAAACAGTTTGTATTACAAATAATAAGAACCATTAGATTATAACTATTAGTTAAAATTCAATGGACAAGATTTTCTGTCACATTTTTTTTGTTCTGTTCTTCACTTTTTTTTCTCCTACCCTCTTTGTAATCACTTTATTTAATTATTATGATATATATATATATATTGATTTTGTTTTTATGATTCATTATAATTTTATTTTTTCTACATTTTGAGATTCATTTTACTATATTCAAAATGAATAATTATAATACATATTATCCAATTATAGTTGAATATTTGTTGATTGTTATGTGGATGCTAAAAATAACTTATTATGTGGATATTTATTTTTGGATACTATACTTATTCTAAAATCAAGTCCACATGGACGATGAGTTATACACGTCTACTAAAAACTACTTATGTTTTGGTGAAGCAGTCATATAAACCTCATCATATCCCAAAAAACCTAAGCATGAAATCGTTCATCATATCATATCCTAAAATCTAAACCAGAAACCTCTAATCCCTAAACCATAAACCTTTAAGCCCTAAACCTTAAACCCTAAACCCTAAAGCATAAATCTTAAACTATAAACCTTAACCTTAAATCATAATCATAATCATAAATTTAATTTCATAGCAATTTTAACAAATGTAGCCAAATATGAAAATCTTTTACTAGAAAACATGAAATTGACCCACCCCAACCTGTAAACCGTAAACCTTAAATTAGGCCAAATTTTTGACTACTTGCATTACATTCTTTATAAATTTCCAAATTCATTGATATTGTTCGCGATTATGTGGATGGTTAACATGCATATATGGATACTTATTTTGGATGACTAGAAAAAAACAATATGAATACCTAATTAATCAAACAACTTGAGGTTTGGTAAAGTAGTCATGGTTAACTATCAATAGATTTTAATATTTCATGTCCATAAAATCAAGTCCACATGGATGAGTTATACGCGTCCACTAAAATTTACTTGTGTTTTGGTGAAGTAGTCATTGTTAACTATCAAAAAATTTCAACCTCATCATATCCACTAAAAATCTAAGCATGAAGCCATTCATTATATGCTATACTAAACCTCAAACCCTAAACCCTAAACCCTGAACCGTAAACCTTAAACCCTAAACCCTAAAGTCTAAACTCTAAAGCCTAAATCCTAAACTTTAGACCTTAACCTTAAATCATAAATCATAATCATAAATTTAATTTCATAGCAATTTTAACAAATGTAGCCAAATCTGAAGATTTTTTACTAGAAAACATGAAATTGACATACCCCAACCAGTAAATCCTAAACCTTAAATTAGGCCAAATTTTTGACTTCTTGCATTACATTCTTTATAAATTTCAAATTCATTGATGTTGTTCACTATTATGTGGATGGTTAACATGCATATATGGATACTTATTTGTGGATTATCTGAGAAAAAACATATGAATACCTAATTAATTAAAAAAAATTGTGCTTTGATAAAGTAGTCATGGTTAACTATCAAACGATTTTAATATTTCATGTCCATAAAATCAAGTCCATATGGACGATAAGTTATACGCGTCCACTAAAAACTACTTTTGTTTTGGTGAAGTAGTTATTGTTAACTATCAAACAATTTTAACCCCATCATATCCCCTAAAAACCTAAGCGTGGAGCAGTTCATTATATTTTATACTAAACCCTAAACCCTAAATCCTAAACTTTAGATTATAAACTATAATCATAAATTTAATTTCATAGCAATTTTAGCAAATGTAGCCAAATCTGAAGATTTTTTACTAGAAAACATGAAACTGACCTACCCCAACCTGTAAACCCTGAACCTTAAATTAGGCCAAAATTTTGACTTCTTTTATTAGATTCTTTATAAATTTCCAAATTTATTGATGTTGTTCTTAACTGGTATATAAAGATTTGGAAATTATATTACTGGTTTTTGTGCTATAAACACTTGATATCCGGCGCCTCGATCCTTTGAGCTTAAGAGAAATATTTCATTGAAAAAACTCTCTAATCAAGTGTTAACTAGAATTATCCATCTAAACATGTCCACATGTTCATGATTTGTATGACATAATGCATCATTTTGCTTATTTCTTCTAGAAAAAAATTCTGCTTTTCTCTAACAAAAATTATATATTTTTGTGCCTACACTTTCCAACTAACAAAAATTATATATTTATTTAAACAATGAAAGAGAGAGAAGAGAATGAAAAACATGTGAATTGGGTAACTAGAGAGAGATTTATAGTTTGATGGCATTGTTGTAAATAGAGTTATAGTGAAAGGATATGATAGTTAATAGACATAAAGAAAGTGTCCGAATAGTAGAAAATGTGTCAAATGAGAAATATTTTTTAAAATAGTGTGTTAGAGTGGAGATATTCCTCATGTCTATGGTTAGGGATTTAAACTCAAGCATGCCGTGGTTATGAAAAGGCACACCTACAAGGAGCATTATTTTGGCAAATTCTATTTGTAGTTTTTGGTCGGAAAAACTAGCTAAAATAGTTATTTTTTTGCTTATATTGTTGCACCTGCTGCAATTCAAATAATGTATATGAAGTGTATATGTGTCTATTGCATATAGTGAAACTTAAGTGATTTACATAAATTATGCCGCATAATCTTTTTGTGTATGCTACCAATTCTAGATAAAATTATCAAATTAACGTTCACTTTGTTGGAAAATGATTGACAAGTAACAAACACGCTAAGCTATAAATAACCGCATGGAACATGTTTTACTATTGCCCTAAGGTATAGATAAGAGCATTTCAGGGCAAAATTATACTATCATTGTACAAAGTTAAGATTTCGTACTTTTAAGATTAATCATAATGATGCATGCTACCCATATTTTATGCTCTCCACACTTTCAATTCTGTCACAGTATTATTCAAAAAAAAAAAAAAAATTAAATGTCATTTCTTATCATGAAAAAAACTATCACAGTTCTGAATATAAGCTTACAAGGATTTGTCCAAAAAAAAAACTTACAAGGAATCTTTTTGAACTAACCTCTAAAATGAATATAGACATCAAAATTTACAATTCAAAAACTCAGCAACCTAATATAATTTAAACAGTAAACAAAAAAAAAAAAAAGAACTTGAAACTATATTTGATACCGTAAAAATTTATGAATCAAAATAGCCAAAGATAAAATTGTAACATTTAAACATTGAATTAATTCTTTAAATATTAATCCGCGCGTAAGCGCTACGCGCTGTGTATCCTCTAGTTAAAACTAAAACCAATGGTTACATGATTCATAAGTTGAACAACAAAACATATAAAGAATGATAAGTTGATATTAAAAGATGATGTTAGTTTTTAGTAGTGTATCTAAAGTGAAATTCTAAATCATAATCTACGAAAAATTATTGCTTGAGGACCATTTTAATATAATGTTTTTACCTCAAAATTTAAAGAATTGAGAGATTTAAGACATATTAAATTTATAGAAAAGAAATGTTGGAAGTTAATTCTGTTATAATATTATTTAATGATAGTTAAATATATATTTTTCAAATAAACTTAAATCTCTTGAAAAGTAAAAATTGAGATTAAAAAAAAAAAAGGTTCGTACACCGTTGAAAACGCGTGGCTTTCTCTGACGTTTCCCTCTCTTCTCGTTCCCATGGCTCCCTCTCTTCCTCTGTTCCTTCCTTTGGTCTATCTTTCATATTCATTTCCCTTCATCACAGCACAAACTCGTTAAAAAAAAAAAATTACCAATAGATATATTTTTTAATTCACATCATCATCAGAATACAATTGACAATTCCGCGGCGATTTTAGATCGGAGATTTTTATTATACAGTTACGGCGGTTGGTGGTGGTGGTGGCGATGGATCTGAGTATAAGAGTTTCACGCATTGTTGCGGCGGTTTTCATTTTGTTGATCCAAATTGTCTCCGGTAGTTTCTTGTTCAATGTGACTCATAAATTCGCCGGAAAAGAAAAACAACTCTCTGAGCTCAAATCTCACGACAGCTTCCGTCACGCTCGTATGCTTGCCAACGTTGACCTTCCTCTCGGTGGTGATAGCCGCGCCGACTCCATCGGGTTTCTCCTTCTTCTAGAATCACTCTCACCCTCTTCAAATTTCTAGATTGGATCGTGTTTGCACATTTATAAGATCAAAATGCTTAAACTTAGGAGAATGCAAATTACATTTGGTGTGATTTAGATAACCGCCGAATTAAACCGGAAACGAATTAACCGGAAGCCCACATTTGTCAAATTTTGGTTTGCAATATGTTACTTATGAGAATTGCATTTTGTTTTCTTCAGTTTATACTTCACCAAAATCAAGCTTGGTTCGCCACCAAAAGATTACTATGTTCAAGTTGATACAGGAAGTGATATACTTTGGGTTAATTGCGCACCGTGTCCTAAATGTCCTGTGAAAACTGATCTTGGTGTAAGCTTCTCTTCTTTATAATTTATCGAAACTTCTTACGAGCTATGTTTTGGAAATCTCAGATGTATGTTTTGGTTTGTTATGTAGATACCTTTATCATTGTATGACACAAAAGCTTCCTCAAGTTCGAAGAAAGTTGGCTGTGAGGATGATTTTTGTTCCTACATTATGCAAATGGAGACTTGTGGGGCGAAGAAGCCATGTAGTTATCATGTTGTGTATGGAGATGGAAGTACAAGTGATGGAGATTTTATAAGGGATAATATTACGTTGGATCAAGTTACTGGAAATCTTCGAACTGCACCCCTTTCGCAGGAAGTTGTATTCGGGTGAGTTGAGTAATATAGGCATTAATCACTGCATCAGATGTTTTCATTGAGTCATGAGCTTGCTTCCTCTGTGAGTCAGGTGCGGAAAAAATCAATCTGGGCAGCTTGGACAAACTGACTCAGCAGTTGATGGTATTATGGGTTTTGGACAATCAAACACATCTGTTATTTCACAATTAGCTGCAGGGGGGAGTGTGAAGAGAGTCTTTTCACATTGCTTGGACAATATGAATGGAGGTGGGATTTTTGCTGTAGGGGAAGTTGAATCTCCAGTAGTGAAAACAACTCCTTTGGTTCCTAATCAGTAAGTGAGACCATCTCAAGTCATTACGCATTTGTACCTGCGGTGGATACATTTTAACTATTGCTTCTTTTAGTAACTTTATATAACAACTTTTTAGGCTGCATTACAACGTCGTTTTAAAGGGATTGGATGTGGATGGTGACCCTGTTGACCTTCCACCAAGCCTAACTAGTACTGGTGGGAATGGAGGAACCATAATTGACAGTGGTACCACTTTAGCTTACTTACCACAGAATCTGTACACCTCACTAATTGATAAGGTGAAATTTTCTTTTCACTACTTGTTTCTAGTTTAGTCTCACAACCCTCTGACATGGTATCTTCTGTATATAGATTACTGCTAAACAACCGGTGAAACTGCACATGGTACAGGAAACTTTTGCGTGTTTCAGTTTCACTTTAAAGTAAGATAATGAACTTGCCCTCTGGTCAAAGTTTTTTTATTTTTTCGAGACCAATGGAGGTCTTTAGTATAAGATGCTCTGAGATATTACATGGATCTCGATTATTACATGCTACAAGTTTTTGTGAGCTAAGATATTCTTCCTTGTACTTGCAGCACAGATAAAGCATTTCCGGTAGTCAATTTTCATTTTGAAGACTCACTCAAAATGACTGTTTATCCGCATGACTATCTTTTCTCGCTTCGTGTAAGTTAATAATATGCAGCTTCCCACTTTAATGTGTTGATTATATCGACAGAATGTTCGTACCCTAACTGAGTTTGATCAATAGATTCAAACAAGATAGTTAAAGTTGGTTTTGTTGTGGGGAACTTATCCAAGTTCAAGTTAGATTCAATTGCACCTGTTCTTGCAGTAGTCCTTTCTTCTTTTACCTTTTCCAAGCATTTTTTATGAATAGTTCTACATAGTTGATATGAATTTTCTCATTCCCAAATTTATGATATTCCCAAACAGGAAGACATGTATTGCTTTGGTTGGCAATCTGGTGGGATGACGACTGAGGACGGATCCGATGTGATTCTTTTGGGAGGTAAATTTTCAGATCATACCATAACATGTGTTACACTTCAAGTGTCTAAACTTCATATTTGGTTTCTTTTTCATCTGTAGATTTGGTGCTTTCAAACAAGTTAGTAGTATACGATCTGGAGAACGAGGTCATTGGATGGGCTGACCACAACTGTAAGTCTCTAAAACTCAAGAACTAGTTAGATAAGGATGGATGATCAAAAAGAAGAATTCAAACACACCAACCAAAATATTTTGTTTTTCGTTAGGTTCGTCAAGCATCAAAGTAAAAGATGGATCAGGGGCGGCTTACGCACTCGGAGCAGACAATCTCACAGCGGGTTCTTCGGTGATGAACGGAACACTTGTAACGTTATTGTCGATACTATTTTGGGCGTTCCATTCTTTTACTTCATAGCTTTGCTAAAAAAAAAAAGAAGTTCATTGGTTTGATTATTTGATTCATTTGATCCTTTTGTGGGTGTGATTTGGCTTCTCGGATCATGTAATTTACATAGACACTCACCTCATTCTTTGTTGTATACTATACACACACTCTCAATGATAAATATATGTACAGTTTTGTTCAAAACTCTTTTGGCGGTAATCTTTGTTTACTAGTCTTTTCATTTAACTGTTTCTTTAAAAATACTCATCAAGTTCGACCGACTACAAGAACAATATAAGTAGTTAATGTTGATAATAAACTACACCTATGTAAAATAAATTGAAGAATGAAATAACACAAACTCCAAAAACAAAGAAATTAATGTAACACTAACTATAAAAATACTGATCAGTTTTACTGAAACCATAATTGTTTCACACAAGTGACTCAAAAAAGTCTGATTTGTATTCAACAGTCAAAAAATTCCCAGATAACTGCTGCGAAAAACTCAATTGCAGCATCAGAAAATTTATTAATAAAGGAAAGAAGAGATTGCAGCAAAAGTATTACAACGATTTGGAAGAGAAGATATGTACAATCAGCCACACACAAGCGGGCGTATAACACTAATTTACCCAAGTGAGATAACCAAAACAGTAACTGTTGATAGAAGCATAGAGCATAAGAAGGAAGACATTGAGCTTCTGCCTCTGTACTATCTTCCTACTCTTTGGTCGGGACATATACTGGGAGATTCACGAGTGTGTCGATTCTGTTGACTCCATTGAGCTCAGGCGATCCGGTTCCTGAGCCTGGAGTTGATGTTGATGCTTTGTCTGGTTCCGGTTCAGTAACGCCATTGCTGATGTGTATTTCCTTTGAGAAGGAAGCAGTTGACAAACTGTTTGGTTCGGAGTCAAGGAAGAGGCAAACCACGGCACAGTCATCGACTTTCGAAGTTGGAAACTTCCATCTCCAATTCCTCACTGCAGCCTCCACCAAGGCTCTACCTGCTGAAGAACGTGTTGGGGCTTTGGCCACAATCTCTATAACCTCTTCATTCGTCAATGCATCCCAAATCTAGCAAATTTTTAAAGAAAATAAATATATACTCAAGAACAAGTAGTTTGGTACATCCATTAACACACTTAGTTAATATGGTTTCAATCCAATGTCTAGGTTTGTTAAGAGAATGAGCTCACTAAACTGAACTGATAGTTTTTCAGAAACACTTGGATTTATCTTACCCCATCAGTTGCCAAGACAACAAACTCATCCTTCTCGGTGAGGCGTCGGTAGGAAACGTCAGGCACAGAAATGAGACCAAAGTCTTTCAGGCAAAAATCTCCAAAAGCACGTGCCATGGCGAGACCAGGTGAGTTGTGGTTAGGAAGCCACATACGGGCAACCCCCGGTTCATCTCGAAGAGCAAATATACGTCCTTTGCATCTCTTTATCCTTTCTGCTTCCGCTGGAAACAAGAAAACTCAATTTCTTAATTGATAAACCCAAAAAAAAGGCTTTCAGAGGCAACTGTATGAATGGTAGCTAACCTGGAACATCTGGTTTGAGATCTTCAGTTAGTTGAAAAGGAACAAGTTTGTTTTCTTTGTTCCTTGTACCCAGTACTGCTCTTGAATCCCCAATATTTCCGATAACAAGATGTTGACCCTGACGAAAAAACAAAACAAACGATCAAAAATGATTTTATCATGCAACACACTAAGAAACAACATCAGAACTTTTAGTCCAACTACCTGCTTGACCATGGTTACTGCAGTAGTTCCACTGCAAAAACAATCAACATCCACTTGCATCTTCAATTCCTTATCCATGAATCTGTAGGCTTTAACAATTGAGCCTATTAGTGTTTGAACCATATCTTGATCCTTTACGTAATCCTTATTGTAGACTCGGGATTCTCCATTGGCAGATATATGTACAAGGTTTTCCGAGATCTTTCTATCACCGGTGTTGAGGCTGATCTCTTTAAGAACCTCCTCACAAGACACATAGGATTCCAAGTGTGAGCCTAACTTGAGTGGAAGCAAATCCCTCACTCTCTTTGCAACAATGTGACCATATGGACCATGACCATCAAAAACACCACAAAAAACTGTGTCCGCCATAGACCCAAAATTCTGAACATATAAGACATGTAACGACCAGGATTACTAAAGATCTATAAACCATTAACACAAACAAACGATATGTTCCAAAATAGTAGAAATTTAAGTAGCTTCCCTGATAAGTAGATCAGTTGTTTCATTAAGTAATGAATTTGTTAACAGTGTAGCTCTAGATTGCAAACATACTGACTAAATATAGTTTTAAGACCTCATCAGAGCAACAAGAGCCATAGGGAACAAGCATTCCAATTCTGGCAGTTTCTAAGGAAACAAAAAGAGCAAACAACAGATGTGGGTGATGTTAGCAAACTCACCTCCCAGACAATCATGGCGTCCTGATTAGGGCCTTTCTTGCCCTGTTGAGAGAAGAGAGAGGCGGTGTCGGTAGAGCCATTCAAGAACAACCTTCCAGGGATCCTATGGAGAAGTGGCTCCTCGGTGTTGTCAAAAGAAGAACTACAAGACCTTGATCTCCTCTTGGGAGGCCTTCTCCTTCTCCCAGGTCCAGGAACATGAGGTGAACCATGGAGAGATCTCCTCCTAGTCCTACTACTTCCTCCTCCTCCCCCAGATGATAAGCAGGACCCCATATCAAGGGCCCTGAATAAACTTATCAGGCACTCCAAACCACCAACACAATCAAAACCGTTGTTTTCAGGTGATGGACCTTTTGGAACCCTTTTCAATTCAGTTATCGCCAGGATTGTAAAATTGAACAAAACCAACAGATTTGACCTCTGAATTCTTCACAAGGGTGCTTAAAGGAAACAAATTTATAGCTCTCAGAACAAAACAAAACTGTAGAATCAGACAAAAACAAGAGCCTCCAAGAATCTTTAGTTCCAAGCAGAGAGTCCTTATAAGATTGTTCAGAAATAGGAGATTGATTGTTTTATCCAGAATCTCATCCACAAAACAAAAAGAAAAAAAGAGAATCTTTTAGGCAATAAGAAGAAGAAGAGAGTCGCTTGAAGGTGGAGATAGAATCGGATCCAAATGGAAGGAATCAGGATCGGATTTCAAGGAACAACCACAACTTCTTCCGATAATGGCGCTCTGTTTTTTTTTCTTTGTTCTTCTTCTTCTATGTATATCTCTCTCTGTCTATACTTTATTTTTTTAGTATTTTAAAGTTTCTAATTTTATTTTGACAGCTGGAATTTTTTTTTTGTGAGTGAATTGTTAAATTTATTATTCTGAGTCAGAATTATTAGCCAAAAAGAGTGTTATTTAAATAAACTAATATGACTCACATCCCCGCGTAGTATTTTAAAAGGAAATTTTTAAATTTTCAATTTTAAATTATAATTATTAAATCATTTGAAAGTAATAGAATAGTTGAATACTTGAATATTAAACCTAAACAGTTAGTAAAAACATAATTATTAAAATCAAAACTTATAATAAAAAAATATTATGATAAAAAGACACAATTTTATAAAAAAAACATTGTTTAAAGTACTATAAGTACAGAAATTTTGATAAGAATTATAATAAAGAGCTACAATAAAAAAACTATTATAACAAAGTGATTCTAACTGAAAATATTAAACTATTTGTTGTAATAAGTAAATGCAATTTTCTATAAAATAATTACAATTATAAAAAATTTAATAATGAGTAAAAATTATCAACGAAAAATTAAAAATTAAAATACACAACTTCTAAAAAAATATAAATAAATAAAAATAGGTTTTTAGCGAAAAGTTAAGATAAATAGATGCAATTGCAAATCATATATTAAGTTGTATTAAATTTCTATATTGCTATAATCATTTTTAAAATTTTAGTTAGATTATAGAATAACGTTGAATATTAGATATTAATACTCAAATTATTTAGATTCAACATAAAACGGAAAATTTGTTTCACCGAACAATGATTTGTTAGTTATTGAAGAAGAGACGAATATATTAAAAGTTCAAAAGATATGAATATTTAAATAAACACACCTATTAGAATAAAAAGTTGTGATAAAAAAATATAATAAAATATGGTGAAAAGACACAACTCTACAATGAACTGATACAACTGTATAATTTTTTTAAAAACATATAAGAACAAAGTTTTTACGAAAATGTACAACGAATAGTCGCAACTGTTGTTCACATTTATTCAAATTGTTATTATTATATGAACGAGCTAATAAAGTATGGAGAGATGTATTCACAATAGGAGATTGCATCGATTACTAAGACCAGACCTGGAGTCTAGTGGATCTCCCCCTAGGTAATTGGTTAAAGTGGGGTTTTAAAATAACATGCAACTCCGATAATAGCATAACAAATACAAAGCAAGACTTATGGCAAAAGGCTATGTGGAGAGATATAGTATAGACTATGACGAAGTCTCGTATTGAAATAATTGGCTTCATCATTACTTTGGCAGTTTCAAATGGTTGGGAGGTGCATTATTTGGATATAAAAACTGTATTTTTCATGGAGAATTGAAAGAAAATGCGTATGTTACTTAACCTGAGGGCTTTGTAACCAAAGGTAGTGAGAGGAAGGTGTACAAACTACACAAGGCTTTTTATGGGCTAAAACAAGCACCTTGGACATGAAACACTAAGTTGAATAAGATTTTTTTAGAATCAAACTTTGAGAAGTGTTCCAAGGAACCTCTCTATACAGAAGACGTGAGCCTGGACATCTTCTCATTGTTGCAGTTTATGTAGATGATTTGCTAGTCAAAGGTTCGAGTCTTGAGCTTATATGTGATTTTAAGAAAGGTAAGGCAAGGGAGTTTAAAATGAGTGATTTGGGAAAGCTCACTTACTATCTTGGTATAGAAGTTCTTCAAAAATGATGAAAATATATTGAGGCAAGAAAGATATGCTAAGAAAATATTAGAAGAAGCTGGAATGGGTGAGTGTAACTCGGTTCTTATACCGATGGAGTTTGGTTTGGAACTGTCTAAAGCATCACATGAGAGATGTATCGACGAACAAAACTATAGAAAAAATATCGGATGCCTTAGATAGTTGCTCTTTCGTTCTCTGTTGGTGTATTGAATAGATATCTACAGGAGCCAAGAGAATCACATGGAGCTGCAATGAAACAAATTCTAAAATATCTCTGTAGAACAATTTCTCATGGTCTTTACTTTAAGCGGGGATGCAAAACAGGTTTGATAGGCTACAATGATAGCAGTCATGGTGTTGATGCAGATGATGAAAACAGTCCAGTAAGTCCTATATTCTATCTTAGTGAGTGTCCAATCATTTGGCCTGTTTTTGAGTTATTTATCTAAAGGTAATAAAAGGAGTGTTTTTTTATATTCTTGATCTAAGTATTAAAATTTTATTTGAGAATATATTTTTCTTGTATTTAGAAAAATATACACTACAATATAATGTATAAACTATCTACAAAAAAAATATATTTATAGATTAAAAAAATACTGATACTGTACTGTATCTTGTTTGACGATAATAACCAACGAGCAAAGATCCATCCACTATCAAAACATAACAAATCTTTGCGATTATAGAAGATTTGGTGGAAATTGTGAAAATACTATTTTTATATTATTTCTTAATATATATTTGACTTGTTTCTATTGTTTTTCGCGTATATCATTTGAGAAATATTTGATAATGATTGTTGGATAGATGTTTATAGGTTATAAAATATACACATATAAAATCCGTAGTTTTCATTCAAATTTTTATTTGGATTTTGTACTTTTTTTGTAGGAAAAAAGATGGCTACCTACACGAAGTATTAATGAATATATGGTCATACATGCGAAGTATATTATTGTATATTCAACTACACGAAGTATATGTATTACATGATCATATGCATAGATTATATGATGTTATGCGGTCAACATCATAGACATATATGTCAGTACACCGGTCAACTGACTCCGGCGAAGACCGACGTTGACTCCAGCGTTGACCAACACTAAAAAAAATATTCTAAATTAAAATAAAAAAATAATAAATTATTATACTAAATCATTTATGGGTTTTCATGATTAAAAGAAATATTCTATTCAATATCGAAATATTTTTTATATATCTCTAATATATTCATTCTTATAATTAGTTACTTTTTATTTTTCAAACTAAAGTAAATAGTTTAATAAAAATCATTTATAATTATTTTCAAGATATAAAAATTCATTTATAATTATCTTCAAGATATAAAATCATTTAGAATTATTTTCAATATATAAAAATCATTTATAATTATTTTCAAGATATATATATATATATATATCATAATCAGATTATTTAAAAACTACAAAATCAATAAAATCAATTCAACTACTTTCCTTAGAAAATCATATGCAAAATATTGAGTATATGACTCTTTACTCTAAATTTTGCATGGTAAATGTTATACAAAATTTTACATTTTTTACTTTAAAATTTACATACTCAAAATAACATATAAACAACAACAAAAAATTCACAATATTTACTTTTAACATATGAACATTTTCATTTTTACCCTCTTTTACACAATTACAATATGTTAAATTAATTTTTAGAATTTTTTTTAAGGTTTGGGTTCTCTATTTTACATTTAGGATATATTTAGGAAATAAATAAAAAATATTTAGATATTGAATTAAATTTGTTTTTCATATCTAATATCTATTCAATATTGTAATATCTAATATCTTTTAACTATTCAATATCTAAATGATTTTATATCTTACAGATAATTATAAATGAATTTTTATATCTTGAAAATAATTATAAATGATTTTTATTAAACTATTTACTTTAGCTTGAAAAATAAAAAGTAAATAATTATAAGAATGAATATATTAGAGATATATAAAAAATATTTCGATATTGAATAGAATATTTCTTTTAATCATGAAAATTAATGATTTAGTATAATAATTTCTTATTTTTTATTTTAATTTAGAATTTATTTTTTTGTTAGTGTTTGTCAACGCCGGAGTCAAGGTCGGTATTCGCCGGAGTCAAGGTCGGTCTTCGCCAGAGTCAGTTGACCAGTATACTGGTATATATGTCTATGATATTGACCGTATAACATCATATAGTTTATGCATGTGGTCATGTAATATATATACTTCGTGTAATTAAATATACAATAGTATACTTGGCATGTGTGACCATGTATTCTCCAATACTTTGTGTAGGTAGTTATTTTTTTCCTTTTTTGTATTCCTAGATAATCCTGGTACAACTGTTTTAAATAAACTAAATGATGGGCTGAATATATATAAAACTGATATGATTTTTTTGTGTGTGTTACGTGCAAAATGGCTAAGTAGTAGTGGATAATTTATTAAAGTCATTAAATTAATTCAGTGATGGGCTGAATATATATTACACCCTTTATTTTTTAATGTTGCTATGTTATACGTGTTGGGCTTTGACGAAATCTTAACTTTTAATTCGATTAGTGACCCCAATTAAGTATTTTTGACAAGGCCTTAGTATTTGATCAAGCTTAATTAGTTTCTTATGACCCATAAATAAAATCCATTATAACTAAGTGCATTTAGTTTTTATATACCTATGAGTTGATTAGAGGCAGACAATTATTTAACACATTAACTTATTGTAGTCAAAATATGGAACCCAATATAACTTATAGGCCATATCCATTTGGATCGACCCATTTAGTCATAGATGACTTTTACACATTTTTCTCCACCAATGTTTTGGAAATCTTCTTACATTATTCGTTAATCTTTGTATGTACGAATATTAGTTTAGATGAGGACAAAAGTTTTGACAGTTTTCGTATTGAAATAATTCACGTATTTACAGATTTTTTCTTTATTATATAAATATGTAATCTTTGATAATATATTACAAAAGTTGGTTTCCCTTCCACAATAATACATAAGAACAATAAGTTTTGGTTCAAACAAAGATGAGCTAAAGTCCCATTGAGTGGTTAATTATTATCTCCACTTATACTCTAACTTAGGCATTTGTTTGCCATGTGTGAAATAGATTTCTTCTCTAACACACCAAATTTTTTTTTTTTTTACCATAATGAACTATGAGACCACCACCTTCATATGCCATAAATGATGCATGAAACTTGAAATTAGACCATTGCCATAAGTCACAAAAAAAATTCTGATCCCATAACACTATCATGGAAACTAAAATCGTAGGTTTCTCCCGCAAAAAATGGAAGCCTAGATTGTGGTTATTTGATATACAATGAATCTTCAACACATTATTTCGACCAAGAGAATTCTTGAAGAACACAAAGTTTTTCTCATTCTATTTTAATTTTGCATCACTAAATCCTACGCACAATCCAATAAAAAACAGAAATCACGAGAGACGATTCATTGTTTAACTGTTTGAATTGGCCTTCCTTCAATACTTCTCTTAATTTTAAAAGTAATTTGTAGATAACGGAGAGGGACAATGTGTTTTTATACAAGTATGTTACATGGTTATTCATTAATTCTTGGTCTTTCTTATTTTTAAACATGATTGTTTTGACTAATATAAATCTGTTGATCGCCTTTGCTGTTTTCTTTTCGCCCTTATCTATTTTTCTGTCTCACATCTATTTAAAGGATTAATGCCTTTGATAGATTTATTTCAACGTTTGGCTTTAACATACTTACGTGGCTGGCTGATAAAAAATAATTTCATGCAAAATATAGTTGTCGTAAAGCTAGGAATGTCAAAATATACCTTTTTTTTTGGTACTGCCAATACAAAATCATATCTATAGACAACATATTTTATGTTAACGAATCCACACTAAAAGTGAAATTGGAACTATACCAATATACTATTCAAACTGAAACTCGAAACAAAAGAGTTGGTTAAAACTAAACAGAAACAAACACAAAACACGTTCTAACCAACTATTTGAATATTTGTCTCATTTTTTTTTCCCATCACCACAAGCGAGTTTGTTAAAAATTTAATATGTACCTACGTAACCACAAAAGAGTTGGTTAAAATTAAATGAAGAAACGAAAAACACGTTGTAACAAACTACATTCTTATCTTTTCCTCTCCAACGGTTGGGGTCCAACCTACTCATATTCAAACTTTATGGACATAATACTACTCATAATATACTCTCTCATAGTTATAAACCAAATTTCAAGAAAGTACATTATAAACTATACGATTAGCCCGAAGATACAAAATATGACCAGCAAAACTAATACATAATGTATAGTGATACTTAAGTATCCTAATTCAAAACACAAAATTATTTTTATATTTGGTTCTAACTAACCAAAAAAAAAAGAAGAAGAAGATTTAAACTATCCTTATGTACAAAGTGAAGGTAACATTTAAGATAGGGTTAGTCTGAATTAGACCACCCGGAGGTGAAGGTAACATTTAAGATAGGGTTGGTCCACGCAGCATGTACAAAGTCTATAGAGCATGTGATAAACCTGGCTATCAAACACAGTTTGTGGTTGAAAATTATAAACCAAGTAACCAACTAGTATTTAAGAGAGCCTTGTTTCTTCTGTAATTCATCAATACAAGCTTATAACTCTCCACATATATTTTGCGATCAGATAACTAATTAATCGAAAGATGGACGGAAAAACCTTGATTCTTAGTGTGCTCGTAATGACTCTGTTCATGGCACAAATTCAAGTTGAGGCAAAGAGCTGCTGTCCTTCCTCCACAGCTAGAAATATCTATAATTCTTGCCGTTTAGTGGGAGGTTCCAGGGAAAGATGTGCAAGCCTCAGTGGCTGCAAAATCGTTAATGGGAAATGTCCTAACGGATATACGAAGGACATTCTCGAGAACACAGGTAAAGTGGTTATTATTATAATTATTAAAAACTTTATATTTTTGTAAGAATGATCGAGGTTTCATTTTATTTGTTTTGATTTTTGTTTTAAGATGATGTTGTCAATGAATACTGTAAGATTGGGTGTGCATCCTCTGTTTGCAGTGCTCTAACCACTCTCCAGAACTCAGGTAAAGCAAACTGCTTGAACTCAGAATCATTGCTATTAATACCTTTTTGAATAATCGACAAGAAATTATTTAAATGCATTTAAATTTTGTTTCGATGACTAGATGCAAGTGAAATCGTAAATGGAGCTGTTGAAAAATGTGTCATGGCATGTTCTACGGTCTGCACCAAAGGCTCGATGAATGCAGTTGAAACTGCCTAGACAATCATATCCATGAAGATACATCTCAAGGCTATGGGATAGTCATATTTCGCAATGTTGCTTTTTAATTTTTCAATAATTGTCGTATGTGACAAAAAAATGTAGAAGGTTGTCAATCCCTAGACTGTATATGCCTTCTATTTTCTATCTTAAAAAAATAAATATTTGGTCTTCTTCGTTCTATTTATAGTTACTTTCTGCTATAAAACATTATGCGAAATAATATCTAACAATTAGCTAAACTGTTGCATTAATTTTCTCAGAAAACTGAAATATGTATGATGATATATGTAAAACATAAATTATATATGTGACAATACTATACTATATGTTGATTTATTTTCTTTTGATTGGGTTCATATTGTTAGTTTTTAATATTAATACCAAAATCAATCTAGAAGACTAGAACAGAAAACCAAATGTAAAACTTAATTATCAGTTATATTAACTTTTGGCTACTTAAGTAGGCATATATATAAAAGAGGCAATTTGCCAACTAACCAAAACAAAAAAGACAATGAAGAATATAGCATCATATTTGAAAAAATTAGAAAACTAAGAAAAAGAGTAAGTAAAATTACACTTTTGGTCTTGTGAAGGTTTGGTAATAGCAGTGTTCAAGAAAGTGATCTAGGCGGCCGCCTAGGTGCTAGGCGCTCAACAGACGCCTAGATGACCGTCTGAACCGCTTATAATTAAATAAATTTTATTTTAATATTTATTTTTAATATTTTTAACTACATATATATTTAAACTATTAAGTTTTATATTATTATACGTAATTATAAATATTTATATGTTGTTAATATAACTTAAATAAATGTATTTTTCTTACTTTTGTTTATAATTTATAATTTTTTTATTTTTCTAACATATATTTTTATATACATATATATATATAATGTTTTATGTTGTAAACGCCTAAACCGCCTAAAAGCCGTCTAGGCCCCGACTAAACGTTCTAGGTGCTAGGTGCTGGGTCACCGCTCAAATACCATCTAGCGCTTTCTTGAACACTGGGTAATAGTGATGGGTGGTGTCCAAAAGTTGGATGGATGTGGTGGTCAGTGATCGGAAGTGGTGGTGGGTGACCAGAGGTGGTAGCGGCCGGTGGCTGGAAATGGTGGTTGTCGATGGCCGGAGATGGTGGTAGTTGCCGGTGGCCGGAGATGGTGGTCGCCGATAGACTGAGGTAATGGTGGTTAGTGGCTGGAGATGGTGGTGGTGGCAGGTGATAGTGGCTGGTGGTAGGTAGGGGGTGATGGTGGTCGTATGAATACTAAACCCTACATAGTAAATTGTCAACCCAACTCTACTTTACTAATACATAAACTGTTTATCTTGGGGGTCAAACATATCAATAATACATATATAATAGTGAATCTTACTTTTTAGTGGTTAGATTAGTCACTTAGTGAAATATAGTTTTTTTGAGTGTTAGATTTCTTAAATTTCCTATATAAAAAGATGCATTAATTATGTAAAAAGAAAAATCATATCTCTGAAGTAGACAATATTAAATAAAATTAATATATCAAATCACTTTGAAATCACTTTGTATATTAGATTGCAGCAGGATATTGGCCTATAATCCTTCATTCCTCTTGCTTCGTCTTTTTTGGGGATCAAAGCGAGAATGGTGGTATTGACACCCTTAAGGAGGAAGTATTTTTGAAAAAAGGACTGAACAGCAACAGCCAAATCCTTCCCAATCACAGGCCATGCAGTTTTATAAAATTCAACCGTATATCCATCTGGACCTGGGCTTTTGTTTGCAGACATTGAGAACAATATACATCTGATCTCCTCATCAGTGACCTCACGAACGAGCATGACTTTATTTTGTCTATTGAATTTTGAGAAACCGGGTGAAGAAAATCTTAGAATAGTGCATTAGTTACACAAATAACACATAAATGGAACAAAATGGTAATATTGAGCTGTGTTAGGACAAACATATCTCTTATGAAAACGACTTTGTGATATTTCTCATGTGACTTTTCCCTTTTGCATCCCTTTTTCCTCTTCAATTATTGTGATAAGATTTTTCTACCTAAAAAATTGGATTGATTAAAACATCTAATCTACCAAAGATATTATAGAAATTTTAATTACAAAACAAAATATCAAATTGATAGGCTTTAAAAATAAATGAAAATGTAATAAAAAACCAAAAAATAATGAAGGTTTATTTTGCAATTTTGTTTTAGATCATGAATTATCTTACAATTCATCTTAATTGCACTACAAAAAAAGTTTCGGTTAACGTTGGTTGTTATTGACTTGAACGTTTATACTGTAATGCCCGCAAACAAACTTTGGTGTTGGGTGTCGACCGACGCCATGGGGTGGTGTCGCTGGACTCGACACCACAAGTTGGTTCAGGCTGCGATTTGTTTTAATATTGGTTTTCTGGTTAGGGTAAATTAAACCAAGAGGCTAGGTTTATGAGGGGAGGGAATCTTCTTCTCCTTACATCGTCGGGTTGGAGCCACGAATGGTAGGGGAAAAAGGAGATGGATTTTTGGTGGTTGTTGTTGCCTCCAGTCTAAGCCGTGAGATATCTCGGAGGTGTTCGTAGAGAAAGAAAGAGTGGACCTTCGGTGGTGGCCTAAGAGAAGAGAGAGAGCCGATTTTGGTTGTGGTATGAGAAGCAAAGAGGGCTGAGTTCCGGTTGTGACATAGAGTAGAAGAGAAGGGAGCAGTGTCATCTACTTTTGGGGACAGATGCAGAGGAGGCTCGGTGCTCTCGGTGGAGGACGATGGAGAAGGAGGCTCACGGGAGAGAGAGAGAGAGAGAGAGAGAGAGAGAGAGACAAGTGGGACGGTGTTAACGTGGTGTCTTGACGTTTGGATCCGTGAGTGGGAGAGTGTGGAGACTCTTTGAGGCTCCTTATCTTGGTAAGTCGTGTTGTTTGGTGTTTATTAGATTAGAGAATCAATGGTTGCGAAGGATTAGAGTTTTGTCGTGAAAGGGAGCTTGAAGGGAAACTCTGGTCGTGATTTACGGGTTGATGTCGTTCAACACCATGGTGGCAACATTTGGAGGATAACACAGAGTCTGATTTGACTGAATTTTGGGGGAGAGCTTCGTGGTCTTACAAGCCCCATATCTAACAGTGAGTTTGTGAAATGAACGGTTAGTTTCTGAATTAACCGGATTTTAATATGGAGGATTTCTAGAGATGTTTTGTGGTAAGTTTGGGATGTCGAGCGACACCAAAAAGGTGTTGATCGACACCAGCATGTTGTTGTTTGATTAGCCGTTGGAGAACGGCTGGCGTTAGTGTGGATCGAAGTGGATTGTTGGTGAGGCGAAGTCCATGGCTGGAGCGGAATGGAGTATTCCCGCCCATCACTCTTGTTAGTTGGTCGTTTAGGGGTGGTTGGTTTTGCAACTAACTCTCAAGATGATGTGGTGTTTGGGAAACGTGTTTAAGTGAAGTGGGGACAAGTGGTATTTTTTTTTTTTTAATATAATATTAATTCTCTATTGATCCTAAACACCAAAACACAACCAAATGAGCGTTTCACTTAAGTCGTCCCGCAAAAACCGACCTTGTATCGATGCACATCCCAAACCGGGATTTTGGTTCGCGAGCGTTACAAGTTTGTCCGGTCGGATGTCGATGTAGTCTGATGCAGAATGATTGGAGTCTACAAATGTAATCTTTTTGTGGAGTTGAAGTACGTCGTATGATTGTGTTCTATAGATGCTGAGTATGAGTTAGTTGGACCTAACGTATATTTGTGGAAGTTTTTGTAAAAAGTGATTTTTACGTCAGTTGTATCAGAATTATGAGGTTCCGGTAAAATTGTTTCCCGTGTGTTATGTGCGAGGATAGGGAATCCGGGTGCGGTCGTTTCAGATACTAAACCGACATAAACCAAATAGCATCATTTTAAAAACAGTCGTAATATTGTATGATGTTAAGTATTTTAGCATCAGTTTAACAAACGATGATTACTTTTACGTCAAATATTTGAGTCAATTTAAGTAAGTATAGTGATTCTTTTATGTGACACAAAACTTAAAAAGTTATCGTTTATATAACCTTTGTATAAACCTTTTTAATTAACTTTTTGTTATAATGGAAACAATTGCAAAATAAATAAATAAGATATCATCAAAGGAGAAAACATAAAAAGTTAAATGCGTCTCTAATGAAATTTCAGTCGGTTTATAAACTGAAGGCAAAAATTTTGTTTTAAAAAAACTTACGTCGTTTTAGATTGTAACGTAGATTAATATATAGACGTATTTCAATGTGTTTTTTTGTAGTCTTTGCTGATCAATTTAGTTTTTGACGTCGCATCAACCACTATATTCTCTCAATGATAGAAATTTGAATTACAAAACGAAAGATCAGATTGGTAGGTTTTTAAAAATAAAAGAAAGATGTAATAAAAATAAATAATAATAAATTTTTATTTTGCATTTTTTTTTAAATCATGATTGATCTTGCAATTCATCTTAAATTTCACTACAAAAAACGTGCCGATTAATGTCGGTTGTTATTAACCTTGAATGTTGATACTAAACTGGCATAAACCAAATAGCATCATTGTAAAACCCGTCGCAATAATGTATGATGTTAATTATTTTGGCATCAGTTTAACAAACAACGTTTCCTTTTACGTCAAATATTTGAGTCAATTAAAGTAAGTTTAGCGACTGCTTTATGTGACAAAAAACTTTAAAACTCAACTTATATATAAGCTATGCATATACCCCTTTTTTATTAAATTTTCTGTTATAAGGGAAAAGATTGCAAATAAATAAATAAATGAAAAAGAAATCAACAAAGGAGAAAACATAAAAAGTGAATTACTTCTCTAGTGAAATTTCAGTCACCAAATTCCATGTTTTAAAACAAATTTACGTCGGTTTAGATAGTGATGTAGATTAATCAACGTATTCCAAAGTGTTTTTTTTTTGTAGTGTTTACTGATCATTTATTATTTGTGACGCCGCGTCAACTGCTCTATTCTATCAACGATATGCTATAAATTTTAGTTGCGAAACGAAAGATTAAATTGGTAGGTTTTGAAAATAAACTAGGGACTGATCTGTACGTGCGAAGTTTTTTTTTGTTTTTTCCTATAAATTAATTAATGGGCCACAAGTATTGAATTGAATTTTAATAACGTAGGTAGGTTTGATTGTGTACATGTCCATTATCACTCTATCTTCCTTCCCAATAATCAGAGTTAGATAAATAAAAAAATAAAAAAAGACAAAAACGAATTAAGAAAATGAAACGGCTAATAGAGTTGTCTCCAAAACAAAAAATAAATTCGACCAAATTGATCTGATTAAGCCGATCATCTTTCAGACAATTTTGATTTTCCAGTTGGGAAACCCAGTTAAAGATCCATAATCAATCTGTCTTTTTGGATTCTTCGATTTCGACTTGAATGGATAAGTAAGGTAATAACTCGATCTGTTATTTCAATTTCCACCTTATAGTTCATAAATTGTTTAGATTTATCATTTACTTGTACTTTATGTATAAATATAGTATGGGTGTGGATCTTTAAGATATTGAATTGGATATGGTTCTTGTTCTACAGGTTTGAATCTTTTTTCCAAAATTGGTATTGAATTTTGTTGTTGCTTACATCGAATAAATGTTATGATTTCTATTGAAGTTTCTGTTATCCTAATTTGTTGCTTTTTTCTTAAAGATCAGGACAACAAATGAAGAATACTACATCAAAGATAAGAAACAAAACTCTTTCGATTTTTTTCAACGCCTCTAATTTGATCTGTAAAAATGCTATTGTTTAATTTTTATTGGTCAGAGTTAAATTTCTTTCAATAAGACGATCATTAGACACAACAACTGGACTGACGAATGAACTATAAGAAATGGAAATATTGGATTTCTTTTGCTTTGCAAGTAGATTCCGAATGAAAGATAAGAAACCGAATCAATGTTTACTTTAAGAAAGGTTGTATTTTTCATTTGAATAAAGTGTAATGTCAAATTTGTTTTTTTTTTGCTCAGGGTAATTTGGGTTTTAAGTAGGATTATTATACTTTCAAAATCGAAGTGGAGTTAAGAAGAAATCTATTCTATATCCTGGTAAGTTAATCAAGTTTGAAAAATTATTTTTTTAGCTTTCTGCTTTTTTTTCTATTTTATTTGATAGTTTAGGGTTGTGAACTACTTATTTACAGTAAGTAGTTTCTATTACCAATTTCTAAAAGTTTACCAAGTGTTAATTTAATATTTATACAAAATGAAATTTTTTAAATAGTATGGAACAGCAAGTTTATTAGTTCCATACTATTTAAAATTATTACAACAGAATCCACCTCGTGGAAAAAAGTTTGAGACTAAACCCACATCTGATACAGCATGTTTAGTTCAAACATAAAAATACCATACTAAATTATTACAACAGAATCCTTATTTTTTTTTTAAATCTTGTTAATTAACTATACCAATCCACGATACTCCTTCCAAACAAAGCTCTTGTGTAGTAACTTCTCCTCCTCACCATCCTTGAGAGTTTTTTCATCCGTTGTAAACATCCTATTATTATACCAGATATTGAAATATGCATTCGCAAATACGGTGAATTTTTAAACTATAGATTTATTCAATACGCATAAAAGAAAGAAAATAATTGTTACCTTCTTAAAAGTTTTCTTCTATCTTAAAGCGATTCATTTCAAATTCTGAAAAACTTCTTTGAATACCACATTTATTGTTTCCTTTTAAGGTTTTCTTCTTTATCCACAATCAAACCTTCAGTCATTTTCTAAAAGTAACTCTTGAAACTGCAACAAAAATCTGACCATGTGAAAAAACATGGCCTAGACAAATACAATCCAACATAATTCAAAGATTGTCCCTGATTTTTGTTAATAGTCATTACAAAAGCAACAACCAAGGTAACTGTCTTCGATGCATTTTGAAAAATAATTTAGTATCTGAAGAAGTACGCAATATCTTTGGAATGAGCACATTATCGCCTACTCTGTCTCCTTTAATCACAATAGCTTCCAAATCAAATCAGCCAAATGTGTGATCTGCAATCTTTTACCATTTATTAGCCCTCCTCTTGGATCTATATTCCTTAACAAACATTACTGTACAACCTATCTTCAATCTTGTTATATGATTTGGGACTCTAGATACCTTTAGACTATTTAAAAAAGCAGGGGTCAGCAATGGACTGTTTTCACACCGTTTGTCAATTGGTCTATCGAATCTGAACTTAGGTATGGCATTTTTTCACCTACAGACAAATAATAACGTGTATTTAAAATTTTAGGTATATTAGATATTTTCAAAGCCTAACATGAATTTTTAAAACAACAAATATAGTACTAACATTCTAGCTGATCAAGAATATACTTATTGATAATGCCAACATCCTCATTGGTGAGACATAAAATTGTTTTTTTTCTAAAGAACAAGGAATCTTTTTATCTTTCAAACACACTTAGAATTTCCATAAACCTCTCTACTTATTAATGACATAAACAAAATCGCATCATTTTAAAAAAATGTTGTAATATTGTATGACATTAAGTATTTTAGCATCAGTTTAACAAACGACGTTTACGTCAAATATTTAGTCAATTTACGTAAATTTAGCGTTTTATGTGACACAAAACTCAAAAAGTCATCGTTTATATAACTTGTGTATATCCCTTGTTTTAATTAACTTTCTTGTTATAATGGAAACAATTGCAAATAAATAAAAAAGATATCATAAAGCATAAAAAGTGAAATGTGTCTTTAATGAAATTTCAGTCGGTTTATAAACTGATGACGAATTTCTTATTATAAGAAAACTTACGTCGGTTTAGATTGTGACGTAGATTAATCAACGTTTTCCAATGTGTTTTTTTGTAGTGTTTGATAATCAATTTATTTTGTGATATCGCATCAATCGCTCTATTCTATCAATGATATTCTAAAAATTTGAATTACAAAACGAAAGATCAAATTGGTAGGTTTTTAAAAATAAATGAAGATGTAATAATAAATAATAATGAATTTTTATTTTGCAATTTTTGTTAGAACATGATCGATATTGCAATTCATCTTAAATCTCACTAGAAAAAATGTGTCGATTAACGTTGGTTGTTATTGACCTTGAACGTTGATACTAAACCGATATAAACAAAATAGCATCATTTTAAAACTCGTCGTAATAATGTATGACGTTAATTATTTTAGCATCAGTTTAACAAGCGACATTTACTTTTACGTCAAATATTTGAGTCAATTTAAGCAAGTTTAACAACTTCTTTATGTGACAAAAAACTTATAAAGTCATCTTTTACATAACCTACATATATCCCTTTTTGAAAAGTAACTTTCTTGCTAAAATGTAAACAATTTCAAATAAATGGAAAATATATCATCAAAGGAGAAAACATAAAAAGTTGAATACGTCCCTAATATATTTCAGTCGGTTTGTAAACCGACAGAAATTTCCTTTTTAAAAAAATTATTTTTATGTGACAACCCGTCCCGTGAACTCCATTAGCCTACTCGCTAGCTTGCCCCCATAGATCCCAAGCTGGTCCTGCAAAGCAACGATCCTAACTTCTCACTATGAATAGGAACTATTCATCCAAATCCACCAGTAAGTTATTAGTGCGTCAGGCGTTCCTCGAACCCTGGTCTCCACCTTTTAACAACATTCCCACAGGACAAGCTGTCACCAATTGTTCTGCAAGCTAGCGGGTAGGCTAGTGGGGTTCACGGGACGGGTTGTCATAAGTTGCAACTATTCATTGTAGAGTTGTGTTTATTCGAATATTCGTATCTTTTGAAATCTATTTGTTTGAACTGTTTTCATTTTTTTGCCATGACACAAAATAATATAAAGTTTTAATATCAACAGTTTTTACAGCTTTCTAAATTATTCTCTAGCATTCATTCTTTTAAAAGTAAAGAAACTCTTCCAATTCTTGATTTAACAACAGATTTTTGGAATGATGAATTTAAATTACAACTTTTAGTTAATTTTAAATATAAAAATTTAATGTCTATATATAATAGCAATCCGAATAAATGCCACCAAAAGTTGTGTTTTATCAACCGTACCTTTTGGATATTTTTTTTAAAAATCTGTAGAAAAATTAAATTGTGTGTTTTACAAAAAGCTGTGATTGTTCATTATAACGGTTTTTTTGTAACTGTTCACAGTAAAGTTGTGTTTATTCGAATATTCATATCTTTTGAAATCTAGATATATTCATCTTTTTGAACTGTTTTTTTTTTTTTTTTTGTCATGACACAAAATAATATAAAATTTCAATATCAACAGTTTTTACAGCTTTCTAAATTATTCTCTGGTATTCATTCTTTTAAAAGTAAAAATATTTTTCCAATTCTTGATTTAACAAAAGATTTTTCGAATGACGAAACTAATTTACAACTTTTAGTTAATTTTAAATATAATATTTTCATGATAATACCTAGAGTTTTTTTCAAGGGTTAGATGGATTATATAGTAAGTTTTTGAATTTGACTTCTCAATATGATAAGAAATATGTATTTTATTTAAAAACAGTTTATATGGGTTATTAGGTGAAATCAAGTGCACACACAATATTTGCGATTTTTCGTAGCACCTTTTCATAACTTTTTTCATTTAATTCAAACGGTTGTATCTGTTCATTGTAAAGTTGTGTCTTTTCACTATATTTTATTTATATCTTTTCATCACAACTTTTCGGTCTAATAGGTGTGTCTATTTAAATAGTCATGTCTTTTAAAGTCTCTTTATATTTGTCTCTTCATCAGTAACTAACAAGTTCGTTGAAACAAATTTTCCATTTTATGTTGAATCTAAATAATTAAATATTAATATCTAATATTCAACGTGATTCTATAATCTAACTAAAATTTTATAAATGATTATAGCGATAGAAAAATTTAATACAACTTAATATAGAATTTACAGTTGCGTCTATTTTTATCGTAAGTTTTTGTTAAAAAAATAGTTTAATATTTGAAAATAAGAATAACAATCTGAATAAATACGAACAACAGTTGCAACTTTGCTTAGTATTTTTTTTGTAAGAAAATTGTTTTATTCTTTTTTTTAAAACTCAAACAGTTGTATCTTTTCATTTTAGAGTTATGTCTTTTCACTATATTTAATTCATATTTTTTCATCACAACTTTTCGTTCTAATAGGTGTGTCTATTTAAATAGTCATGTCTTTTGAACTTTCTATATATTTGTCTTTTCATCAATAACTAACAAATCATTGTTCGTTGAAACAAATTTTCCGTTTTGTGTTAATTCTAAATAATTTGAATATTAATATCTAATATTCAACGTTATTCTATAATCTAACTAAATTTTTAGAAATAATTATAGCAATATAGAAATTTAATAAAACTGAATAACAACATGTCCCGTTGACCCCACTAGCCACCACTAGCTTGCCCCTATAGGCCCCAAGCTGGCCCTGCAGGACATCGATCCTAATCCCTCACCGTGGAAAGGAACTTACATCCAAATCCACCAATAGGTTATTAGTGTGCCAAACATTCCTCGAGAAACGTCTGGCGCACCAATAACCTACTGGTAGATAGTTCCTATAATATAAAATTATATTAATATTCAAATTTATATTATTTTGTTTTTAATTATAATTATTTAATATAAAATTATATTTACTCATTACAACCATTAGTTCAATATTCTCATTTATGATCACTTTGTCATAATGATTTTTTTAATTATAGCTTTACCATAATTCTTCATTAAAAATCTTATATTTATAATACTTTAAACAATATTTTTTTGCAAAGTTGCATCTATTCTACATATTATTTTTTGTTAAAAGTTTTCATTTTGATGGTTGTGTTTTTAGTAACAATTTATGTTTAATTTATGTATACAACTATTTTATTACATTCAAATGATTTCATAATGTATAATTTTAAGTTTTAATTTTTATTTAATTTTTTCTAAAATACTTGATTTTATAATGTATAATTTTAAGTTTTAAATTTTATTTAATTTTTTCTAAAATACTTCTCCGTGACATCGCGGGGGTTATGAGTCCTAGTAATAATAATAATGATAGTTTGTTTTGGCAATTTTGTTTGAGATCTTGATAAAATTTGCTGATCAATTTGTTTTGTGTTAGCCGCTCTAGTGTATCGACGGCGGAGGTGGATTAAAAAAGGGTTTTGAGAATTCTGTCCAAATTCAACTTATCTATTATTGAATCGGTGATGGGTTCCTAAAGATTTCAAAAAATGAGGACAAAGTTTTCTCGTATTCCTCTCTCTCTCTGTTTCAGTTTCTCTTTGTGGCCGGAGAATTATAGAGTCGATGGCATTAGCATTGACCCGGAGCACTAAAATCACAAAAGCCTAGTGCTCCAAGATCAATGTTTTCATAAGATGTCTCCAACCTTTGGTTACATATCTCTCTTTTTGTTGTTTCACCTCTCACAGTTTCACAAGGCTTATCGAATTATTTCTTAGAATTGTCTAAACCGTTTTGAAATATAAGAAAGAGAGTATTATAAAGAGCCATCATGAGACTAAGCACAGATTTATCGAATCTTTCCTTTGCGATGTAACTTTTTTATTCATAGCAAACCAGGTTCACAACATCATCTTACAAGTACTTCGCATACGTTTCTGTTTATATTACAGGACGTACAGAGGAAGTTTATTCAAAACTTAGTACAAATTCTAGAACTGGAGATTTGTGCAATCACTTAACTCGAACTGGAACGAGCTTGAGAGGTACTTTCTTGACGACTGTAAGGGTACCAGCTTCTTCTTTATCGATGTCTTTATGTGTCATACCATCAGGTGCTCTCCAATCGAAGTAGTAAAGTAAGTTCAATAGTCCCAATTCCACAGTAGCTACCCCCATTGCTATACCGGGACATATCCTTCGACCAGACCCAAACGGTAAGAGCTCGAAATGTCTTCCTTTATAATCCACAGGGCTATCCATAAACCTCTCGGGGTTAAACTCTCCCGGGTTTGTCCAGTATTTCGGATCTCTCCCTATCGCCCAAGCGTTCACCAAGATCTGTCTCTTTGGAGGAATATCATAGCCTTGGACCTTGATGTGAGCCATTGTTTCCCTTGGGAGCAGAAGAGGAGCAGCTGGGTGTAATCTGAATGTTTCCTTGATCACAATGTTCAAGAAAGGAACTTTGTCGAGATCTTCTTCGGTGATTCTCTCCTTATTGTTTCCCAGACGGTCTCGGATCTCCCTTTGAACTTTCTTCATGACTTGCGGGGTTTTAACGAGTTCCGTCATTGCCCATATCATGGTAATAGCTCCTGTTTCTACCCCTCCTAGTAATATATTCTGGCAAGCAGAAAAAAATAATTGTAAATATGCAGATTCAGTTTCTATGCAAATGTGTTGAAACAGATCTTGTGTTTTTTTTTTACCGTTAGTAATGCCTTGATGTGATCTAACGTGAGGGTCAAGGCATCATCTTCGCCTTGTTTATTCATCACATCCAACATAACATCGACAATATCTCTGTGATCTTTTGATATTTTTCCAGGATGTAAATGATCATCGATCACACCTTGAAACAGAGTATCGAGCTTGACGAAAACATCTTTGAGCCTCTTGTGTTGCCCGGAAATACAGTCAACGAGCCATCCAAGTCCAGCAATAGGAAAGAAATCAGAGCAAGTGAAACTTCTCTGAGCTCTCTCGGCTTCAAACACAAGCTCTTCGACCTTGTCTTTATCGATAAACTCACACTCGTGGAACCTTTTCCCATAAGCTACTCTGAACAGGATACTCGCGGTTAGCCAGAAAAGGGTTTTGCTCATATCGACTGGAGATCGATCCACCGCTGATTCCGACAGTTTCGTGATAAGAAAGTTACATTCTTCCTCTCTGATGTACCCGGAAGACTGAACCTTTTTCAAACTTAAAAGCTCACGCACAAAGAACTTGCGCCGCTCCTTCCACTCGTCACCGTATGGTGTAAAAGCCACATCTTTAAAACCCCGAGAGGTTAGCCTCGGACCAACAAGCTTAGGTCTGCTGCAACAGTCTAGGTCATGAGTTCGTAACACCTCTTCAGCTGCTTCTCTCGATGAGATAACAGTTACAGGGACAAACCCTAAGTGAAGAAGCATAACGTGTCCTGTTCTTTCGGCTAGACGTTGAAATAACTTGTGAGGCAATTCTCCAACTTGGTGTAAGTTTCCGATAACTGGTAACGTTGGAGGGCTAGGAGGAAGGTTCCATTTAGAGCGTTTGTTCTTCTTGCTGATAAAGATCAACGAAGCGAAGGTGATGATTAAAAGACAGAGCAAAGAGACTACCATTTTTTTTTGTTTCTTTTGTTAGACAGAAAAATGAAACTGATATGCTCTATGTATATTAATAGTAGTCACACCGCTTACATTTTAATTAGATTTTTGTTTTTTTCTATCATATGTTAATATATTACAAAGTAGGAATCCTATGAAGCTAAAGTAAATATAACATATACTACATAATTATAATCTGTACCAAAATCTTTATTATGATAAAATAAAAAAAAGTTGAACATGATTAATAATAAAAAACTATAATATATAGTTTATAGTAAAACACAAATAATTACTCATATTGAGATATTAAATTCATGCATTTTAGTATGGAATTTAAAAGTCACATGTTACAAAATTTTCTTGTTAAGTTATTGTTTTTTAATATTTAAATTATATTATATAATATGTATTATAATACTAACAAAAAATATTTTCATCAGATAACTATGAATAATGTATAAAATTATATATGTAGATTATGGATAAGGTACATACATAATTCACAATTTTTGTAACTATCTAGATAATACATATGTTGTAAAAAAGGGAATTGAACTAAAAATTAATAAATGAGTGAAAACAAAAGTCTCTCCCACTCCACTAAATTAAAATAAAAAATAAGTAAAAGGAAAATAAATAAATAAATATGTAGAGAGAAAGACTCAAACCTACAACATATGTATTAATTAAACAAATACACAACCAACTGACCAAAGCAAATTTCTAGTACATATACTTCTACAATTGCTTTTATCATTTATCATTGGTGGTCTAAAATAGATGTTTTGGCTGTCTTATGAGCGGACCGGGCCTGTGTACACTTTAAAGATAAAAAAACAGAAAGATTTATTAACGATTTGTGTCCATCACTGATAGTTTGCATGGTTGTATAGTGTCTTTATTAATTTTTGCTCCACAAACACATTAATTGTAAAAAATAGAATGAAAATTTTAAAACTACCCTATATGGTCATGTGGTCCATATGATATCTACTAAAAAATAAACTCTTTAAATTTTTCTCTATTGACAAAATTTCATTTAAACCATAATCGGGCTACAAAGATACAATAATCTAAATTAATGTATTATTCTTTGATGAGCTGATAAGGATGTCTGGTTTGACTGCGGTTCCTTTATTACTATTGCAGAGCAGAGGTTTAGATTACATATTAAGTACGTAATCTAAACCTCCCTTTTGTCTGGTTAGAGTACATATATCACAAATTTTGGAAATCAAAAGACCAAAAAAATTAGGGGTGGACATTTTCGGTTTATGTTTGGGTTCGGTTCGATTTGGTTTATTCGGTTTTGGTAAAACTCTAACCAGACTCAACCGAAATTAGTTTGGTTTAGTTTGTGTTCGGATCGGTTTATGTTTGGTTTGGTTTGGTTCAGTTTGGTTTTAGTTTTGTTCGGTTTTAATTCGGTTTATAAATCAAATAATGTAACAAAACAAATTTGATTATGGTTTTATAATAGTTAATTAATCAAAAAAATTTGAAAAGCTAGAAAAATAAAATTAATACCTAATATTAAATATAATTAAATCTATATTTATATTTAATTAATTTTATTAGAAAAGTTAAAATAAAGTAAAATAGAAACCAAATGCAAGTATTAATAGGTAAGATCACATATTTATAATTTTAATAAGATTATTAATTTAACTTAATAAACACATTGGGTTATTGGTTCGGTTCGGTTTTAAACTGAACCGAACCGAACCATTTGGGTTGAGAAAAAACCTAACAACATGGTTGAAGTATAGGATTGGGTTTGGTTTGGGTCGGTTTGAATTCGGTTGGTTCGGTTTGGTTTGATTTGTTTCACTTTAAATGCCCACCCCTAAAAAATATATTAAACATGAGATCCAACACTTCCCTTTATACTTGGTAAACTTAAAAATACTCCAAATATGACACAAAACTACTAAAACAAAATAAAAAAAAAATCTAAAACTCGGTATCACGCAAAAATAAAGAACTCGACTTAAATTCGGCAGTCGGTAAAAAGGTTTATGTGCACTTGTTGAAAGACAATCAGTCGACATTTGTTGAACAAGTGCACACAAACCTATTTACCGACTGCCAAGTTTCGGTCAAGTTCTTTTATAACCATTTTAACAATCTTATTCAATGAGTTATATTTTATTATAAATATTGTTATGTAGTTTAAAATTCGGTATCACATAAAAATGAAAAAACTCTATTGAAATTCGGCGGTCGGCACATAGGTTTGTGTGCACTTATTGAAAGACAATTAGTTGACACTTGTTGAACAAATACACACAAACTTATGTACCGACTGCCGAGTTTCGGTCAAGTTCTTTTATAACCATCTTAACAATCTTATTCAATGAGTTATATTTTATTAGAAATATTGTTATGTTGTTTTTTTGCCATATACATTTTTTACCACTAATGTTTTTAAATCATAAGTTTTCTATTTAACATAGATATTTTAAAAATCTCTATAAATAATGACGATATAGTTTATTTAAATATTTTATAATTTACATAATATTCAAACATTTGCATTCATTGTCACAATAATATCATATATAAACGCAATCAAATAAGAAAAATTCGAAAAAATATTTTTTGAAAATCATGGAAGCTCATAACCTTTGGAGCTATACTCCACTTACTAAAAGTTGGGGTTATGGCTCTGATTGGTATCACTAATTAAGATCGTTTGCAAACGAACCACTCCTATGATTACTAATCAACATATCGTTTGGAGATAGTGGTTGGAGATCTTGGTTAAAAATCTTGGTTGGAAAAGATGGTTAAACCTTACTTTTGGTGGTTACAAACACCAACTTGAGTCACTCCATGAAACCAACGTTGATGAGGTTTAAAAGTTATATAGCTTTTATTTTGGCATTTTGTTGTTTGTTTTTGGTATTGAATTATTTTTATCTCACAAAATAAAGAAAAGTAGTGAATATAATCTAATTTTACTCATAAATTTCAGGATTTTTTTAACCTTTTTTTAAAAAAAAAAAAAAACACTATTGAGAAGAAACATCAATGAAAATTTTCTCTCTTTCTCTTATATATGTGTGCATCTTACAACACCATGTCTTAATACAAGTTTTCTTCGTATACAAAAAAAAAAACAGTTTCATTTTGCTCCAAAAATAGTTCTTGTTACACAATCAATGTTTTAAGTCCATCCATTATGACTTCCGAGCATCGTCCAGAATCATCACGTGGGAGATCATCACGTTCAAGATCATCTGTTTCGAACCGTGGTCCAGTAAGTATCGATTGCATTGTAGATTGGATGCATAAAAATTTAATTTAACTATGTTCATATTTCATATTATAAATTAAATAATAATTTATTATTTTAAATTTTCATTTTCCAACTAAAGTAGTTTAATTATTTACTAATTATTATGATTTATACATTCAACCACTTCAATGGTACCTATCAAACTAAATACTCAACCGTTCTTTTTATTCATACTATTTTTTCTTTATGTTATCTTTAACCGCTGTTTTTTTAATCGCCTTTTCTATAACCGCTCCTAATTTTTTAACCGTCTCGTTTAAACATGGTTACCAATCAGATCCTATATCTTTTCTACATATACTTCTTCTTTATTACAATAATTTTAAGATTAGTTCAACTGGAGCTGGAACTGGATTATGTTTTCAGACTTGGTTTATAGCTTGATTTATCCGGTTATGATAAACCGGCTATTTGTGTTTTTTGTCACATTGAAATTTTAATTTATCACAGGGGTATAATTATAAAACCAACAAAAAACAAGAAATTAGAGTGTTTCCGCGAGAGAGAAACCCTAGCCTCGCCTCGCCTTCCGCTCGCCACATCTCCGCCGTATGTAAGCTAAACCAACCCTACCACTCATCTCATCACCGCATTTCGAACTTCTTAACCAAATCGTTCGCAACCTTGGCCGATCAAGCCGCGCGATCAGAGTTCTAGGTTTAGAAACTTGGATTCAGGGTTTTGATCCATTCACCATGCCGAGACATAACGCTGAAGAAGCAGATGTATGTTTAAGATGTGGAGAACTTGGACATGACATGATCTTGTGCAAGTATGATTACACTCAGGAAGATTTGAAGGTAAAGTTTTGTTATTTTCTCATTCTTGTTTAAAAATTTTCATTCAAAAAGAGGCAACTGATCATGACCATAGTTGGACTTTAACCAGGATATCAAATGCTATGTATGTAAAAGCTTAGGCCATCTCTGTTGTATCGAGCCTTGTCATTCACCGTCATGGACTTTATCTTGCTACAGATGTGGTCAACTGGGTCATACTGGACTGGTAAGTTGTTGAGATTTTGATTTGGAATCATCTACACTGCTTATTGAGTTCGAGCCTCTAGAACAGGATTGATCTTAGAATTTTGATCTCTAGGCATGTGGTAGACACTACGATGATTCTGTCAGTCCATCATGCTTTAAGTGTGCGGGAGAAGGGCGTTCTAAGTGTCACTGCCCTGATTCTTCCAGCATATGCAGTAGGGAAGAAGGGCATTTCTCACGTGAATGCCCGAATCCTTCATCGAGCATTAGCGAGTCAAAGAACAGAGAGGCTCACCGTTTATGCTACAAATGTAAAGGAAGAGGACTTATGCTCGTGAATGCCCCATTTCTTCACTTGTATAGGCTCCGTATCTCTCTCCGCATTTGGGTTCTTTGAGCTCTTCACGATCTTTTCCTTTCTCTCATGTTATTCACTTATCTAAAGTACCAATTTTTTTTCTTTGTTTTGTTTCAGGATAAGTGGGATATATATATGGCATCTAATAAGAAACTTCCACTTATTATTGCAGTGCATCGACCAATTACTAGTCATTTTTTGGTTTGGTGAACTAGACAAAATATCTGGATACAGTATCAAGACACAGTATCTGGACGCAACATCTAGATGATGTTCGTTTGTGTTATTGGTTCATAGTATCTGGACGCAACATCTAGATGATGTTCGTTTGTGTTATTGGTTCATGTGTCCATAAATTTTATCTCGATTCAATTATGTTTGTTTTGTAATTTTATATCTGTATCTGGATACAATATATGTAAAATATCAAAAAACTTTTTATTTAATGTTGAATATGTTTTAGTGGTTTAAATTGACTTATGTTTTTTTTCCTTATTTTCATATATATTAAATAAATATTTAAAAATGAGATTTTGTGTTTTTGGTAGAAAAACAAATTTTGCAGTTTTGGCGGGAAAACAAGATTTTACGAATTTGGCGAGAAAATAGAAAAACGTAATTTTGCGGTTTGGCGGAAAAAGAGATTTTGTGGTTTTGGTGGAAAACGAGATTTTGCGGTTTTGGCGGGAAAACGTAATTTTGCGGTTTTGGCGGGAAAACAAGATTTTGCGAGTTTGGTGGGAAAATGAGATTTTGCAGTTTTACGGGAAAACGAGATTTAGCGGTTTTGGCGGGAAAACAAGATTTTGCAGTTTTTACGGGATAACAAGATTTTGCGGTTTTGGCGGAAAAACGAGACTTTGCAAGTTTGGCGGGAAACGTAACTTTGCGGTTTTGACGGAAAAACGTAATTTTGCGGTTTTGGCGGGAAAGCAAAATTTTGCAGTTTTGGCGGGAAAACGAGTTTTCATGTTTTTGTGTGTTTTTTTGTAGGAAAACGAGTTTTGCGGTTTGACGGGAAAAGCGAAATTTTGCGGTTTTGGCGGGAAAATGAGATTTTGCGGTTTTAGATAAAAATGAGATTTTGCAAGTTGGTGGATGAAGAATTGGAATTTTAGAATTGTATGTATATTAGAATTGAGAAAAAATATTTTGCAGTTATTTAATTAAAATAGGGGTATTTTTGACTTTTACAATTTATAAATTCCAAACTCTCTAAAAAATCTTATCCAGAAATTCAGTTTTTTTTGGATGAGTTTTTAAAATGTATTGTATCCAGATGAGTTCCTAATTATTACTAAACGAATAACAATAAGTATTTGCATCCAGATATTGCATCTGGTTCACGAAACGAACGTGACCTGACTCGTTTAGGTCATCTTCATTGGTGGTATTTAGATGGAGATGGTAAAGTTGTTTAACAAAAACAAAGAATTTAATTATGCAAAAAGTGAATGAAAATGTTAACGATCGGTGTTTACAGGAGGAGTTTTAGGATCGTTAAGGACCCTGTGCGTGTCACCTTCTCATTGGATGAGGGGAAAATAAGTTTTTTTTTTTGTTTTTTTTTGTTACTCTCGCTCTTTTCCCGACTCTCTCTATTTGGCTAGTGTCGAGGGAAGAAATCAAATCGGAACACTCCACCGGCAACATCGGTTCATCAAATCCGTCTGTTGATCTAAGTCGTCGCTATCATCATCTTCGTGGTTTAGGGTTGCTCAAATCAGTCGTTATCATCAAATCTGTGGTTAAATGATGCTTCAATCTGTTTATATTGGTAAGAATCTCATGATGAATTAGGTTTTTTGATGTGATAAGAAATTAGGGTTAAACGAATTGGGAATTTATGTAAACAAAGTTAGGCTCCTAGGTTGTTTAATCGATTGAGAATTGATAATTGATCTGTTTGTATTCTCAGCCTGTTCCTACTCCGAGTGGGAATTGATGCTATTGAAGATGATGTTATTGAATCATCTACGATGTTCGAGTTTGTCGATGATAAGGTGTTGCGTTTGTTTTACGTCTTATGTAACTTATCACTGCATACTGAATATTTTGTTAGGTGGAGACCATTGTAATCAAAGCTATAGGAAAGCTTGATGATCTTGACGAAGAGCTTAACACTTACTCAACGGGGCTTCCTGAATTGTACAATTTGCATTTTCCTGAGCTCGCTAAGATCGTACATGACAAAATCCAATATGTCAAGGCTGTAAAGCTAATGGGGAATCGGATTAACGCACCAAAGCTAGACTTCTCTGAGGTTATAACTTGTTTACCACTCTCTTTTGTCTTTTATTTGTCCGGGTTTGATACTTATTGAATGCTTACCTATGGAGAGCTTTGAATGGTTTTCTTGTTTAGTTATGGTACAGCAATCCAGACTCTTCTTCAACTTAAATACTCAGAGCCTCAGATTCTCAAAAAGTTTTGCGGGTTGGAAGGAGCATTAGAGAGAATGAAGCTGCAGCTGGAGGAATCAATGGCGGATGAATACAAGAGAGACTATGCTGCAGATGTGGAGAGCCTTCGTGGTGAAGTGGAACTGATCGTCTACCAAAAGCTAGGACTTTTATGAACCATGATCAGTAAGAAAGCAACTCCCTGTGCTTTAATTTCTGGTTGGAAAACCTTTAGCTTTAGCAGTTGTAGACAAATCTAACTGTCTTAAAGATAGAGTTGAAGATGTGTAACTTAGGCGGAGCTTACTGATCCATTCAATTTTGCATGTTATTGCCTTGACTTAAGAGGTTTTCTTCCCCTCGTCTAGTTTCATATAGTGTTTGCAATGTTTTATCTTTTATGTATAGAATAAACTTCCACTATTTGTTTGATTCGTGTTCCATGTTAAATGAAAGAGTTGCAGACACGTCAAACGTACATACTTTAGTGATCATGTCAAAGCCTACATTTTTCTTTCTGGCAAAGATCATGCTCTTGTCGTTTGTAATCACCGTAGTGATATTGATTGGCTTATAGGATGGGTTCTGGCTCAGGTACATAATTTAATCATACAGTTTCATCTATCTTCTTTTTTATGTTTTTTGTTTGAATCCATAAACAGGTCATATATGATGTTTACAAAATTTAAAAATTTGAACGAAATTCATTATACTATAATAATTTCCAGAATAAAAAAATTAATTTAAGGATCCCAATTTTATGTACTACCAATGGATCCACAAAATTGTAAAGTTTCTTAAGTGGTTAACTTCACTTTTATTCAAAATTTACAATTAAAATTTTTTTAAGCAACTTAGCTAACAACCAACCAATGGAGAGATTATAAGTCTTTTTCCAATTTAGATAGTATCAATTTGTATATCTCTCTGTCAATAAGTTTAGGGATCCTGCATTCTGTAATTGCAGTTTAAGCAAGGTGTGTGGAATAGCATCTGGAACAGCTCTTGGGTGGTTACTTCTCATAACTTTGTAGGTTGCTGTAGTTTTTCTTGTCTGTATCGTCTTTGTTCTGTCTCTTTTGTAAATGACCTTTGGATGTTAATAGAAATCCATCTGTCCACAAAAAAAAAAAGTATTTTTGAGCGTTCTAAAAGCTCTTCATTTTTGCTGATGTTTTTTTTGTTGCTGCCATCTTATCCATAACCAAAAAAACAGTACAATTACAATAAAGTGCTGAGGAAAAGTAAAAAACCGAATAAACCATAAATAAAACAGCTTTTGCTTTTGCCTAAATCCGTTTGCAAAAGAATCCAAAAACAATATAGGAAAACAGAGTCATCAAAACCAACAAAAAAAATTGAAAATGAAACAATAAACTTCGAAGTGGACTTATTGCCAAAATACAAAGCAGAGTACAGTAAATATCATAAGCAGAAGTGACAGATAGAAGAAACTCGGAATTATTATTGTCTTCATTGCTTGTTTATTAGGAACATAGATCGATCACTCACTCTTCTTCCTCCGCCTCTTCAAGCCAATTCACAAATGGCTCTAAGCTTTTCACAAAGGTTTGCCTGCAACATTCATCACAAGAAAACATCACGATGAACTTTTTAGTTACAACTTACAATAATAAAGCTTCCCATTATGTCATCGAACCAAGTACATACCTGCCCTTTGAGTTGGTTCCTTTACGGAACCAGTGGAGAATGGTGTCTTCAGCGAGGACATCGAGTTCATAGAGCGACCTCACTACTTCTGGGAAAACTTTCATAAGCTTTGCATCCTCGTAGCATTGCATTTGAACTTTGTACATCAGTTCCAGCTCTAGCTTTCCGCTGCTGCAGAAGGTGTTCAGAAGCGGAGCCCATGTTTTCACCTACACAGGTAAAAAATCAAGAGATAAAGTGACCATAAGGGATCACATATTATTTCAAGGCTAATAAGACATCAAAAGCGATTAGCCCTAATGATTTCATTATTCACGACTCCCACTTCTCTTTTATTCATGACTACCAACCAACTAAAAATTAGCACAAAGCCATTTGCAGTTTGTGGAATAACACACTATACGAAGCTTTTATATAACATGATAAGTATGAATTGAATGACTGGGTTCTCTTATCCATAGAATCTTACCTGGCGCAGAACAGTGTTAGCATTTTGCTGCTGATTTTTTCCAGACCACTGAACAGCATCCATTAAACCATCCCAAACAACACGTACAACCTCAATGTCAGGCAGCTTAGCATCTTTGATCTGTTGCTTCACAGATTCAATGACTTCGTCTACATTACTCTCCTCCTCTGTGACCTTGCTTGTTAGAACGGTTTTGATTTCCCTCAGTTTCACCTCAAACATTTTCTTTGAATGGTACTCCACTAGATCGGTCAATCCCTCATTTCTAAAAATCCAAGAGGTAAACACGTTATTTCAATTCATTGTACTAAATACAGAAAACAAAAAAATCGCAGACATAGAATGTAAAGGCAGACGAAAGAGGATAGCATTAGCAGCAGCATCTGTACAATATGCTTGATGAATGAATAGATTAATTGCGATAGCTGAAAAACAAAATCACATTACTCTAGACATATAGTAGTCAGATTAATGAATAGATCATTTAAAATAGTTGAGTTACTGACGAACAAAATCATTCATACTTTCTTAGTTAGGTAGCTAAACAGAATGATGTACAATTTTACATGCATTTCTACTAAATAATTCTGGACAATGACACCGATTTTATATATTCATGCAGTTTTTCCACCATGTAATTAACTTCAACAAATCAAATTTGGGAAATGCATGCAATGCAATCAGAGCTAAAGAAGTATCAACATGTTACCAACGAGGGAGTGTTATATAACTGAATGAAACTCACGTGAAATGCTCTGCAAAACTTTCAGCAGATCGCCTTACAGGTGGTAGGAAATCCATAAGGTTGTCTTCCATCTTGCCACGCCTCAGAATAGAGATCAAGTCTTCAAGACTGTTCTCAACCAAATACTCCTTGAAGAAGTCTGTTACAAAAGTGAGCACTATCCCTTTGGCAACGAGATTATCCTTGAGTAATGGCTGGAAGACAGTTTCTGGAGGTAATCCTGAGAGCTTCTGGGAAAAGGCAAGTGCTGTGAAGATAGCAAGCTTCTTCCTTTCATTTTCCTCAAAAAGCTCCAGTGACTGCAGGAATCTCCGAGTAACATTTTCAAGGTTTTTTATGAGGAAAGGCTTCCTCCGCAGAATTTTCTGTATATAGACTACAGATGGTAAAATGGCTTCCCGCTTGGGTTCACAGTCAATTACAGAGTACGTATGGCGTTCTCCTTCATCAGATTTCACTGTTCCAGGTTGCGTGCGTCCTCCTATGAATATAACCTTAAACACAAGCTATCTCAATCAAAACTCATTTAAAAAAAAAAAAAAACAGACAAAACCAGCAGCAGACATAAGAAATAATAAAACAAACATCCCACGAATAGAAGAAAACAGAACCACCATAACAAGAAAAGAAAAAACCAGGAAGATCTTTACAGGCGCCATTAACAAATTTTACACATATGCTTCCATACAAGTGGACATCAGAATCACAAAACAAGACAATGTTTGATTCTAGTATCATGAGCCCCTCTTGTCAAAGAGACAAGAAGTTGTTATGCACATGATGTGATCAAATACACAAGTTACTCTTAGGCTTAGCAAGACACTGGAAACAGGGGAATAGGACTACACCATCAATGTCAAAATTAAAGATTATAGTAAGAAAAAGGTTTATAGGAAAAAAGATCACCAAGGAAATGTCCAGAAAGATTTGTTTGTAAACTTACCTCAAAGAAGATGTCACCATATCTTGTGAAATTAAGATCTGATGATTCAATACTTTTGGCAACAAGTTCCTAAACCAATCAAACAAGAGCTATAAGCTTATAGAGCAAACACATGCAACAACAAGTAGGACATCAAAATCTGGACAGGAAACAGCAAAACATACCAGATCACCAGCATTATCCAGGTAAATCTGGACCACTGCATCAGAGAAGGCTGCAGGGTCCAGAGGAGCAGCAATATTCCGTTTGCGGGTCTTAATCCGCGTACCTCTGCTCGTACAAACAAAGAATATATAACTAAGAACAACTTTTAAACATACATGTTATCCAAAGAAAGAAAATGCTAAAAACTCAGCAGTAAAAGATAAAAACTACAAATAAAACCGCACAATAGTCAAACTAATAACTTAAAACACTTAAAACTCTAACTAAAGGAAAAGATTCACTAGTTGAAAAAAAAAACCAACTTCAACCTTAATTGTAAATAAAATACTACTATAATTCAAACAAAGAGCAATCATATCCCTCAAACAAGAACAACACACACGAGTCAGAACTTATCCTATAAAAAAACTCGAAAAGAAGAGAAATGACTAACCCGAGAGTGGGTTTCTCCTTCGAGCTGCAGGACAAACAAAAGGAAACAGATTAGCAAGTTGTTCAGGGTGAAATAACCAAGTGCAAATGCAAGAAAAGAGAACACAATCTTTGTTAAAAAAAAAAACATGATAAAGAAAACGAAATTATGTTATTCCAATCATAAGAAACCCTAGAAATCGAAAAACACACACACACACACATTTCGCAAACATGAACCATTCCCACAGATTAACATTGAACGGAAAACATTGATTCATAAACGAACACAGTCTAATTCAATTCCATATTCTAAAGAATAACCCAAATCGGCGGCGAATCCGATATTTCACAAATCCCAAAACATCTTTAAATCGAATTCAATCAACCCGCAGTGGAGTTTCATCCACCAAATGTAGAAACATCAAAACCAAAAAAGAAAACAATAACCGAAGAACGAATTCAAGATTTTCGCCATTAGAGAAGAGATAAATCCATTATACAGAGCGAGGAAAGAAAGAGATGTTGCGGGAGTGAGGAATCTTACCTCATAAACCAAGATCAAAGAAGAGATGAGCCTTTGACTCTTGTGGATCTGAGAGCTTTTTGTTCGAAGCTCAAAAAAAAAAAAAAAAGGTATCTGAGAGTGAAGAGAGAGAGAGAGAGAGAGAGAGATAAAATCAGAAAAGCAGCTGAAGTAGGAGGAAGAGGCAATGCTGTGTATATAAAAAGCCTTCTGTCTCGACGCTCTCTCTGTAAGTAGAGATAACACCGTGAATATCTAAAAGACGTATTTACCCCTTTCTCACATCACCCAAAAATATCTTACTCAGTGACTACTACCTAAAAGGCTGAAACCCAACCGAGTCTGACCAGAACAAATTAAATTCGGTTCTATACACTGAATAACCGAATGCCCAAAACCTATATACCAAATGGTTCGTAACCGTTTGGCTTCTTAAAACCCGGTACACGGAAAAATTGCCAAGAAATAATCTCCCAACAGGTTCAGTTTAAGCGTTTAACCCAAAATACATGCTGACCCCAAGTTATACGTCATTCGTTCTACTTGTATAGTTGTCACTTGTTAGTTATGGTTCGATTCCATCCAGAGCCGGCCAGAACTACAACCAGAGCAAGCAGGTGCTTGCGGCCGTCAGCCAATATCTAGTCATTAATCGATTTTTTTTTGTGGAGTTCTCTTAGTTTGATGGTAAAATTAGTTAATTTTTAACTACATGTACCAGGGTTCGAATCCCAGCACCTCCATATTCTAATAATATATCATTTTTTCTTTTAAAAGTATTTATAAAATATTAGGCTTGCAGCCCATATGCTCAGCACGGGCTCTGATTCCATCAACTTACTCTGGGCGTTCAGCGTGTTCGGGTATCCGAGTCGGTTTGTTCGGTTTTGAGAAAATTCGGTTTTTGAAAAATCCTGCCGAATTGAGCCGAAATTAAATTCGGTTCAGATCGATCGGTACTCGGTTTATTTGGGTCGGTTATTTTAAACCGAATAAACAAAAAAAATATGTTAGTGGACTACATTAACAAAAAAACCACCAAATTCATAATGGACCTAATCTATATAATAATAACAATTTGAATAAATGCGACCAACAATTGTGTTTTTTCAATCGTACCTTTTGGATATTTTCTGAAAAGTCGTGTTGGATCATTGAAACGGTTATTTATGAAAAGTTACAACTGTTCACTATAAAGTTGTGTTGATTGGAACATTCATATCTTTTGATATATATATATATATATATATTTGTATCTTTGAACTGTTTTTTTTTTGCCATGACACAAAATCAACTAAAATTTCAATCTCAACAGTTTATACATTTTTCTAAATTATTTTCTAGCATTCATTGTTTTAAAAGTCAAGAAATTCCTCTAATTTTTGATTTAACAAAAGATTTTTGGAATGATGAATCTAATTTACATATTTTAGTTAATTTTAAATATAAAAGTTTAATGAAAATACCTAAAGTGTTTTTCCAAGAGTTAGATGGATTACATAATAAGTTTTTGGATTTGACTTTTCAATATGGTAACAATCCGAATAAATGCCACCAAAGGTTGTGTTTTTCAATCGTACCTTTTGGATAATCTTCCAAAAAATCTGTAGAAAAATTAAATTATGTGTTTAACAAAAGTTGCGATTGTTCATTGTAACGGTTTCTTTGTAAAGTTGCAACTGCTCATTGTAGAGCTGTATCTATTTGAATATTCGTATCTTTTGAATCTATTTATATTTGTCTGTTTGAACTGTTTTTTTTTGCCATGACACAAAATAATATAAAATTTCAATCTCAACGGTTTTTACGGATCTCTAGATTATTCTCTAGCATTCATTCTTTTAAAGTAAGAAATTCCTCCAATTCTTGATTTAACAAAAGATTTTTGGAATGATGAATCTATTTTACAACTTTTAGTTTATTTTATATAAAAAATTAATGAAAATACCTATATATAATAACAATCCGAATAAAGGCCATCAAAGTTGTGTTTTTTCAATCGTACTTTTTGGATAATTTTCCAAAAAAATCTGTAGAAAAATTTAAATTGTGTGTTTTACACAAAGTTGTAATTGTTCATTGTAACAGTTTTTTTGTAAAGTTGCAACTATTCATTGTAGAGTTGTATCTATTCAAATATTCGTATATTTTGAAATCTATATATATTTGTCTCTTTGAACTGTTTTCATTTTTTTTGCCATGACACCAAATAATATAAAATTTCAATCTCAACGGTTTTTACAGCTCTCTAAATTATTCTTTAGCATTCATTCTTTTAAAAGTAAAGAGATTCCTCCAATTCTTGATTTAACAAAAGATTTTAGGAATGATGAATCTAATTTACAACTTTTAGTTAATTTTATACCTAGAGTCTTTTTCGAAGAGTTAAATGGATTATATAATAAGCTTTTGGATTTGACTTTTGAATATGGTAATAAAGATGTCTTCTATTTAAAAGCAGTTTATATGAGTTTGTAGGTATAATCAAGTGCACACACAACAATTGCAATTCGTCGTAGTACATTTTCATAAAACGGTTGTATATATTCATTGTAGAGTTATGTCTTTTCACTATATTTTATTTATATTTTTTCATCACAACTTTTCGTTTTAATAGGTGTGTCTATTTAAATAGTCATGCTTTTTAACTCTCTTTATATTTGTCTCTTCATCACTAACTAACAAGTTCGTATTAAAATAAATTTTCCATTTTATGTTGAGTCTAGATAATTGAATATATTTTATAATCTAACTAAAATTTTAGAAATGATTATGGTAATAGAGAAATTTTATACAACTTAATATTGAATTTACAGTTGTCTATTTATCTTCACTTTCCGTTAAAAAAAATTAATATTTAAAAATAATAATAACAATCTGAATAAATAAGAACAACAGTTGAGACTTTCCATAGTACTTTTTTGTAAAAAAATTGTTTTTATTTGTTCTTTTTAAAAACTCAAACCCAACCGTATTTATTCATTGTAGAGTTGTGTCTTTTCACTATATTTTATTCATATTTTTTCATCACAACTTTTCGTTCTAAGAGATGTGTCAATTTAAATAGTCATATATTTTGAACTCTCTATATATTTGTCTCTTCATTAATAACTAACAAATCATTGTTGTTGAAACAAATTTTTCATTTTATGTTAAATCTAAATAATTTAAATATTAATATATAATATTCAATGTTATTCTATAATCTAACTAAAATTTTAGAAATGATTATAATAATATAGAAATTTAATAAAACTTAATATAGAATTTACAGTTGTGTCTATTTATCATAACTTTTCGTTAAAAACTATCTTAATATTTAAAATTTATTTTATTTTGTTCTTAAGAGTTGTATATTTTAATTTTAATTTTCATTGATACTGTTTCACTCATTATTAAATTTATTTTTAATTATAGTTATTTAATAGAAAATTACATCTATCTTAACATTTTTGGAGTACATTTTTGTGTCTCTACAATCCTTACAACCAAACACAATGATTTCCTTATTTGATAATATTAATTTCAAATTTCCTAAAATCTATCTACCTAATTTAAAGCAATAAGTTAGATTAAAATATAATTCTCCTTTCACTTTTATTTAATCTTATATTTAATTATTTGAATTACTATTTAATACATAAAGTTAATAAAATTTTAAATTTTTCAGCATATGATGTGATTTGAATTTTTATAAACGGATATATATTTTAAAAATTATATGAAGTACATTTTTGTGCCACATTTTTTTTGCAGACCACCTATCTTAACATTTTTGAAGTACAAATTTGTGACATTCTCTCTTTTTTTGTCGGGTCGGTTTCAAATTAAATATTAATATCCAATTTTACTAATTGGATCCTCATTATCTATACAAACTCTAATCGGATCATGTCAAATTAACCTCTAATGACCCGTGAATATTGATGTCGAGTATTCTCCCTATATTTCCTCCACTTGATTATGAGTTTCCTTTTCAAATTTTTAGCTCCGATTCTTCTACAAAAAAGTAAAACATCACTTATTTATTTTCGGTAATAGAAACAAAAATATATCATTTCCATATACGATTACTAATGGCCAAAAACTAATTCTAAACTTATTGATTTCGCAGTTTCCATTTCAAACTTTGTTCCCTCCAATATTCTACAATCAAACAAAATCACATTCACTAATATACAGTAATAGAAGCAATTATATCTTATAAAATATTTAATGATTTATAAATATGGTAGAACCTTAATTTTATACTGGCATATTCCATAAACTCCAAACAAAAATCTACTCAGACCTACTTGTTCACCAAGCATCTCTAAGCACTCACACAAAACCCTACTCTCTCATTGACACTATAAATAGTTCTCTTTCACCGCAACTCATAACACCAAAATTAATAAAAAGCGATAAACATATACACAAAGCTTATTGTCATGCGTCTATTGAAACTATGATAACTTGATCTGCATCAAAAGTCCTAGATGATTCATTTGACCAATGTCTAAGTGTGCAAAATTTTGTGTATATAATGATCTGAGTGTTGTGTTTATTATACAATCTGTACTCATTTATCTTTGTTTATAACTACAGCAGATTCGTTCAAGATCTACATATTCATTCAAGATCTAGAAGCATTGTCATGTTCATGTCTGGCTCAATTTTAGCATCTAGACTAAAAGTTTGACTTATTTGTATAATAAACTAAAATATTATAATTTGTCTCTTGATTTTAATTTACAGGCTCAAAAGCAAGAGACTATCAAGAAGATGACATATGCCTAAAGAAGCTTGATTTAATTTACAAGCTGATATGGTTGTTGGATTTAAATTTCTATTTTACTTTATATCTTTGCGTTTAAACGATATAAGCTTCTTTTTAACGACTATCATTTAGTCAATTTTAATACAATTATTTTCCACATGTATATATATATATATATATATACACATATATCTTTGATGGAAAGAAAAATGTACATATCAAATATTTTGCATTTGCTAATTCATTTTTTGTTTTTAGATTTTATTTTTGGTGTAGAATTTAGTTCTTGAATATTAATTTGTTTACTTTTTTGTTTTTATCAATAACTAGAGTGTAAAACAAAAGTTTTCTACCGTAACATATATATTTATAGAATATTGTAAAATATATATTCAATTCAAAGAAACTGAATATACTCATAATACAAAATCATAAAAATTATACATAAATGTAAAATGCAAAAATTGTCCCGTGGTGTACCATGGGGTAAATCCTAGTTACTCATTCTAACCATTAGTTCAATATTCTCAGTAAGGATCACTTCGTCATAATGATTTTTTTTAGTTGTAGCTCTTTACCATAATTCTTCATAAAAATATCTTATATTTATAATACTTTAAACAATATATTTTGCAAAGTTGCGTTTATTCTACATAATATTTTTTGTTATAAGTTTTTATTTTGATGATTGTGTTTTTAGTTATAGTTTATGTATTCAAACTATTCTATTACATTCAAATAGTTTCATAATATATAGTTTTAAATTTTAAATTTAAATTATTTTTTTCTAAGATACTTCCCCTGCGACATTGCGGGGGTCTGAGTCCTAGTATAGATAAAAAAAAGATTAAGATAATGGACCTAAATGAATCTGAAAACAAATTACAAGCCCAGATTCATTAGGGTTTTCAGAGATATGATGATGTGTAGCTGCAGCGAGCTATGACAACAAAGATCGAAAGTTTTTGGGCGTCATTTTTTCACCTGCAATCATCAAAACTACATGATAATCGATTACATAAAACAATAAAAATAAAATCATTAAACAATAAAGAACAATATTTTAGGTATTACAACAACGAGGAAGACAAACACAACACTAGTACCCTAAACAAAGTAACAAACCCAGAAGCATAATGAATAATCTCTGATTTCAAAGTGTACAGATTAAAAACCATCCAACAATAAACATGTACAGAACAATCATATACATCAATTTGATATAAAATATATTTAAAATAATAAAACAAAATGCATATTAAATTATAAAGAAAAACCATAAATTTTATTTTATGTGAAATTTTTTTATTTTAATTACATTAACAATTATTTGAATACTTATGATAAAGAGGGACAAAAAAAAATATTAAAATACTTAAAATGATTTTTTGTTCTTCACTCTCACACCACTTCCACTTTTCACACATTTCTCTCTTTTACCTATGGCATTCTCACACTCCTCACACTCACATACTAAGGGCATCTCCATTAGTAAATTTCTTAGCAAATTTCTAAACAATATATTAACTATAAAGAGTACAAATTTTTCAGCTAAGAAGTTTTGTAAGATTAAGTAAAATTTGTCCCTCTAATGGTAAAATTCTAACCAAGTTTTTTAGCATCTATTAAAATAAATCAGAGAACTTGTTTTACAAGCAAAACATGAAAGACATGAGCACTGAAGTTGGAAAAAAAACATGAGTACATTTTGAACCATGAACCCAGTACAAGCACGATATGACATGAGGACTGAAGTTGAAGTTGCTCTGGCTTGTTGGTGATGAGTACAAGCTTGTTGTTGCTCTCGGATGTTGAATCAATTTGGTGCTTCTCTGAGTTTCTATAATTCATTCATGTGCAGCTTTCGGATTCTATTGGAAATCCACCAATACCTACAAAATTCATCAAACAAGTCGAGGACACATCCTATGAGTAAGAAAGAACACAATTTTCATCTCTGTTTATACTTGTATCATCATTGGGAGTTAAACTCTGACCTATTTTCTTCATGACAATACCAGCTGCCAAAACAGTAATATCGCCTGCCAATGATGTACCAATCAAAATTGGTCGCATGTCCTGTGTTTCTAATAGAGAGTTGGCAAGAATAAGTAAAGCTGCAATCACTAAAGTAGTAAGACGAGAGAAGTCGTATGAATAATACTTAACTGAATTCTGAGCGTGCAAGAATCAACTAAGCTTCCATTCCAAATCATACAACCATATCCTAAGCCATGAGAAAAAGCTATACAAGAATATGTCTGCAATTTTTAAGAGAAACCATAATCTGCAGACACTATCAAGAGAAACCATAACCTGCACACACTATCAAGTAGCGGTTTCTTAAGAGGTGCAGTCAGTTAATATTTTTCAAAATACAAGATTTGAAAGTTATGTGAGGCAAACTCTCACTAATCCAAGTAATGAATTCATTTAAGCCAACAACATATATACCTTCTTTATTCGGATTGTTATCCTCCATTTCCAGAGAAACCATTACCTGCACACACTATCAAGTATAGAGCACTTAGGAAAAGGCAATCTTTGTCCCATTCAGAACAAAAGTTTTGCTGAACTTACCAGTTTAATACCTTGTAGTGATACTTTTTTTACAGTTCCACAGTACATTGTTGAAATTTACGAAACAGATGTTTGTACCTAACAGAAAGAAGTAGTAGAATTGAGTTGAGACATGAACACAAAACAAAACCACCCACAATCGATTACAAACCATTCCACTTTCACTACAATCCTGAAACCAATTATAGTTTCAAGAACAAAGATCTTGTAGCCAGAGAACAAAGTTAAAATTATTATTCAATTGGCCAAAATCAGGTTTCTCAATCAAAATCCAACAAACCCCAAAACTACACAAACTTTGTAACAAATTGAATCACATATTTCATAGTTCATCCAAAAAAACATCTTCGATTAAGACGAAAGAGAAACTATACAATTAAACTTATAGATGCAATTCTAATGTTCATAAAGAAACCAAACAAGTGTATTTACAAACAAAAACCGACCTAAATCAAAACTGATTTTAAAAAAAACAAAAGTAAATGGATCACATCGATTTCTAACAAAAAATTGAACACATAGTTTGTGAATTAAAAAAAAAACAGAGAGAGATTTACCGTTAAAGCTTCCCAGAAAACAAATTATGAAACACTGTGAATCTCCCCTCAAATCGACCTCAAGTCGATCTTTGGATTTTCGTCTTTGTTTCGCCATCGGGAGAGAGATATATAGAGAGAAGGAAAGAAGAAGAAAAAATGTGATGAACTATGAAATTTGAATCGAGTTTCAAAGATTTTAAATGTGATGTAGAATCTGTTGTTATTAGATTAGTATTTTGTTAAATTTTGTTAAAGTTTAGTATTATTAGTTTGTGTTTTGTAAAAAATCATTCAAAATCTTAACAAATTTGAGTTATTGGATACAAATTTTTATAAAGTCATTAAAAGTTTTGTGTTATTCAATTAAAAAAAAAGAATCTAGGATTGTTAATGAGTTCAATTATTATGTTATTGGTTCATGATTTTAGATACTTTCTTTACAAAATAAAGTCATGGAAAGTATCATAAAAATATAGAGATTGTTTGGAATACTTTACAAGATTCACTACAAGAAAACATGCGATTAGCGACTACTAGTAGCGACTACAATTGTAGTCGCCAAAAATAACGACCAAATAGTGACCACTTTGCGACTACGTTGTGACTACAGTAATTTAGTTGCTACTGAGTCACTACGGTACCGACCACAACTGATAGTCGTACCATAGTCGTTAAATTAGCGACTATTGTGCGACTCATTCGACTAGTCGTAAGGTGGTCGTAAAATAGCGACTACGGTACTGACCACAGCTGATAGTCGTATGTTTGGCGACAACTCTGCGACTCATACGGCGAGTCATTAAATAGTCATCTTGTAGTCGCCAAATAGTCGTAAAAGACAGTTAAAAAACGTGTTTTTTCATGTGGGGAAATGCATGAAGTATGGCTTTCAGAGAGAGATAGTGCATGGACCTTGGGTTCAAGAGATAGTGCATGGTCCTTTGCACAAGGTCAAAACTTGGACAATGTACTATACAAGAGGCTATGTGTTTCATACGCAAACTCATGCACGGTGTTGGATGGAAGGCACTTGGAAGAGCAATAGTGGTGTTGTAGACGTGAACGCATCAAGGAAATACAACAAATATGAACCATTTATTTTAGGTACGTAAAAACTCCATATAATTTAGATATTTATACATAAATGTTAACTATCCATACTAAATAATGATTTTGCAAACAGCATCTCAAGCGGATCAAGTTTGTTATATTTCATATCCATACATAAAAAAACCAAAGCGGGAGTGGCTCAGTGTTCTAAAAGTAAATCCTAGAGGAAACAATTCAGGAGAATACGAAAACAACGAACCAGCTCTGTAGCAATATTTAAACCCAAATAAATTATATTTGTTAAATAATATTAAGTTTGTTTCAGTATTTAAACCCAAATAAATTATATTTGTAATCTGTAATTTAAATTAATTTTCGCTAAGGTTTAATTTTTACCAAAATAATTTAAATTTGTAATTATAATTTTTACCAAAATAATCAATTAATTTTGTAATTATAATTTGTACCAAAATAATTTAAATGTTACAGTTTACAACTGGGCTAAATTTAGGTCCAAATCCACTTCCTAGTTAACTAATTAAGGCCTAAATATTCCTAAACTAAGCCCATTAACCATTAACCACTAACCTATACGAAACCCTAGTCTCACAAGACAAATCCTTAACCTCTCTACCTCTCGAAATTCTCTCGAAACCTCTCTCAAACCCTACTCTCTCGATCCAAACTCGACTTCTCTGCCTCTTCGAATCTATCAGTTTCTCTATCAATCACCAACAAGATGCCGAATCGAGGAAAAAAGAGGAAGGTTGCTCCTAACGTTGCTCAGAGACTGAGAGGGGCGACACCAAATCGACGGCCTAACACTCTCCCCAGTCAGTACAACTTCACGCCGACGGTCCAAGATCCTCCTCCTTCGCAGACGCCTGAAGTACAAGTCGCTGGTTTGCAACGACAGTCATCAGCAGCCCAGATCCGGAACTATCCTCCGCCGCAACAACTTTTTCAGAACTCATTTACACACCCACCTCGACCCAAACTACACCGGACTCCTTCAGAAGAGGTCCACTTCAATCCACAGACTGAGGCCAATCTTCAGGATGTCCCTCCGCCTTCTCCAGTTTGACCCTCTCAAACTCGATCACATCCATCGCATCCATCGTCTCAAGGGAACAACTTCGAAGAAGAATCTTCTCCGGTGTTGCCAGAACTCCAGGAGGACCTGATGTGTGCTCTAAATGCACTGCTTCTGGTTCCAGACAGGGATAAGTTCACCACCGTCCTCTCTCCCACACCCACACAAAACACCCAATGGTATGATTTTTCCTCTTCACATGTTTTGTAATGGTGTTTTGGTGAGTCAATGTATTATAATGATTGTGGTGTTGGATTATACGAATAGCAATGGTGTTTAATGATTGTGGTGTTGGCTTATACGAATAGCAATGGTGTTTTATGATTGTGGTGTTGGCTTAAACGAATAGCAATGGTGTTTTTTGTCTTATGCGTATGCGTATTGTAATTCAATAGAAAATGATGCCTCTTCTATTGATCTCATTTCTTTTGGTTTGTCTATTATTTGCTTTTAAGTAACCTACTTACTTGTTTTATTGGTTCATGTGTATGGAGGTTTACTCGTGAGAAAGGATCGAAACTTGTCCGAAAGATTACTAAAATTCTTCTAAACAAATTCAATGGTCCCTACTACAGCTGGACATGTGTGCCGCAGGACAAACAAGAGAGATACTTTCTTGAGTTTGCGGTACGGATTTATGTCACATAGCCTTCATACATAGCTTTACATGTCTTCTTTTCACTCACAATAGCTCTTTTTTTTCTAGAAAACCCACACCTGGGATCCTTTGATAATCGGGACTGTTCAAGCTTATTTTGAGGAAATCTGTCAAAAGCGGATCAAAGATATGGTTAGCACTGTGAGGACTAGTCGAGTTCAACCAAACTGGATTAGAAACACTCTCTGGATTACGATGGAGGATTATTGGGACACTGAAGAAGCACAACAAAGAAGTAAAACCTACTCTGATGCCCGTATGTCTGACCGTAACGGCCTAGGTCCTCACGTCCACCTCTGAGGGCCAAAGTCATATCGACAGCTTCAAGACGAAATGGTTAAGTAGCTGTTATTTTTGCCACTTTCAATTCTTACATAGCTTTTATTTTTTTAAGTTAATCTATGTTTCTTTGCTAACATTGCAGGTTGAGGAATTGGGAAGAGAAGTCCGACTTGGTGAGGTTTTTATCAAGACACATACAAAGCCTGATGGTACATATGTTGATCGGAAGGCAGAGAAGATTGCAGAAACATATGAGACACTAGTAAAAAAAACATGTATACCCACCAAAGAACTCGTGGCTGAGCCTAATTATTCGTGGCTATAAGTAAAAAAAGTCACAAATAGTCACAAAAAAAAATCGTTGATATAGCCTCGTAACTAAATTATTGTCGTGACTTTTCATGGCTATGAAGTCACGAATTTGTTACTCATGATCTGTGGCTAATCTTAGCTACGAAACTATCACCATTACTTCGTGGCTACCAGTAGCTACGAAGCAACCACAATTAATTCGTGACTAAGCCTAGCCACTAATTTTATGAACATTCGTGACAAAGTTAGTAGCTCCAAAACTACAAAAATAATCATCTAGTTTTGTGGCTGATTGTTTGCAAAAAAGAATTTTAATCTCTAAAAAATAACCTGTAACGAAAAGCTAAATTCACAAAACATGAAATCAAATAGCAATATTTTAACATAATCATAAGTAATCTTATCTTACATATTACCAAAAGAGCTTACTAAATAACTGTTCATCTTGTCTTACATATTACCAAAAAGACTTACAAAATAAAAGTTTAACTGTTCGAAAGTTTAACATAAAAGCTATAAACATCATAGCCTGTAATTTAAAGACCTAATGATGCACATCAGACATCTAAGTTGTCTTGGTTTGAACCTGGAGTAGGTGCAACAGTTGTAGAATCTGGATCAGGAGCAGCAGCATAAGTGATCAACCAGCTCGTCCATAACCATAACATTGGTGTTGAGTCACTTGAAGTTAGTCTCCAAAACAGAGATCAGCACTTCCGTGAAAATTCCATCTTTGCGCCGTCAGTGTGTCCTCCGCACAAGATCAGTGAAGGCTGGTGCTTCATCCAAACCAGACTCAAACATTTATAAAAACAAAGAGGAAACATTATTACATATATTAAAGTAAATAATAACATACGAGAAGTATAACACTTACCATCTCATGCTCAATCTGCAAAAAACGTCGAGGACATACACATGCTTGTGAACCCCTATGCCATCATGATAAGATAAGTAGCTTCCAGCATTCTTTCTCTTCTTTTTAGCTGGTTATGTTTCCCAATACTCCATTAGAGTGTCCTAATCAGCCTCGCCAATGTACATGGGTCTCTGATTTGCCCTCTTCTTTTTGCTGATGCACTTGTGTGTGACTCCTGGTGGGATCCATCTACATTGCAGATCTTGCAATTAGAAGCACAAATAAAAAAAAAAGTCCATAAAGTTGACTAAAATTTAAACATAGAACAAAGCCAAGTTAAGAATCGACATCTACAAAACCTAACCCACATAAACATGTTCACATTGAAATGAGTAAAAGCTCATAAACTATTACACAATTAAAGACACACAATTAAAGCAAATACATAAGTAAAGTTAGAATACAAAAATCGAACATTTATTCATGTTTAAAATCAAAATCAAACATATCTAAACATCACCTGTGTTGAAAACGTGATAAAATCAAAACAAAAACAACAATATGAACAAATCAAATCCTAGAAAACCCTAAACAGAAACGAAAACAAAAGTTCTAAGCAGCCTTACAGAAAGAGAGAAACAGATCAAGGAGACAACGAGGGAAAGAGACGTAACTGGTAATTAGGGAACACTTCTCCAATCGGAAGAAAAAAGAAGAAGAAGAAAAAGAAAGAGAAGAGACACCGTCAATTACCTGTTGCACCTGACTCGGAGGACCGTGGGCGACGACGACCATAGAGAGTCATTGCCGTTCGTCAAGGAAGAGATCAGTCGGAGCTGGTTTTAGATTAGGGACATCAGCTTCAAGGTAGAACAAGAAGAGGCGTTAGGGTTTTTAATTTTATCTTCTTTTTTCTAAGTGTGGTGGTGATATAAACGAAGAAGAAGAAATAGTAGTATATAATAATACCCTTAAAATTACTATTTAGCCAAAATTTTCATTTAGCCGGGAAATTAACTGTTGGGATGGTGGGAAATTATTTGGGTTAGTCCACCCAAACCATATAAAATTGGTTTAAAATAATTATTCAATTTTAATGAATTTTGATAACAATTGTATGATTTATTAATATTAATTTCTATATAATTTAGTAATACTAATTTTTTGATATAATAATATATAATAAACATAATTTGATGGGATAGCCAGAAAAAAATTAGTGGTAAGCCTTAGTCACGGTTTAGCCACTAATATTATCGTGTCTATTTAGTCACTCAATGATTTGTGGCTATTCTGTGACAAATGTTGTCACGTGCTGTGATTATTTCGTGGCTAAATAGTCACGAAGTTGCTACTATTTAGGTTAGTGGTTAGTTCGTGACAAATAAATTTTTAGTCACGAGTGTTCGTGACAAAAACGTAGCTATACGTTTTTTTTTACTAGTAAGAAGACTGTTCAAGAGAGGTTGTCTCAGCTCGAGGCAGAGTCTTTTGATGTGTCAGACGGAGAATCACGGCCATGGGACCTCACAACAGAAGAATATACAGAAATTTTCCTTGAGATTACTTTTTTTAAAAACCAATACACATTTATAGTCCTGGAGTTTAATTTGTCATCCTCTAATCTTAACTTTTCTCTTATTTTCAAGTCCCACTAAGAAGGATTCAAGAGGAACACCTTATGGAGTTGGAAGCCTCAAAGAATGCCTTGTCAATGGAAAGCATAAGCAAGCATGTGGCTCTTCTACCTTTGTGGCTCTCCAAGAACAGTTGAAGGAAGCTCAACGCATGATAGAAGAACGGGCTGCTCATTCGTTGAGGCGTGATGCAGAAATTATTGTGCGTGAAGCTGAGCAACCCAAAGTTATTGCTGCCCAGAAGGACAAGATTGACCAATTCTGCATCGTGGAGGAGTTTTTGAGGGAATATGATCCGCGGTTTCAGAATTTCGTTGCAAGCCATTCAGCTAAAGAGACAACCACAGAACCTTTTCCCCAAAATGATCCAACTCCAACTCCATCAACTGCTTAATAGGTTTCTCTGTCTTAACTCTTTTTGGATGAACTCAATCTCACTCTTTTCGGATGATCTCTATCTCACTCTTTTGGATGAACTCATTGAATCTATCAGATTGTGTTTATGACCATTTTTGATTTTTGTAACTTGAACATGTACCATGTATTTTTATATTTCAATATTTCAATATTTCAATATTATGCCTTTCCAAATTCGAATCATTCTATTTAAATTGGTATACAAGAATGAAAGGAAGTGGATAAAGAGAAATTAGTATATGCAACATTCAGATTCTGAAATCATCATCAGTGGCGAAATAGTCGTAATGTAATTTCTAAATAGTCTCCTCAAAGTCACTAAGATAAGTGACTATATAGCGACTACAAAACCATAGTCAGTACTTAGTGGCCAACAAGTCACCACAATTATACGACTAAAACCCGACAACAGTAAGAAGACCACTTGGATGTGACACTTAATCACACTATAGTCGTAAAACCGTAACTAATTTAACGACTACGAGAAGTAGTCGCAAAAAGACGACTATATATATGACTACATTAATTAGCGACTCTCGATCTCCAAATGCTTGCGTTAGTCGCTATTTAGTCGTAATAACAGTTTTTACGACTATAAAGCGACGAATAGTGTAGTCGCTAATCGCCTGTTTTCTTGTAGTGATTTTAGAAAACTAATCAACAAAATTCTCATGCAATCTTTAACAATCTTTCACTTTTTCACTTGTAATGATTTTGTTGAACTCTTCAAAAATTTTCATAAATTAGAATCGAATACCATCCCCTGATATTTTATCCACTCAGATTGTGACACATATGGTTCTTATGAGTTTCTAAAAACCCTTAGCTAAGAGTTAATCCTTAGCATAATTCAGAGTTTTCATTTTTTTTTTTGTTTTGTGGCTAAGAATCAGCTTAAAATCTTGAAAAGTGCTCCAAAGAATCCTGTATTTTTGTGATACTTTCCATGACTTTATTTTGTAAAGAAAAATGTCTAAAATCATAAACCAATAACATAACAATTGAATTTATTAATTGAATAACAAAAAACTTTTGTTTTAATTGAATAACACAAAACTTTTAATAACTTTATAAAAGTCTGAATCCAATATATCAAATTTGTTAAGATTTTAAATGGCTTTTTTACAAATCACAAACTAATAACACTAAACTTTTAACAGACTTTAACAATATCTTGATCTAATAACAACATAATCTACATAACATTTAAAATCTTTAACTCTATTCAAATCTCAAACCAATAACCCCCAACCTAATGATTTTGTTGAAATTCAAAAATCTTTATAAATTAGAATCCAATAACACCCCTGAAAATTAGAAATCCTCCTGATTTCCCAACGTGCTGATATTCGAATTAGATATATAACCTTTACTAGAGAGAAGAATAAAAAGAAGCAATCAATTAATGGAAGAAAACTACATTGGAGTTGTCCTCTACACTATTTTCTCTCTCATCTTCTTGATAATCTATCTCAAGTTCTTGAAACAAAAGAAACAGAATCTTCCCCCCTCTCCACCGGGATGGTTGCCCGTAATAGGCCACCTACACCTCCTGAAGCCGCCCATCCACCGTACCCTCCGCTCCTTCTCCGAGTCCCTCGACCGCAACGGCGGTGGCGGCGTGATGTCCCTCCGACTTGGCTCCCGTCTAGTCTACGTAGTGTCCTCATATGCGGTTGCGGCCGAGGAGGGCTTTGGCAAGAACGACGTTGTTCTAGCCAACCGGCCTCATGTTATCATCGGGAAACACGTTGGGTACAACAACACAAACATGATCGCCGCACCTTACGGTGATCACTGGCGCAACCTCCGTCGCCTCTGCACCATCGAGATCTTCTCCACCCACCGCCTTAACTGCTTTCTTTATGTCCGTACCGATGAAGTCCGCCGCCTCATAAGCCGCCTCTTCCGTTCCGCAGGTAATATATGTGTTAATGCTATAGATGTGATTCTATAAAATCTGGTTTTCAAGTGGAGCCGCCAAATAAGGGAAAAAGAGAAACTTACTTTATTGGATACAACTTCTTTTTCTCTTTTGGATACCTTGTTGGATAACCGGCAAGCTGATATGAGATAGCTTTTTCAAAAAATGGTATCCAATGAGTTAACTTAATTAATTACTAAGAATTAGTTTTACAAACTATAAATTTCAATATTCTTTTGTCAAATCTTACACGAAGAAAGGTTGGTCCACACAATTATTATTTTCCTTACAAATGAATGAGATTCGATGTTTCTTCTATTCTTTTTAATAATTGTAGGAACTGAAAACACGGTGGTGGAGATGAAACCAATGCTTATGGACTTGACATTCAACAACATAATGAGAATGATGACAGGGAAACGATACTACGGCGAAGAAACAAACGATGAGGAAGAAGCCAAACGTGTTCGTAAGTTGGTCTTAGATGTTGTGGCTAACACAAGTTCAGGCAACGCCGTTGACTATGTTCCGATCCTGAGACTGTTCTCAAGCTATGAAAAAAGGGTTAAGAAATTAGGGGAGGACACAGACAAGTTTGTACAAGGTCTTATTGACGATAAACGTGGACAACAACAAGAAGCTGGTACTACAATGATTGATCATTTGCTTGTTCTCCAAAACTCTGACACTGAGTATTACACCGATCAAATCATCAAAGGCATCATACTGGTTTATTTCTTTTTCCTTAACTTATACTGTTTTACCTTTTGATTACTATTAGGCAAAAGATGATATTGTTTGGTTATTACATTACTAAATTAACACTTTATGATGTTAATGCAGCTAATGGTAATAGCAGGAACTAACACATCATCTGTTACTCTAGAATGGGCACTATCCAATTTGCTTAACCATCCTGACGTATTATCTAAAGCCAGAGCAGAAATCGATAACCGAGTTGGTTTAGACCGCCTTATCCAAGAATCAGATCTTAGCGAGCTACCATATCTCAAGAACATCGTTCTCGAGACCCTCCGGCTGTACCCGGCAACACCATTACTAGTCCCACACATGGCATCAGAGGATTGCAAAGTGGGGTCCTACGATATGCCACGTGGCACGACGCTGTTGGTAAACGCATGGGCCATACACAGGGATCCAAACACATGGGATGATCCAGATAGCTTTAAACCAGAGCGGTTTGAGAAAGAAGGGGAAACACAAAAGCTCATGGCATTTGGATTAGGTAGAAGATCGTGTCCTGGCTCGGGTCTTGCTCAACGGATCGTGGGGCTTGCTGTCGGATCGTTGATACAATGCTTTGAATGGGAAAGAGTTGGAAATGAGGAAGTGGATATGAAGGAAGGAGTTGGTAACACTGTACCCAAAGCTATTCCGTTACAAGCCGTTTGCAAAGCTCGTCCATTTCTACATCAGATTCTCTACTAAGTTTCTTGAAAGTATGAATAAAACATGTGTGACATCTATACTACTAAAGCATAAGTACTCATGGACCAACTTTTGGACCATGACTTTGTTTTGGTAGTTTTTAAATAAAATGGTTAATAATCATTAATTATAGATACATTAGTATATAATTCTCTAACATTTCAAATTAAGTCGGAATACCTTTAAGCATATTGCTATCGCTTAATAACTTCAAAACGATCATTGTATATCTATTACCGTGTAAATGATTAATGATGTCTAAACAACGTACTTATCTAAATATGTTAAACATTTACCATATAAATAAATCAAATATACTACTCAACACTATTTCGAAATTATAAAAAACACATCAATCAAAATATTTAATGCATTCAAAGTATACATAAATTAATTACAATATGTGTCATCCTGTGCTGTAGCACGGGTATCACCTAGTGTTATATTAAATCAAATGATTCATCTCTACATGTATTGAATCTAGTAAGATGTTTCGCATGTTATGTTACATAGCAAATGTCACTTAATAATAAAAATTAAGACCATCTCCAACCCATCTCCATTTTCAATTTCATAATGGAGTTTGGAGTCAATTTTGCTCCAACCCATCTCCATTTTCATCTTCAAAATAGAGATCTGCATTTTTTTCTCTATATTTGGAGACCTCCATTTCCATTTTACACTATAATTTGGAGATCTCTATTTTTTACTCCAAAATGGAGTAGAGTTGGAGTAAAACCCAACTTCAAATTACAGTTACTCCATTTTGAAGAAAAAAAATGAAGATATGGGTGAGAGATGCCCTAAAAGAATCAAATGAGAAAAGAACCATTGAGTAAATAAATGGAAGTGTTGTTGACTTCACTCAATCGCATTGTCTCACTTCTCACTCGTTCGCTTCTGAAACGACCTGACCCGTTTTTTTATATAAAGATTATAAATAATAATAATAATAATAATAATATTAATAAGACTAAATATTCTACAACTAGTGATCTCATACCCACTATCCAATAATTAAATAACCAATATTCCAAGTATAACAATTCCAATAACCAAGAATCAGAAAACATAGAACCAGCAACCTAGCAATGTTCTAATGACTCAACTCTAGCAACCTGGCAATGCTAGACAACAACCAATCGAGTCCCTAAAACATCCCCCTCTTCATCGCCTTGAATCCATGATCACACTTTGCCCTTCCCTGCACCACAAACACAAATTGAGTTGCATGAGTATTTTATAAACACCCAGTGAGGCAATCCTCCCATCTACTGGGCTATACATACAAGCAACTGAGATACCAATGCCATAAAACAATCAACAAACACTACAAACAAACCAGGGAGTCTCGCTGGAAAGGAGCTGTCGACCAACACCAGCCAAGTTTCGACCGACACTACCCCACAGTGTCTACCGTTGCTGAACCTTGGGCGTCGACCGACACCCTCCTAGTGTCGATTGACGCTGACTCTGCAACCACGATCCGCTCAAAGCCGAGGGTCGCATCTCGCTTCCAATCGCCACCAAATCGTCCAATACTCAAACCCCAAGCCTTATGCATCCGTAGGAACCTAGAGCAACCATTGCCAGCAAGAAAAACACACTGAACAACAACAAACAAGCAAAAACAGAGGAATCTCAGGCTTAGATCAGCCATCGTCATGCACTCACCTCTTTGCAGGAAGTTTCTGACCAACCACGACGAATCCAACCTTCCTAGCAAGCTTCTAACACGTCTCTAGCCCTAGATCTTCAGTCCCACAAAAAGATCTCACCAAAAACGCCTTGAAATCTCACATACTCTCACCAAAACCTTAAGAAACTGTTTCTCTCCTTTTCTCTATGTTAAGTGGCCAAAACAACAAAACAACCACGACCTAGGTCGTCCTCACACTTAAATACCCCGGTTCCATGGTTTCCTTAAACCAAACCGATCAGAAATCGACAATTAAGTCAATCTGGTCGACCCAGAATTTATTGGTGTCGACCAACACCCCATTGGTGCCGATCAACACTCATCCCCAAAACGCAGAGTTTTGGTTCGCGGATGTTACAACTTCTCTTATGCTTCTTCCGCTCACAAATTCTTCGTTTCTTCATCCTAATCGGCTTCGATCAGACGATTCAATCGCTTTTCACTCAAACCATCTGGTTCCTTCGCACCCATGTCTTCTTCTTCTCCCTCAACGGTGTCGAGGCTATAACCACCGCTCGTTATGGGTCATGGAAGTCTCCGATCACTGTCGATACCATTTCCAGAGCTTCGAAGCGTCTTGGCGGCACCACCGTTGATTGTTGTGGCCGTCTCGTGTTGCTTGTGTCTCGTCCCAATGGATCCGGGTATTCGATTCCACTTGATTTCAGACTTCGATTGCGAAACCTTAATTTGTTTATTCGAGCTTGATTGGGGTTTTTTTTCGTTTATTTGTATGATTGAAGGAAAGGAGTTTTGGTGATCCAAGGAGATGAAACAACTGATATTACTCCAAAGGACTTCGCTGTGAGGACTGTAACTCAATAATACGGTGGTGGTGCGTTCATGATTTCATCAGATGACAAACTTCGAAATAACTTTATAAAGAACTGAACAAAGACTGATTGGTCGTAAGTCACTCATTTCCACCTAATGCTGAATTTTGGTGTTAACAAATGTGGGTGTAACTCCAATCCACTAGGAAAATTCCATCTTCAAAGAATGCTTGAATCTCTTTTATCACCTAAACCCCAACAATTTCCCTAGTGTCATACCATCATGTCATGAACCCTACCCGTGGGACTCTTTCATAGGTCTGAAGATTTACTCTCTGAGTTAACAAAAAAAAAATGTATATAAAACAACTTTACTAGCGACAAAAATAAAAAAAAGTTAAAAAACAGGACCACATCGTTTAAAAAAAATGTGGTCCTGTTTTCCTTTTTCAAAGTGGTCCAGTTATGTATATTAAAAAAAAGTTGTCCAGTTTAGGCTATAAAAAAGTGGCTGGTCTAAATTTTTTCTTCTTCTCGATTAGTTATATCTTAAATATAAAACTGAATTGAACACAATTTTCACCAAAAACCTCAAAACTTCGGTTTGTTAAGACAATCATTAACTGAAATAGACAATTAGTCGGTTTTGAAAGTGAACCAAACGATAATCAATTTTGGTTATCTTTTACATTTTAAAAAATTCCAAATCTAACCAAAAAATCGGTTAAACTGATCCTGGCCTCGATAATCGAACTCGTAGAACTACTATATGCCTAAACATTCATTTTGACATACATGTAAATTGTAAGAGCTGTCTAAAAATGAAGGTATTATATTCTAGAGGACCTAGCTATTGTCTTTTCTTTTAGCAATGAACTGAAAAGACATCGTAAATATGAAAAGAAGATGTAAGAAATTAAATAGGGTATATAAATATATAATTATATATATATATACATACATGTGGAAAAATATATATATATATATATATATATATATATATATTTATACATACATATATATTGATAAAAACATTCCCTATAAATAAGGATATTCCCTATAAAAACATTCTCAAGAGGTCCTACATTCTCCGTCCCGCTATGCTGTGTTAGGGGATAATGTTGACGAGTTGCTTGGGCAGAAGGATGTAGGCGACAATAGTGCTCTTCCTACCAAGTCGACGCTGGACCTTCACCTTCAAGCTGATGCATCTAGTATACAGAGGAGTTTAACTGGTGACGAGTCTCAACGACCTGTCACTAGGCAATTGGCTCAAAAAGGTTCTTCGGAGTCTCTTTCTCTCAAAGCTAAGCCCCCCTTAGCAACTCGAGTAGAAAAAACTCCTCCAAACGCCATTAATGTCTAGGTTCTTTTGGAATGTGCGCGGGTTCAATAAATCAAAAAAACATTCCAACGTCTGAGACTGGCTCCACTCTGCAAACCTGCAGTTTGGTTGCTTGTTAGAAACGCGAGTTCAGGAGTGTAATGCCCCTTGGATTACATCTTCTGTCTTTAAAGATTGGTCTTATATGACAAACTATGAGTTCAATAGACTGGGAAGAATTTGGGTTGTCTGGAGAAATTACCTCAGGGTGTCTCCGGTGTTTAAAAGTGGTCAGCTAATCACTTGTTCGAACTTGTTGGATGGTGCAGTGGAGGAGTTTTTTGTTTCCTTTGTTTATGCCTCTAATTTAGAGGAGGAGCGGAAGGAGTTATGGGAAGATTTAAAATCACATCATGATTCGCCATTGTTACGTAACAAGCCTTGGCTCATCATGGGAGATTTTAATGAAATTTTGGATGGTGAGGAACACTCAAATTTTGAGAGTTCACCTCTCTGTCTAGTGGGGATGCGAGACTTTCAAGATACAATTGCTTACTGTTCCTTGATTGACATGAGTTATCATGGACCTTTGTTCACTTGGAGTAATAGACGTGAGGAGGACCCCATCTGTAAGAAGCTGGATAGGACTTTAGTGAATGAGGTATGGGCTCGCACGTTCATGGAAGCCTATAGTGTGTTTGAATCTGGGGGGTGCTCTGACCATCTGCGGTGCCGCTTCCAGTTAGGAGCTTGCATACAGCGGTCTCGCGGACCATTTAAGTTTTCTAATATGGTTGCTTCTATGCCAGATTATTTGCCCACAGTCAAAACCTACTGGGATGAAACGAGACCACTCTTTCACTCAACCTCAGCTATGTTTCGTTTCGCAAAAAAGTTAAAGGGGTTGAAGCCCATCCTACGAACATTGAGTCGAAATAGCCTTAGTAATCTTTCCACTTGAGTTACTGCAGCCTATACAGACCTATGCACTAAGCAGTTGGCCACTCATACTGTACCATCCTCTGCAGCCATGGAGGAGGAAGTAGCAGCTTTTGAGCGTTGGAACCAGGTTTCTGATATTGAGGAGAAACTCTTGAAGCAGAGATCCAAACTTTACTGGCTGCAAGTCGGTGATAAGAATAATAAATATTTTCACCATTCCATTGAAGCTAGGCTTGCGGTGAATGCTATGAGGGAGATCAAATGTGAGGATGGTTCTACTGCCACCACTCAGGAGGACATAAAAGCCGAAGCTGTTCGATTTTTCAGTGATTTCTTATCTCATAAGCCAGCAAACTTTGTAGGTCCAACGGCTGAACAAACTGAGCAATTTGTTGACTATCGCTGCTCTGTTTCAGCGGATGAGATACGTGATGTGGTGTTTAAGATGCCGAATAACAAAGCGCCAGGACCCGATGGATTCTCAGCTGAGTTCTTCAAACAAACTTGGCCTATTACTGGCAAGGATTTCACGATGGCTGTTCAGTCCTTCTTCTTGAAGGGCTTCCTGCCTAAAGGCGTGAACACCACCATACTTGCTCTAATTCCAAAAAAGACTGATGCCTTGGAGATGAAAGATTACTGTCCCATTTCATGCTGCAATGTAATGTATAACGTAATATCGAAACTTTTGGCTAACCGACTAAAGAGAATTCTACCCTCCTCTATAGCCCCGAATCAATCAGCTTTCATTAAGGACAGACTAATGTTGGAGAATGTGTTGTTAGCCACTGAGCTAGTTAAAGATTACCATAAGGAATCTATCACTAGTCGTTGTGCAGTGAAAATTGATATCTCAAAAACTTTTGAATCAGTCCAGTGGCTGTTTCTTCTTCATATCCTTAAAGCTATGGATTTATCGGCTAAGTTTCTATACTGGATTGAACTCTGCATAGGAACGGCTTCTTTCTCTGTTCAAGTGAATGGTGAGCTAGGGGGTTTTTTTAGCAGTACGAGAGGTCTCCGGCAAGGCTGCTCGCTGTCGCCGTATCTCTTTGCCATTTGCATGAACTTTCTCACTTGTATGCTTGATAAAGCGGTAGTGGATCGTCAATTTGGCTACCACCCTCAATGTCGCAAGATGAAACTCACACACTTGTGTTTTGCAGATGACATTTTGGTCTTCTCAGACGGGACAACACAGTCTATAGGGAGTATCCTGAAGATATTTGCTGACTTTGCTGTTTGCTCCGGGTTAACTATCAGTTTGGAAAAGTCAACCATCTTTATGGCAGGCATCTCCCCGCAGAACTGCAGTGCAATTCTCAGTCAGTTCCCTTTTACCCCAAGTGCCCTCCCAGTCAGTGATCTAGGACTCCCTCTGCTCACTAAGCGAATGTCAAGAAATGACTATCTCCCTTTGATAGAGAGAATACATTCTCGAATCTCCTCCTGGATGAGTAGGTTCTTATCTTTTGCGGGAAGGCTCCAGCTCATTAAATCAGTGCTTTCAAGTCTCACAAGTCTCTGGCTCTCTGCTTTCCGGTTACCAAAATAGTGCATCACTGAGATTGAAATTCTTTTCTCGGCTTTCCTTTGGTCTGGTCCAGCTCTTAATCCTAGAAAATCGAAGGTAGCTTGGTCTGAAGTTTGTAAGCCACGAAAAGAAGGAGGCCTCGGTGTTCGGTTGCTCTCTGAATCAAACACTGTTAGCCTTTTAAAACTTATTTGGAGGTTGCTATCGGTAAAGGACTCTCTATGGGTTACTTGGTCTCGCATTGCTCTCCTTCGGGGCAACACCTTGTGGTCAGTTAAGGGTACGACCTGATCAGGTTCATGGATATGGCGAAAACTCCTGAAATACAGAGATAAAGCCATGTTTTTTCACAAAAAAGAAGTGCGATCAGGCACGGAAACTTCATTCTGGTATGATGTTTGGTCCCCTCTCGGGAGGCTCATTGATCCACTAGGTCCTCGTGGTACAATTGGTATGGGGATACCTCTGAATGGCACGGTTTCCACAGCCCTTTCCAACCATAGTCGACGACGACATCAGACTCCTACACTCCTTCAGGTAGCGGATACGATGGACTCTCTTCGTTTAACTACGGGTAATGATGTTTCCCTTTGGCAAACAAAGTCGGGTGTGTTTAAGTCACACTTTTATTCGCGTGATACTTGGCATTTGGTCCGGCAGACACACCCGGTCTGTACGTGGTACAAAGTGGTCTGGTTCCAATACGCTACCCCCAAATAATCTTTCCTCACCTGGTTTGCAGTTCGTAACCGTTTAGCAACAGGGGATAGAATTCTAAAATGGAATGGCTCTGCAAATGGAACATGTGTGTTTTGTGCGTCGACTATTGAAACACGAGACCACTTGTTCTTCTCCTGCCCATACTCCTCCCAGGTTTGGTCAGCTCTTACAGAAAGGATTCTCGGAAGCCGATTCACAATAAGCTGGGACTAACTCCTCACCATACTTGTTACTTCAGCTCCACGTCTTCACATCTTTGAAATCTAAATCAAATCTTTGAATCTAGTTACTAAAAATAATTTTATTGTCTACTTGGATATAAAATCTTAGTTTTTGAAATTTTGATTGGTATATATATATTTTTAAAAATATTTGGCAATTTTCGTCCATAATTTTATTAGAGAGAAAAAATAATTTTTTTAACTAATAATTATCTGTATATTTAAAAAATCTTAACTGTTAATTTTTATTTTTTATTTTTTTCAAGTATAAATTAGTTTTGATTTAAATAGATTTTTTTTACTTTTCTAGATTTTTTATTTTTGATCTGTCAGCGTTTTTATTTTAATTAATTATATTTATTTAGTTATTAAATTAATCTTAATTAATATTTTCTAATGACAATTGAATGTAATTTTTTACAAATTTTAAGGTTAGTTTCATATTTGTACTTCTTAATTAATATAGTAGGATATAAGCTTAGAATTATATTGGATATGGGATTGGAAATCAATTTGTTTTTTTAGCGATTGTAAATATATAAAATTCAAATAAATAATATTTTTGGCTTAAATATTTGTAATTTTATTATTTAATTAAGTAGATGTTTGTATACAGATCTCATAATTGGGATCCTAGCTCCGCTATTTCATACACCTTGGAGTGAGAACCAATCTTTGACTAAACTGAGATGTTAATTTAATTCTTTCCCAACTATAAAAGCGATACAGACTTGGAGAATGGGAAGAAAAGTTCACTCCAGTTTGAAGAGAGACCGGAAAAACAGAGGCTGGAGGAGGAGATATATTGAGTTAGTATACTGGTCTATATTATTATTGTAACCGCTACTTGGGAGATTTTTAATTATTTATGTTTCTAAAAAAACCTATATTATACTGTCCAATATCACAAACTACATAACTTAATCTTTACGTATAAACCAAATGTTGACTATTTTGTTTAAACAGTTACAATAATAATAAAGACACATAAATATATCTATATTAACATATTTTAGTATATTTGTTGTTCTACCTTTTAAATTATATTTATTTACAAAGTTAATCTTTAAATAATTGAACAAAAAGATAAAATCAATTAGACTCTTAAAATATCTCTAACAATCTTATTATATAAAGTTTGATGTCAAAGTTACTCATTAACGAGATCATGACACGTGTCAAATATATCGATAAGATGTTGACACGTGTCCAGATTACTGCTTAATATGATCGAGACATGTGTCAAATTAACGATCTTAGATTTTGACACATGTCTAAGTTAATTGCTAAAAAAAAAGGTTAAAGCTAAAAAAAAGTTAAAAGAAATATTTACCAAACAAAAAAAACTAATCCAAAAAAAAAATATTTACCTATCACCGTTAGGAAATAGAGCATATGTCTTATTATATAAAAATGTATATTAATTGGTATCCTATATAAAATCAAAACCTTAAGTACGCTAGGAAATCATGAACAACAAAAAAACAAATACAAACTATGCGAGGTCAGAAAACCTTGCTAACAAAAGAAAACAGGGTATCATGAGTGATGATCAGATTGCTATGATCGAAAAGACACTTGCAGATGAACCTCATATAAGGCTGGATTTAACTACGCTTCATATATGGGTACACAAACTAAATCAATGTGTAAGTGAAATATTTTTATACTGCTACACATATATCTTTTACTACTTCCACCTATCTCACTATTTTCATATCTATGAATAATAGACATCATATTATTTTAAAATTTTCATTGATGTTCATTGTCTAACATAGTTTTCCAAAATACAGGGTTCCCACATTACAACTTTGCAACTTAGACGATGGTAAAAACTTTTATTCTATTTGTCTTATACAATTTTGGATGAAGAATCTACGTACTATCAATATTTTTTATTCCTTCTTTTTAATATTTAATTAAATTATGTTGTAGTATTTTTAGATTTTAGTTATATTATTTAGTTAAATTTGATTTTCTTATTAGAAATTCGTGATATTTTAAAATAATATTTTCTATATTATTTTGAGTTTTTTTAGTTTATTTTCCAGTTATAGATATTTAAGATCTTTATTTATTTGTTCCTTTTAAAATATCTATTTTAAATTTCTTATGTTGAAGTATTTTAAATTTTTTTATTTTATTTTATATATTATATCTATAAATTATCTAAAACTCCTATATAAGGGTGTCAAAATGGTTAACCCAACCCAACTCAACTCATTATCCAATGAGTTAAAAGTTAAATGAGTTTATGAGTTGACTCAACTCATTTAACAATTTAGTTGGATCAACCCATGAATCCATTTAATTAAATGAGTTAGATGAATAATAGGGTTAACCCATTATATATATATATATATATATATATATATATATTAGTCCTATATTAGTCCTATATATATATATTAGTCCTATGTTATAAATTTTTTATTTTTCTAACTGTCTTTTAATTTCTCAAATTTTATTGGGTTGGTCATAAATTCATTGCAATCATGTAGATATTTTTTTTCTCAGTTTTTCATCCAAAATATTTTTTGAGTAAACAGTTTTAGTTGTTTGATGTCACTATATTTTACCATATTTTAAGCCTTGTTTAGTTCATATTTTGCATCATATAGAAGTGATTCCTTAGGTTTTATAACTATTTCTGTCCAAATATGCACTTAGGATGTTTAGAAGCATGCATTTGCGCATTTGGAGTATTATTAGGTGTTATGGAGCTCTAAAAGGGTAAGGAAGGACTTTGTGTTATTTCTGGATCTAAACAAGAGGATTGGACGTATCAGGAAGGGAAAAGAAGGCACTCGACCATACCACTCGAGCAGACACACGGTCGATTACTTGGTCGGATTCATAACGAGCTCCTCAAAGATCCATTCAAATGTCCTCTAGCCATTTTAGGTCTTCCTTTCCTTCCTGTATAAACATATTATACTCTATGGCCGGAAAAAAGCCACGTTGGGGCAGAAAATATTTTTTTAAGAGTGAGAGAGAGTCAGCAAACCTAGTTTTTCCCCTTTTGGGGATTTATTTTACTTTATTGCATCATTAGCCACTTTTGTATTATCTCAAGAAATCTTTGATACTTGTTGGTTCCATAACTTTCTAAGTATTGAGAATTTGAGTTTGATTTCTTCTTCAATATTGTAGATCTTTGTCTTATCTTTCTAATCATGCAAGTTTCATTGATTTCTGGGTTTATGATTTTGTTCATCATGTTTAGTGATTGTGAGTAGTGTATAAAGATCTTAAGGATGGATTAGGCTGGGTAAAAGTTTTGAGTGTTTAGATTGATCAAGCTTTATTGTTATACATCTCTTGTAGATTAGATATGCTCTATGCTATTCTTATACTGAGAGGGTAAGGATAGATCTTAAGCTTCTTAGCATCATACCAATGTCTAAGTTGTTAGATAAGGCTAAGTCTAGAGATTATCATGAAGCATGCTAAGAGATTAGATGTTTTGTTTGATTTTTGACAATAATGATCTGGGTTTTAATGAAAGTTTATGAGGAACAAAGTAAAGAAGTATGAGCGAGTGTAGAGAAGTATAAGCGAGTGTGAGAGTGTAAGAGTAGAGAGAGTGAATCGGATAAGTGTAATGGAGAAAGAGAATTCTCTCTACTTATTTGATTTAGATCCTAGATACAAACTAAATATAGACAACTTACAAAGAGAATATTCCTAGAAGATGCTATGCACAATTACACATAATGATAGTGATATCCTTCCTTAAGCTAAACATGTGATCTTTGGTTGACTTAAACTCTCCCACTTGATTCAAACTCGCTAACGTCTCTATGGAGGAAGGATCTAGAAGTTCCTTTACCTTTGGAGACATATCTTCATGGGCTGGACATATGTGTTCTCCAAATGGTACGGACGGCCCATGTTGCGCATTGTCCGGACGTACGGACGTACGGACATGATGGTTGTACAGACATGGTGTGTGAGTTCTCATACTCCCTCTCAAGCTTAATCATATAACTTTATTGATTAAGCTTGGACTAACGAACACCCACCTCATTAAAAACCTTAGTATAGAAAACTACTTGGGAAAAACTATACATAAGGGAAAAAGAGTGTAGGTGCCATGTTAGGAAAGCTCATGGCCGTGTAAGGTCTTTAAGACCGAGCTTAGAGTGAATATACTCACACACTTGTGGACTGGCAGCCTTGGTAAGAATATCAGCTAGTTGTTCTTTGCTGTTGGTGTGGCATGGAAGAGTGACACCAAACTGAATCTGTTCTCGGACCTTGTGACAATCAACTTCAATGTGTTTTGTCCTTTCGTGGAACACCGAGTTTGTGGCTATTTGAATAGCTGCTTCATTGTCACAGTGCATTGTGATAGGCTTTGAAGACTCAACTTCAAGATCCTTTAGTAATGCTTTCAACCACACCAATTCGGTAGTTAGCTTCCTCATGGCTCTATATTCGACTTCAGCACTAGATAGTGACAACCACCTTTTGTTTCTTGCTTTTCCATGTTACTAGGTTGCCTCCTAAGAATGTGCAATATCCAGTGGTAAATCGACGATCCTCACGGTCACCAGCATAGTCAACATCACAATATCCTACCAATTCAGTGTTTTCATTCCTCCCCATCCAAATGCCTTGTCCCGGTGAACCCTTGATGTACTTGAGGATTCGATTCACCATGTTCCAGTGATGTAGAGTTGGGTTTTGCATGTGTTGACTCACCTGGTTCACAGCAAAACAAATATCAGGTCGAGTAATGGTAAGATATATTAGCTTACCTATTAATCGCCGATATCTTGTAACATCTTCAAATGGAACCTCAAGCTCCCCCTTTCCACCAGTCTTATAGCTTTCTTCAAGTGGTGTTGTCACTGCTTTTGATCCAAGTTTCCCTGCTTCACTCAAAAGATCAAGAGTACATTTCCTTTGTGATAGAAATAAACCTTCATTAGACCTATATACTTCTATCCCAAGAAAATATTTAAGTTCTCCTAGATCTTTAATATCAAATACTGATTTAAGAAAGTCTTTAGTCTCTTTAATGCCTACCTTGTCACTTCCAGATATGATGATATCATCAACATATACTAGAATGACTACAATATCTTTGTCACTTGGTAATGTGAATAGTGTGTGATCGGCTTCTGATTTGCGAAAGCCTCTCCCAAGCAATGTAGTACTTAGTTTATGGTACCAAGCTATTGGTGACTGCTTTAGACCATAAATGTCCTTGTTGAGCTTGAACACTTTACCCAGACCGATTGTCTCCTCTAGGCCAGGTGGAGGTCGCATGTATACTTCATCCTCGAGTTTACCTTGCAAGAATGCATTCTTGACGTCCATTTGCCAAAGTTCCCAGTCCAAATTGGTAGCCAATGAGAGAACAACTCGAACCGTGTGGAGTTTTGCAACCGGAGCAAACGTATCAAGGTATTCCTCCCCATACGTTTGTGTAAATCCTCTTGCAACAAGCCTGGCCTTATAGCGTTCAATCTCCCCATCACTCTTATACTTAATGGTAAAGATCCATCTTGATGTGACTGCCTTCTTACCTTTTGGTAAGTCAGCCTCGTCCCATGTATGGTTCTGTTCCATAGCTGTTTTCTCGGCTTTCACTGCCTCACGCCACACTTTGTGCTCCTTGGCTTCATCGTAGGTTTTTAATACCCAATGCTTGTCAATTTGTCCAAGGAAAACTTGGTATTCCGTAGGAAAGTGAGCTAGGGTGCAAATGGCTTGGATTGGATGAGCAACCGCAACATTGTTTTAATACATGCGTGTGTTTTTCCAGTTGGATGGGTCAAACTTGAGCCGTTGGCTGCATCGTAGTGGAATGACTTCGTCATGATCATCTTCTTCATCTCCAGCGTCGGTTGGTGTGTTTTCTTCCTCATAATGCACACCAGTTTCAGCATCTTCATCGGCATGTGTTGTGTCTATCGGGTTAACGACTGGGTCAGCGTTAATAGATTGGCTTGATGCAGCTTCCTCAGGTGGACTAGAGCCTCTTGGTGAGTTTGGACCATCTGATTGTTGGTTGTCTCGATCATTTGCAACGCCTAGCCGTTCAAGTATGATACAAAGATTTCTAGCTCTATCGGATGGAGAAGTAGATAGGTCTTGAAGTTCTTCCCAATTTTTCTTGTCATAGAAGCCTTGAGATTCGACGAACTTCACATCACGAGAGACTAAAACTCTTCTAGTTTCTGGATCATAACATTTGTAGCCTTTTTGTGTGGTGGAGTAGCCAATAAACATTCCTTTGGTACTCTTGGCGTCAAGCTTGTCACGTAATTCTCCTGGCCTTAATACAAAACAAACACAACCAAATACTCGTAGGTGATCAAAGGTAGGTTGTTCTTTATTTAGTACCTCGAATGCAGAGACATCTCTCAAGATCTTTGTAGGTGTACGGTTGATGAGATAACATGCGGCAATGACAGCATCTCCCCAAAACCTCTTTGGAAAATTTGTGTGGAACATCATGGACCTTGCTACTTCCATGAGGTGTCTATTCTTTCTTTCAGCTACACCATTTTGTTGTGGGGTATAGGGACAGCTTGTTTGATGAATTATGCCATATTTATTGAGGTGTTGTTTGAAGGCATGACTTGTATACTCTCCACCATTATCTGATCTCAAAATATTAATCTTTGCATTATAATGGTTAGTCACATAATTTTGAAAACTAATAAAAGCTTCAAGGACTCTATCTTTAGAAGGGAGCAAAGTTAGCCAAGTAGACTTAGATTTTTCATCAATAAAGGTAACAAAATACTTTTAATTTTCTCTAGATAAACATGGAGATGTCCAAACATCAGAGTGAACAAGATCAAAATAATTCTCATAAATAGTCAATGACTTAGGGAAAACAGATTTGCAATGTTTACCAAGAATACATGCCTCACATTCATCATTTTTGAAAGAAATATTTGGGAATATTAATTCTAAAGCGCAAGTGTGAGGATGTCCTAGTCTAGCATGCCAAATATCATTGTTTGATTAAACATTAATTGAACTAAAACAAGATAAATTTGATGTGGGGGGATGGTTTGTCTCGGAAGTCGTCGCTTCTCCTACCCTGGCTGCTTGATGTGCTCGTGGTCCTCCTCGGTTGTTCATAGGTCGATAAGCTCGGAGATGAGGATGGAGGATCCAGCACCGACTCTTGAAGTGGCCAATCTTCTTGATGGTCACAAACAGGTGGATTCTTGTCATCATGTTTGTAGTAGCCTTTGTTTGCCGTGGCCATCTCCACCTTGTTTGCGGTGACAAGCTCTCCTTTGCCACAAATAGTCCAATAGAGCCATGCTTTTTTTGTATCTGATTACAAACATCATCGAGGCTTGGAAGCTTGTCCGATCTCAAGATATGTTTTATGAGATAATTGTAAGATGGGTTGAGTGTTAAGAGTAGACCGAACACTTTGTCTTGTTCACGCCTCTTGTTTAGTACTTCCGGGTCAATAGTTGTCGGTCTTAGCATCTCTAGTTCAGACCAAAGAGATCTGAACTTACCAAAATGCTTGGTGAACTCCATATCCTCTTGACTGAGGTTGTTGATGGCTCGCTTGACTTCAAAGATGCGGTTCACATTTGTAACATTTCCGAACACATTTTGTAATGTGTCCCATAGATCTTTAGCCGTTTCACAATAGGAGTAGGCCTCGAGTATTGGAGCATCAAGCGAGTTCTGAATGATGGCTAGAACACTTCGCCCTTAGTGACAACATCTTTGTCATCATCTTTGGTTGTAGCCTCCTTGGGGGCTTCACTAGAGGTAATGTGGGTCCAAAGCCATCGGCCATACAGTGCCGTTTTCATGGTTCTTGCCCACAACAGATAGTTCTCTCCTTTGAGAGTAACAGGAACAATCAAGGTCTTAGAGCCTTCCATGATGAAGTAACCGTTGGTTAAAGCTAATGTTCAACGGATAAAGAAGAAAGACTTTCAAAGTCGAAACAGAAAGAGGTAGAGGTAAAAGAGATTTGAAGCGGAAGTGTTTGGTGGGTGTGAGATTTAGGATCAGGAGCGGTTAGGCTCTAATTTTAATGAAAGTTTATGAGGAACAAAGTAAAGAAGTATGAGCGAGTGTAGAGAAGTATAAGCGAGTGTGGGAGTGTAAGAGTAGAGAGAATGAATCAGATAAGTGTAATGGAGAAAGAGAATTCTCTCTACTTACTTGATTTAGATCCTAGATACAAACTAAATATATACAACTTACAAAGAGAATATTCCTAGTAGATGCTATGCACAATTACACATAATGATAGTGACATCCTTCCTTAAGCTAAACATGTGATCTTTGGTTGACTTAAACTCTCCCACTTGCTTCAAAATCGCTAACGGCTCTATGGAGGAAGGATCTAGATGTTTCTTTACCGTTGGAGACATATCTTCATGGGCTGGACATGTGTGTTCTCCAAATGGTACAGACGGCCCATGTTGCGCATTGTACGGACGTACAGACGTGATGGTTGTACGGACATGGTGTGTGAGTTCTCATATTTAATGCCTGCTTTTATATGTAATAGCTAGTGAGAACTAGGTCTAAGAGTATCTAAGCTTGATTGTTATTATCATGAGAATGGATTAACAAGTATTAGAAGATCATTGTCTAGAGATAGCTCATTGTTGATTGAGGTTTGTTGATCAGTTTAGATAACCATAGCTTGAGTCCAGCCCATGAATCCATCCTTAGGACCTTTCTTTGTTTATTGATTTCCCTGTTTGAGTATTGCTATTCGTTTGCTGTTTGATTTACTTTCATTTTGCTCTGTTTTCATTGTTGCTATGTCTCTGTTTTTCATCCGGAAGTCAACTCGACCCCCCACTCGACCATGCACTCGACCGAGTGCTACTCGAGCGCCAGTTTACTTCCTTGTTTATGTTCTGATTCATTTCAGTTTGCTCTTAGTTGCATTTGTTAGTAGTTTTCTATTGCTTAGCATAGTTTATTGCACATGTTCTACAGTTTAATTATGCATTAGTATTGTCTTAAGTTGCTTTAATCTTCTGCATTTACATTTATGTCATTAGGTTGTTAAAAACAAATCAACTTGATATTTGGCTTAACTTGAATGCATTGATCACATCTTGACTGCTTACATATCACACTCTTTATGGATTGACATCCTTTATGCTACAACATCATAAGGGTATTGAAACACCTTGCATACATTCTGATCATCTCTGCTTATGTCTCTGTTTGCATGTCATCATACATTCATTGCATAAGTAGATACTTGAAAAAGTTATTGTTTCATTGTTAAACAAACTGCCACTACAAATTTTAGTGGTGAAAAGAAACTACGTAAAAGTGAAAGTAAAGAGACAAAAATTTGTTTAATTTTTTCACAGATACATTTAATAGGTGGTGATAAAGAGCATATTTTAACAATTAATATATTTTAGGATGTAAGAATACATTATTAGTGATAAAACATAGAGTAAAATTGTACGTGGATACTAATAAGATGACGCTTTGACGGGTTGATTGCATGTAAAACATTTTGTGAATAAAATGTTGAACGTTTTGAATTTTGATAATAATAATATTCATAATGGTTAATGTTTGAAAAACATTTTGGTAATCAATAATTTAGTATTAGGTTATTGTAATAAATGTAATAATAAATTTAAAATATAAAAATATAAATTAGTGTATTAAACTAAGAATATATATCTTTTTATTTTTGGAAAGATTATTTCACCTACAAAATTATTTATATATTTTGAAAATTTTTAGTTTTATTAAATAATTTTAAAACCCGCACATCATACGGATCCTAATCTAGTTTAATTTATAATTTCCTAAAACAATGTTTTACTTATATAGAAAATATCTTTTTTTTTTGTTTTCTTTTAAAAACCCTAAGATTTAATAATAACTATATTGTTTAATATGAAATAATTAAATGTTTTTAATGATTACTAATATGCTGATAAACTAATGTGAGAATAATTTTTTCATGGGTTAAATCTAATAACTAAAATATATATAATAAGACAATACTTGGTGAACAACTACATTTATTTTTAATTTGTTTTGAGTTTGAAATGTGATAAAAATAAAATGTTTTAATTTGAGATCGACCAGCCAATTCAATCCGCCGATTCAACTACTGGTTTACGGGTTTTCAGCGGGGTTTTTTGGGTTTTTATCTTTCTGGTTTTTTGAGGTAACCCGGACCGGAATGTCTACCGGATTGCGGTTGGGCCGGTCCGACCGGCCGTGCGGTCCGAGTTTAAAAACATTGAATTTAAACTGCGGTATAGGGCACGATAACTTTTACATATATAATTCTTTCACATGTTAAATGTAAAACACTGAAAACTTATGGATGAAATTTAAAAACACAAAAAAATTCTAAAAACTAATAATGTAAGAATAATTCTTTCCTGGATTAAATCTAAAAACATGTAACATTAAGAAATTCAATATGGTAAAATGTAATATTATCATAAAGAAAACTAAATATTTTTCCTGTCATGTCCGTATACAGCTGGTCAAATTTTAGAATTAACAATCAAAATATAATTATACAATCTTAAATATTAAATAAAAGAAAAAATTTAACAAATAAGTACAATTTAAAATTTAGTTTTTGTTATAAAAATATTGGCCCGCAGTGTATCGCGGGTTATAATCTAGTTATGGTTAAAATGGTTGTATAGGGATGAAAGAATTGAAAAAAAATGAGTTGAGCAAAATATTTTAAATAATACTCAACTCATTCATATGTGACATGAGATGAAATAGTTGAACAAATTTCCTTTATAATTTGTCTATTTTCCAGCCGTTTTGGTAGAATGAGTTGAATAATTTTTCAACTTTTTTAATTCAAATGGTAAAAATTGATTGAATAATTTTTAACCTTTTCAATTTTTTAATTATGCAACTGTTTGCACCTTAAATGTCTAAAAACATGTGCATTATTATTTAATGTAATTTAATATTTTAATATAATTTTATTTGAATAATTATTTTTTTTATTTTGTATTTTATCTTAAATTATAAAAAAACATCAACTAATATTAATTTAAAATAATATTAATATTTTTTTTGGTGAGAATATTAATATTTTTATTGTATCAACTAATATTAATTTAAAATAATATTAATATATAATTTAAAGTTATGCATGATGAAACTTGTTAGATAGCTGATTTTATTTTATGATTTATAAAAATAACAACAAATAAACAATTTAATTAAAATTATAAATTTTGTGAATTTGGTTTATTATGATAAATATGGATTAATTATAGAAATACACATTATTTTTTAGAAACTTATGGATTTAGGACTTATTATCCTCACTTACATAATGAGGTATTTATTTTTCAACTGGAAAGACAAAACTATCCTTGCATATCACATAATGATCAACTCTCTTTTTTCCCCTTCTTCTCACTTTTTCTCTTCTCTCCGCCGTGACTGAGTTTTTTTTTCAGACTCGCAAATCTCCACCGTGAATGACTTAAAGAGAGATGCCTTCAAGACTGCTTAGATCTCTCAGATGATTCGTGTTTTTCCGACGGCCGACTATTCCGATGGCTAGAAAAAAACCCTAACTGTCTTCTAAATTTTGGTTTGCCGTAAACCATTAGGATCTCACGCCGTTGAATCTCGTTACAGATCTGAACTCTGATGATCAAAGTTTTATCCGCTGATTATCAGTTAATATTATTCATGATTTGTCAATCACAAACATATTATTTTCATATTTAGTTTATATTTAGAGATGAATTAGAAGTTTTAATTCAATTGGAGTTTATGATTAGAGCCTTTTGGTTCCCTAGATACTATTTCTGAAACAATCTGACCCGTTTTGTGACAACCCATCCCGTGGACCCTACTAGCCCCCGCTAGCTGCCCCAATGGACCGTCTGTGGACCCCGCTAGCCCGCCCGCTTGCCGTCCCAACGGACTCCGAGCTGGCCTTGTAGGGCATCGATCCTAACCAATCACTGTGGATATCCAAATCCAACCAGTAGGTTATTGGTGCGCTAGGCGTTCCTCGAGGCCTGGTCCCCACCCTTTAACAACCTTTCCACAGGACAAGCTGTCACCAATTGATCTGCACGAAATTATAGATCTGCAGTTCAATTGGTGACAGCTTGTCCTGTGGAAAGGTTGTTAAAGGGTGGGGACGAGGGTTCCAGGAACGTCTGGCGCACCAATAACCTACTGTGGACCAGGGAAGGTGATTCTAGTTGGGGACCAATAAATATACTATGTGTCATCCATATCAGAGTTTCACCGTTACAAAAGATTCTCAACCACTACATGGTAAAATAAATATACTATGTGCCATCCATATTTGGTCGTATAATTATGCTATATAACCTAACACATTAAATTTTATGTCATTGTTTGCACAATAAATAAATAAATAAATTTTATGTCACTATGCTTAGCCAATTTCAGACACTGAATACTGCAACAAGATTTGTGAAGGCACATGCGAAGAAAACGAAGAAATCGAAAATCATGAAAAACCGATTTTACTATATAAAATAGCTTGAATTGAAGTCTGAACTAATTTTTTTATTATATTAAAAATCTTACTTTATAAAATAGGGTTTTCAAATTAGCCATTAACATGATCATGACATGTGTCAAATACACTGATGAAATGTTGTCACGTGTCAAAAAAATATTATTTTTCAAAACAGATAATTAAGAAAATAATATCAAATCTAAATAAAGTTTACATGTTTATATCTAAAAAAAATTCTAAATCAAAAAAGAAAATTAACAAAACTAATCTATTTTCCATTGTACGTTAATTATATTATACGTGTTTTCTCAATAAGATTTTGACATGTATAAACAAAAAACTAATTCACTAAGCATGTATGTTATTAGCTTATTAATAAATAAATAGTGAATAACAAATTTAAAGAGAATAACATAAGTTATGTCAAAAAAATTATTATTTTTGAAACATAATAGGACAGCTAATTAAGAAAATAACATTATATATACATAACATTACATGTTTCTATCGAAAGCTTTGATCTTTGTTTTTTTTTTCTTATATAATTTTGTCGATCTATTGCGTGGGTCATTGATTCGTGCAGGTTTTTAATGGAAGCAATCAGATGCAATAAATGAAATCGAAGTATATAAGCCCGCTAATTTAATCGAGGATGGAGACACTGATGGAGGTTCCAAAAGTGATTCTATAGTTAGTAGCATTATAAGTTTGGAAGATAAGTCGGTGTTTGATGTTTTGGTCAAAATTTAGAGTTGTCTTTTCTGAATAATGTTGATGATTCCGATATTGAAACAAGAGCTGCTTGATCGAGTAATTGAGAAGCGGTTTCAAATTTTGGAAGTTGGAACGGTATACCATTTTGAAATTTTTTTCAAACCGGATTTATGTGGTTTTCTATCGAATTAGGTTCGCAAAACCTTTAAACCACGTATATAGAGAAATATATGAGAATTTTTGAATCGGTTAAAAATAAGTTGAGAATTTATGATTCAAGAATATTTGAGACGAGGTCATAGCTTTAAGTTGTTTAAGTACAATTGGATATTTCTGAAGAGTAAATAGGTCGTTGATCCTTATCGTGATGATGACATATTTCCTGTTTTAAATTGTATATAAAGTTTTTATTTTGTATATTTGAATTATCTAAGACTTATATATATCATCCTGATTATAATTTTCAAATTTTTTATTTTTATTATATTATATTAACTNTTAAGAAAATAACATTATATATACATAACATTACATGTTTCTATCGAAAGCTTTGATCTTTGTTTTTTTTTTCTTATATAATTTTGTCGATCTATTGCGTGGGTCATTGATTCGTGCAGGTTTTTAATGGAAGCAATCAGATGCAATAAATGAAATCGAAGTATATAAGCCCGCTAATTTAATCGAGGATGGAGACACTGATGGAGGTTCCAAAAGTGATTCTATAGTTAGTAGCATTATAAGTTTGGAAGATAAGTCGGTGTTTGATGTTTTGGTCAAAATTTAGAGTTGTCTTTTCTGAATAATGTTGATGATTCCGATATTGAAACAAGAGCTGCTTGATCGAGTAATTGAGAAGCGGTTTCAAATTTTGGAAGTTGGAACGGTATACCATTTTGAAATTTTTTTCAAACCGGATTTATGTGGTTTTCTATCGAATTAGGTTCGCAAAACCTTTAAACCACGTATATAGAGAAATATATGAGAATTTTTGAATCGGTTAAAAATAAGTTGAGAATTTATGATTCAAGAATATTTGAGACGAGGTCATAGCTTTAAGTTGTTTAAGTACAATTGGATATTTCTGAAGAGTAAATAGGTCGTTGATCCTTATCGTGATGATGACATATTTCCTGTTTTAAATTGTATATAAAGTTTTTATTTTGTATATTTGAATTATCTAAGACTTATATATATCATCCTGATTATAATTTTCAAATTTTTTATTTTTATTATATTATATTAACTTTTTTTTAATTTCTCAATTTTTATTGGGTTAGTCATAAAATCATTGTAATCGAGTAGATAATTTTCACCAATTGTTCATCCAAAATATCTTTGGAGTAAAAAAAACTTCATGGTTAAAGAAATTATGTCACAAAACAATTTTAGTAATTATAAGAACTATAATTATGCCAAAATGAAAGTAAAGCAACATAAAATTTGTTTAATTTGTTTAGAAGACATTTTATAGGTGGTGATAAAGAGCATACTTTAACAATAAAATAATTTTGGGTGTAAGAACATATTTTTAATGGTAAAACATAGAGTAAAATTATACATGGTTACTTATTAAATGTTGCTTTGATAAATTTGTTTNTTAAGTACAATTGGATATTTCTGAAGAGTAAATAGGTCGTTGATCCTTATCGTGATGATGACATATTTCCTGTTTTAAATTGTATATAAAGTTTTTATTTTGTATATTTGAATTATCTAAGACTTATATATATCATCCTGATTATAATTTTCAAATTTTTTATTTTTATTATATTATATTAACTTTTTTTTAATTTCTCAATTTTTATTGGGTTAGTCATAAAATCATTGTAATCGAGTAGATAATTTTCACCAATTGTTCATCCAAAATATCTTTGGAGTAAAAAAAACTTCATGGTTAAAGAAATTATGTCACAAAACAATTTTAGTAATTATAAGAACTATAATTATGCCAAAATGAAAGTAAAGCAACATAAAATTTGTTTAATTTGTTTAGAAGACATTTTATAGGTGGTGATAAAGAGCATACTTTAACAATAAAATAATTTTGGGTGTAAGAACATATTTTTAATGGTAAAACATAGAGTAAAATTATACATGGTTACTTATTAAATGTTGCTTTGATAAATTTGTTTCATGTAAAATATTTTGTAAATAAGTTGTGAAACGTTTTTGAAATTTGACAATAATAATATTTGTAATGATGAGTATTTGGCAAAAATTTTAGTGGGATATAATTTAGTTTTAGATTATTGTAATAATTGTTATAATATATTAAAAGTATAAAAATATAAATAAATGTATGAAAGTAAATACAAATATTCTCTAAATTAAATTTTTTATATATTTAGTTTAGGAAATATAATTTATTTATATATTTTCAAAAAATTGTTTAAGGTTTAGGATTTATTTTCTTCAACAATTTTTAAACCCGCACATCGTGCGGGCCCTTATCTAGTATATATATAATTAATCATCACATACTACTTAATTAAACCAACCAAAACACCATACATCATTAAACTAGCAACAACCAATATGCACAGCGGAAACATACCAACAATACAAAACCAGTATATCCTCGATACAATACCATTCATAACCATTCTATCCAAGGCTCCACATAAACAATATAACAAATACCATCCACACACAAACGAGACCCTAGATCATCCTCCTCCTCATCGCCATAATTCCACGTTACAAACCTGCACACCACAAACAACAATTGAGATGCATAAGTATATCACAAATATTTAGTGAGGCAATCTTCCCATCTAATGGGCTATACACACAATCAACTGAGAAACCAATGTTTAACAAATAACAACCAAACTCAACAAACTAAGAAAAACATGCATCAGCCGCTGCTGACAAAACTTGGTGTCGACCGACACTCCCTCAGTGTCGATCAACACTCTGCCTTGGTGTCGACCGACACCGACTCTGAAACACATCAATACGAAACCAAATGACGAAGAACCGCTTCCCAAATCCTCCAAATCGTCCGCAATTCACCCAAAAATCCTGGAAACTCAAGGAAACCAACAACAAGCCACACACACACAAGAATACACCACAAAACACAACAAAACAAGCAAAACAAAGGATTCTCAGACTTAAATAAGCCATGGTCATGCACCCACCTCTTTTGCAGGAAGTTTCTGACCCTAACTGACGAATCCAACACCTTGGAAGGCTTCTCCTTTGTTTCTAGCACTAGATCTCCGCTCCACAGGAACCGATCTCACCAAACAAGCCTTAAATCCCCAAAATCTCCCAAGAACACACTCACTTCTCTCTTTTCTCTCTAACTTTTCTCCGTAGCAGCTAAAAGTGTTAATCCCCGAAACCCTCAGGTCGATTTCACACTTATATACCTCGGTTTGGGATCCCACTTAAACCAAACCGTGCCAAAACGACGATTTAAAACAATTTTGTCGAACCAGAAATTGTTGGTGTTGACCGACACCACCCTTGGTGTTGATCGACACCCATCCCAAAAACCCACTAATTGGTTCGCGGATGTTACAATTCTCCCCCTCTAACAAAATATTCGTCCTCGAATCTGCAAAACACTGCCACTCGACCGCAAAACTCATTCAACCACTGTCGCAACAGTTCGCACCACCCAACCATCCGGTCTGCCGCAACCAGGACACAACTGGACCAAACCACCCCGACCTCACTGGTCATTCCATCCCGACCCCACTGGTCAACACCATCCTGACCCCACCAGTCAATACCATTCCGACCCCCACCGGTCCACACCATCCCGACCCTACTGGTCTGCACAATCCCGACCCTACTGGTCTGCACAATCCCGACCCTACTAGTCCCCACAATCCTGACCCCAGTGGTCCACACAATCCTGAACCCACCAGTCAAACAAAGTCCTGACCCAACTGGTCCACACAATCCTGACCCCACCGGTCAACAAGGTCCTGACCCCACTGGTCAACACAATTCTGACCCTACTGGTCAAACAAAGTCTTGACCCCACTGGTCAACACTAAACCCAGGAGTAAACTACCATCAACCGCGACATCTACATTCAATCACTATGCTTATTCAAACGTCCTAGACATTATTCGCTCCCAACTCATCCACTCTCAGGTTAAAACCTTTGAGTTATACCGATCTCACTCTCAGACCACCATCCTTGAGCGATACCGTCTCACTCTTGGGTCGTCACCCTCAAGATCTCGGTACCAGGGGAACCACCATCCCCTCCGGTGAACCACCATCTCCCAGGAGAACCACCATCTCCTCTGCCGCTCTCAGGGCCTACCACCCCTCAAGCTATCGGTATACAGGGAACCACCATCCCCTCAGATGAACCATAATCTCCTTATGAGTTGTTCATGACCCACCGTCCCTAGAGCAAACAAGTCTTGACATCTCCAACCACTTTCCAACTTTACATCACAATGTCATACTAACCACCATATACTCCTTCCCAAATGCTACCATGACCACCAGCAGATCACCCAGGAACACCCTACCCTCAAGGTATTTTCCGTACACTTTCCAAAAATAGCAAGCTCTAACTCACAAGTCAACTTTCCATTTTTAGAAACTTTCTATTTATGGAAACTTTCCATTTATAAAAGTCCCGAGCTATTTCCTTTTTCTACATGACACACGAGTCAAAAATTCCATAAAAGAAACTCATCTTAATAAACCTCAAAGTGCAACAATCGTTCGTAACCCAAAAATAATAAAGAAAACAAAGCAACTAACAAAAATAATAAAGAACACAAGCTTCGGATATGCTACTCGATCCTCCCGTCGCCATAGTCGTGTAAACTCACAGTGCTCCTTCTGTATGCGCTCCCGGCTGTACCCCTGGTTGAGCTACCGCCACCACCAACGGCTGCAACTTAGGACAGCGAGGCTTTACATGCCCCACCTCTCCACAGTGAAAGCACACTCCAAGATCCCCCTGCGGTCCATCTCTCTTGGGACAGTTTGCGAGCTTGTGATCCTTGTTCCCGCATCCAAAGCATCCTAGACCACCTTGGCTCACCTCCGAAGTACTCTCCTCTTTTTACCTTGCTTCGGTTGAGTCTCACTCGTCTGAACCGCTGGAGTGACCGTCACACCTGTGTCCGGATGTCCTAATCAATCTCAGCTGCGGTCTCAACCAAATCCGCTCTTGTAGCATAACTTCGTCCTCTACAATGAACCCGCAAGTCATCACGAAGTGCCCTCATAAACCTCCTGATCTGAGCCACCTCAGACTCCATCGCCCGACCCCCATACATCAGAAGTCGACTAAACTCCAAGTCCAGCTCCCGCACTGACCGAGTCCCCTGAGATAATTGTAGGAACTTCACCTCCAAACGGTCTAGTGCCTCTCTAGGAAAAGACTTGCGTTTGAACTCCTCGACGAAGTCAGCCCAAGACATTTCCATCTGCAGTCTCCTAGCAGCCACTGATCTCCACCACAAATGAGCGTCACCAATCAGATTGTGGACCCCTATGTCCACCCAAAACTCCTCATGACATCTAAGAGATTGGATGTTACGTTCCACTCTCGTCCTCCACACATCTATAACAGTAGGATCAGTACCACCCAAAAACCGCTCAGTACTGATGTAGTTCATCACCCTCAGCATACTTACATAACGAGAATGAACTCCTACATCCGCAGCCACTGGCTGCTGCTCCTCCGCCGCCACTGGCGGTACTACCTGAGCCTAAGCCGGTACCTCTCCCGGTATCCACTCCAACAGCTGTGTCAACAAGCTCACCAGGTCAACGCCTCCTCCAGGGGTTCCACCTGCTGGGACTCTCGCACCTGAAACCCTAGCATCGCCGATTCTATCAGCGCCTACGGTCCTCTCAGTACCCCCGACAACACTCATGGACCCCACATGGAAGCCCTGCGACTCGCCGACACCCTCAACTGTCACACTCTACTCAACATACTCACTAACTGCAGGGACTCTGCCCCTACCACGGACACGACCACATCCGCGTCCTCGACCAGCAACAGCACTCCCTCTAACCATCTGCACTACCAAAACAAAAGGCTAAGTACACAATTTAAAACCACACACAAAGCACACATCTTACCGTGGAATCTCATTGAAGGCCCGAAGAGGATGATACTAGGACTCCATACCACAAACAAATTGACTAAGTACTCATAATCAATTTCATCACACAACATCATGCATCCAGGAACAGAAAAATAATTGAACCAATTAAATTCCCATAAAACCACTCTAACACCAATCCACTTAACCGCCCTAGAACCGTAAGGGCTCTGATACCAAACTGAAACAACCCGACCCGTTTTTTTTAATAATAGTAATAATATATATATATATATATATATATAATTAAGCATCTCATACTACTTAATTAGACCAACCAAAACACCATACATCATTAAACCAACAACAACCAATATGCACAACGGAAACATACCAACAATACAAAACCAATATATCCTTGATACAATAACATTACTAACCATTCTCTCCAAGGTTCCAACATAAACAATATAACAAAGACCATCCACACATAAACAAGATCCTAGATCATCCTTTTCCTCATCGCCATGATTCCGCGTTACAAACTTGCACACCACAAACAACAATTGAGATGCGTAAGAATTATCACAAATACTTAGTGAGGCAATCCTCCCATCTATTAAGCTATACACACAAGCAACTGAGAAACCAATGTTTAACAAATAACAACCAAACTCAACAAACCAGGAAAAACAAGCATCAACCGCTGCTAACAAAACTTGGTGTCGATCGACACCGACTCTGCAACACATCTGCACGAAATCAAAAGTCGAAGAACCGCTTCCCAAATTCTCCAAATCGTCCGGAGTTCACCCAAAACTCCTGGAAACTCAAGGGAACCAACAACCAACCACACATACAAGAATAGACCACAAAACACAACAAAACAAGCAAAACAAAGGATTCTCAGACTTAGATAAGCCATGATCATGCATCCACCTCTTTTGCAGGAAGTTTCTGACCCTAACTGACGAATCCAACACCTTGGAAGGCTTCTTCTTCGTTCCTAGCCCTAGATCTCCGCTCCACAGGAACAGTCTCACCAAACAAGCCTTGAATCCCCAAAATCTCCCAAAAACACACTCTCTTCTCCCTTGTCTCTCTAACTTTTCTCTGTAGCGGCAAAAAGTGTTAATCCCCGAAACCCTCAGGTCGATTTCACATTTATATACCTCGGTTTGGGATCCCACTTAAACCAAACCGTGCCAAAACGACGATTTAAAACAATTTAGTCGAACCAGAAATTGTTGGTGTCGATCGACACCCATCCCAAAAACCCACTAATTGGTTCACGGATGTTACAATTCCTTTACAGTTTAACTTTTTTATCCAAAGCAAAGTTCTTTTAATTCATTGATTTCTGAGATGATGATGTATTTCGTGATGGTGTTGGTCGAGAGAAGCCTCTTTAAAGTAAATATCCCGATAAAATATAGATACTTAGACCACCGTTAGAAAATATAGATACTTAGACCACCTCTAACGGTGGTCTCTCACACCATCTCTTACCATTAATAAAAAAATAAGTGTGAGGGAGAGAGACTTCTCTGGTTTAAAGGGTTTGAGGTATTTTTCCAAAAAAACATGAGAACGATTCTTATATATGTTTTCTTTGTGATTGGTCTGTTGAATTGATTTTTGATTAAATATTATTATAGTTTATGATTTTACTTAAGGTTGCATTCACGCTTAGTATGAGAGACCTAAATCGAGAGATTAATAATGATGATGCTCTTCAGAAAGAGATATGTATCACCATGTGAAAGTTTTTTAAGAGTGACAATCGATTTTTTTTCTTTTCTATATTATTAGAAGCTATTAAGGGCATCTCCAACCATAGTTTTCTAACATGAATTTCTTATTATTGGGATCATACAAATTTTGTTATTTAATTTGAATTTCTTAAATAGTTTAAAATCTCCTTCCAAAATTTCTAAAACCTCTTATTTAAAAAACTTTTAAAACCAATTTTTACTATTTAAGAAACTTACACAATTGTTTATTAATAGTTTTTTGTCTCTCTAAAATAAGATATTTATGTTAAGAAACCTCCGATGGAGGTGACCTAATGCATATATGTATAGTCTATGAGGTTTACGAATGTTTGGAATTGAGTGTTTCACTTATTGATTATATTATTCGTATATCTTTCCTTTTTTGTTTTAATAATGTATTATTATATTCATTATAGTATCAGCATAATATAATCCAATTTATGACTGGGCAAAATACCTAAACCCGATAACCCGACTCGTATCCAAAATTTTAAAATATTTGAATGGATTTAGGACCTATTAAAATCATATACCCGAGTCTGATCGGATACCCAAACTAATCCAAACATATATAAATTATTACCTTTAAACTCGTCATTAGTGGGATTTAAACTTGTCACCTAAAGTATTTAATGGATGCATTGTAATGGATGTATTTTTTACTCTCATCAATTTATTATGGTTACATGTTTGTCCAAACCGGATTGATCACCCCCACCCCCACTAATTGATGGCATCAATGAAGGCTTAATTCCGTCGAGATAGTTACAAAACACTAACTTGAGAAGACGTGATGAATTCTGTGAAGATTAATAGATTGAATAGCCATTATCTCGAAGGGTGTGTTCGAAAGATCGGAAGGGACTAATTAAGTAAATGGTTAGAGTCAATCGACTCATTGTTAATTGATTTTGAGTTGAAAACCGGTAGTAAAACTCTAACTAGAGTTTTTCTAAAACATC